>NC_064262.1:42900785-43210799 GCF_003254725.2 Canis lupus dingo | reverse complement strand
ATGCTGTCAGTTATTTTGTGACTTGGGTATTTGCAAAGAAGGCGTTCTGTGTTTTTTTCCCCTCTGAATAGGAATTCCCAGCACCAGCCCAGAAGACACCACCTTAGCCCAGACTCTGGGCCTACCCTACTCTGAAGTTATAGAAACTCTGCCAGACGGCACGGAGAGAATGAGCAGCTCTGCTGAGGTTGGTTCCCTGTGGCACGGGCCTGACAGCTTCTCAAATCCTGACCTTGAGGATCCAAACAGGAGTTTGATGAGACATTTTCTTTCAGGTGCACATCACAGCCTACCATTTCACTCATGGTCTTGCAGCCTCATTTCATAATCTATGAAAACAAAACCATATTTTTCTTCAAGATCTAGAAATTTATCAACTCTACATCAAGCCTAATCCTAGAATAGTATGGTTTTCATAGTCACTATATTTGGGGAATCTTCTCCTTGGAGGGGAAAAAAAAATCCCCTCTTCCAAGGATACGGATTCCTTGGGAGGGTGGCTGAAATTGGCTGTTCTTCCTGGAGGTCTCTATTCTCCCCATATGACTGACTTGTTTTTGCCTAAAGTTAAGCTTATGTATAGAAGTGAACACTGAAGTTGAATCACGTTTATTTACTTGGGTCAGGTTCTCTCTTGCCAGGTGGTAGGTCTGGCAGGATTTGACCTTAGCCTTGCCATTGACCTAGGCCAGGAAGTGTGATGATAGGGGTAGAGTGAGGGGTGAGTGGGAGACAGCAGAGATGGTGTTTCTCAAACCTAAGAGTAACCCCAGAATCGACTGGGGCCTTGTTCACATACACAGTGCCTTCCCCAACCTGGAGATTCTCATTCAGCAGTCCTGGGTAGAATCTATGAATTTGCATTTCCAACAAATTTACAGGTGCTGCTGCTGCTGCTGCTGATGATGATCCAGGATCCACACTTTGAGAATCACTGGCCCAGAACTTTGCTACTCAAAGTCTGGTCCCGGGACCAGGAGTGCAGGCATCACTTATTAGAAGTGGAGACTCCCAGACCTTGCCCGAGTCTAATAAGATCCCCATGCAATTTGTGTACTTATAAAGGTTGACCGTTCTGATTTAGAGTACTCTCTCTTAAATGTGGCCGCCTTTTGGAAATACCTGGAAAGTTTCTAAACGACTGATACTTGAGTCCCACCCCAGAAATTCTGATGTAAAGATTATGGGGTGGGAGACACGGATTGATCATCAAGTGTGTTCAGAACTCCCCTGCTGTGATTTTATTTTATTTTATTATTATTTTTTTTATTTATTTATGATAGTTACAGAGAGAAAGAGAGGCAGAGACACAGGCAGAGGGAGAAGCAGGCTCCATGCACCGGGAGCCCGATGTGGGATTCGATCCTGGGTCTCCAGGATCGCGCCCTGGGCCAAAGGCAGGCGCCAAACCGCTGCGCCACCCAGGGATCCCCCCTGCTGTGATTTTAATGTGCCACTGAGTCTGGGGACTACTGGTTTCACGTGCCATGTACCTGCCCATGTCTCTGAATCACCCGGGAGATGCTTATGGGTCCCAGCCTGTGTGATACTGATTCAATTAGATCTGAAGATCCAGGATTTTCAGGTTTGGGATTACCTGGCTAGAGGATATTTTATATATATGCATATAGATAAATATAGATGTTTAAAAATAAGAGTAAATGACAACATTTTCTGGCCTCATGTTTGTGCCTTCACTGCATAAATGGTATCCCCAGACATGAGTCATGCTCTAAGATGTTGAACCTTAAACCTTCTTTTAGACTGTGTTGGAGCAGGTTCCCTGGAGGTGGGGCAGAGCCAAACCAAGGTGCCTCTAAGGGAGCCCTGGATATCTCTCTGCAGGGCAAGAAAGGGGACACTCGTGGCTGAAGTTAGGCATCTGAAGTGCCCAGAGAGCTGCGCACTCCTTAGTATAGGACTGATGTTAATTATGCTCCCGGGCTTCTCCAGATAGTTTTGGTAGTCTGTTGAATCCTCTCCTGGCTCTTGACTGAATATATAGGATAATAATGAATTCTTTCAGTGAGTGGAAGGAGAACAGGTGGTAAAAGGCTCCTATCATCTGTGAGTTTCTGGAATGTAAAGACAGTGATACATGGAGAAGGTGGCCTTTCAAGAGAGCTTGAAGTCATTTGTCCTGTGATTATATGATGGTGGGAGCGCAAAACAAAGAAGATGCCTCCCAGAGTATGAGTGCTTCCTTGGTAGCAAGCTCTCTGTGTGCCTCCAAAGACACTGCAGACCCCCCTTTTTGATAAAAGTCACTATACTTCTCTCTTTATGCCTCATCATCATAAGCTCGTTGCAGGCAGGGGACAGAATGCCTAGCAGAAGCCTGGCACATAGTAGGTATGCAGTCCATCTTCGGTGAACCAATTCCAGGATACCCACGATCCCCCCGTTGGCATTCCACGCTGACTTGATGCTCATTAGCTTGGTTCTGTGAAAAAGCATCAGGTGAAGAGAGAATTTCTCTTCTACTTTTAGTGTTTTGCTCTGCTCTCTGTGAAATGGGAGCAATTTAAATATAAAAGGAATGGTTCAAGTTCTTGCAGCTGTGGCTCTATGTTCCCCTGCTTTCCTGAAATACTTCTGCTTTAGGATATTGAATTTTCTTTTCTGGATTATTTTTCTCCCAACAGGGTACTAGTCATTAGAAATACATATCATGCAGTTCTTTGCTGGCAGCTCAATGCTGACATTTGATGATCTCTGTACTATCCCAGGGCTCAGGTGATAAGGAGAACCGCAGAACCAGGGCCAGTTTGTCCATGAGACACGGGGGACACAGTACCTAGGGCTTTTATGGTACTTTTAGGGGACCCCAAAAAGATGTCTTTTTTTTTTAGGTTTTATTTATTTATTCATGAGTGACACAGAGAGAGAAGCACAGACATAGGCAGAAGGAGAAGCAGGTTCCCCACAGGGAGCCCGATGCAGGACTCAGTCCCAGGTTCCCAGGATCATGACCTGAGCCAAAGTCAGACACACAGGCAGCCCCAGTGGCGCGGTGGTTTGGCGTCGCCTGCAGCCTGGGTGTGATCCTGGAGACCCGGGATCGAGTCCCACATCGGGCTCCCTGCATGGAGCCTGCTTCTCCCTCTTCCTCTCCCTCTGCCTGTGTCTCTGCCTCTCTCTCTGTGTCTATGAATAAATAAATAAAATCTTTAAAAAAAAAATAGACGCTCAGCCACTGAGCCACCCAGGTGCCCTGCTGATTTCTTTTAAAATCAGAGGGGAAAAAGTGAACTTTTAGGGTCAAAATAATGTTCATCCTCGACACAGTCATAAGACATAATTTTTAATACTATCCTAAGGAGGAAAGGGGCCACAGAGGCAAAGGCACCTAAGGGCTTATGAAGTCACAACACTGCCCAGCACAGACTATAGCAGTATGGGGGGGGTAGGGGGGTGGGGGACAGCTTGTCCTTGTGGAGGGAAGAATAGGCTCTCTGTCCTTTCCCTCACAGTTCACAGGCATGAACCGGCAGGATGCGTTTCTAGCCTTGACGCAGAAAGCCCGGAAGAAGAGAGTAGGTGGAGACGTGACAAGTAACAAACTGAAGGACTGGCTGATCTCACGACAGCGGTACTGGGGCACGCCCATCCCCATGGTGCACTGCCCGGCCTGTGGCCCAGTACCCGTGCCTCTGCAGGATTTGCCCGTCACCTTGCCCCACATCACGTCTTTCACCGGCAAGGGAGGCTCCCCACTGGCCGCGGCTTCAGAGTGGGTGAACTGCTCCTGCCCTAGGTAAGGAACCGCGCCCCCAGCCATGGCCTTGGCTGTGGCCCCCAGCAGCCTGCTGGAGTTTCAGGCTCTCAGTTCCCTTTCTGGCACTTCCGCCAGACTGGAAAGAATACCCTAGGTCTTTCTAGACCTTCGAGAGAAGGGGCTGGAATCTGAGGCCTGGCCCCCAGCATGAGCTCCCTCTCCTCTGTTCTGTGCTGGCAAAAGCAACAGCGTCCATTCACACCTTTACCAGAAATACCTGCCAACCGATGGAAAGCTACACGTTTTCATCCTGGCTTTCTAAAAGACCACTGTCTTCCCTTTCATATTCCAGAGAGCTCCTTGGAGCTGATAGAAAATGTTTTCTCCTCTCTGCCTTAGTTTTCCCACCTAGTAGCTGATGATAGGGGAGGTTTTTTCACAAGTAGCAGAGTGGTAGCTCCAAGGGTGAGTATGCACAGGGGTTTCATTCTGTAAGACACTGAAACATCTTCTCACTTTGGAAGTAGGATTGTATTTTATGGTTAGTTCACTGGCAAATAGGGTGTTTGTGACACCATACCAGCTGATTAGACAAATAAGTAACCAATCCCAGCTCCAGAATCTTTCTCCTTCCTTCTCTGCCTTACAGATCTTGATGAGGATGTTAAACTAATTTGGTCCTCTGCCAGTACAGAGCTGGGTTATGAGGTTGGCAATCAGGTAACAATCTCACAGTTGCAAGGCCCAAGCTGGGGAGTCAGACAGTAATGGATTCAAGCCCTGGCCCTGCCTCTTAACTAGCTATGTGATCTTGGTAGAGTCACATAACTTCTCTGAGTTTCGATTTTCTTATCAGAAACTAATATAACCCCTTCAAAGGGCTACTCAAAAGTACAGAATTAACACCTGTAATCCTCCACAGTGACACCTAACAAATATCTAGTAAATGGAAGTGTTACCACCATCCTTTCAGGTCCTCATCCCTAGGTGGTTTTAAGATCTAAGATGGGACTTGTGGGCAGGAACATAGGGAGCTCTGAGCCTTTTCAGGGTAGAATTGTGGGCTCCAGGAGAAAATAGCACACCCTCTTTATTGATAAGCAGTGACAAAGGGCTTCCCTGCTAGAGACACTGGCCTTCAGCACACCAGCTACAGCAGCCCAGGACCCGTCTGGTGGGGATAAGGCTTCCAACCCTGGCTGCAGATTCCTGGAGGGTGGAGCCCAGACTGTGGTGTTGATGAAGGCCCCCTGGATGATTCTAATGAGCATGCAGGACCATTAGTCATGGAACAGCATGGCCAAGCAGGGCAGTAGAGTTCAACAGATGTGGATTCCTTACTCTTGTGCTCCAAGACCTTGGGTAGATTTCTTAACCTCTCTGAATTTTAGTTACTCATCTGCAAAACGGGGACATGAGTAGTATCTACTTCGTAATCTCCAGGGTTCCTAAGGATTAAGTGAGAGAATGCCCGGGAAGCATTTGGCTCAGCGCCTGCACCCACTTTCACTGTTAGTACCATTGGAGCTAATGATGATCATACTGCTGTCACTGTCACCATCACCCATCTGCCCCACTTACCAAGTAGCCTGTGCCACACTAGCTCTTAGTGTCAGGAATAAAACGTGTTGGTTGTCCTCAAGTCCCACGTGACTGTTACAGAGAAAATCATCATGGCAAGCTGTAGCCAGACGTTACTCCTTTGATCAGTTGAGCCCTGCATTTTCTTCCTTTTTTTTTTTTTTTTAATTTCTATTTATTTATGATAGTCACACAGAGAGAGAGAGGCAGAGACATAGGCAGAGGGAGAAGCAGGCTCCATGCACCTGGAACCCGATGTGGGATTCGATCCCGGGTCTCCAGGATCGCGCCCTGGGCCAAAGGCAGGTGCTAAACCGCTGCGCCACCCAGGGATCCCTGCATTTTCTTCCTGACTTGGACACCTGCATTGATGGTGAAGGAGAAGAAGTAACCTTTATCTTGTCATTATTTCCCCAAATAGTGTCTGAGTTCTGGTTGATTGCTCTCCACATAAAGAGATGTGGCTTTAATTTAGAGATGCACTGAGATCAGTGTCTTCTAGCAGCTCTGGGTGGTAGGAAACAGGACTCCCTCCCATAAACATCTGCCCCTAGGGACCACCACTGTTCCCGGAGGGAGGCCCCGGTGAGTCCCAGAGCCCCCTCATATCTGGGGTTCCTTTGTCTCTGCTCAGCCACTTCTACTTAATAAGCAGGAGTTTGGGGGGTGGCTGTTCCCTTCGGTACGATTTATAAAGCCAGTATGAACTGCTTCACAGATGCAGGATATAACTGCAGGCCTTCTTTTACTTTTAAATTAAAAGCAAACTCATACTCTTGCACACAAAGTTAGCAGACAATTCATCCGTTCCTCTCGAGGCTTCTCAGAATCTCCAAGAACCCCCAAGGATTCAGACTGCCAAAAGGGCAGCATTTAGAGGGGTGGTTGGTCCCGCTTCTACACCTCAGAAGGAAGAACCTGGAATGAGAACTGTTCTCCTACTGTGCTTCTCATTGCCACAAAGGGCCCCCGTTAGTAGCTGATGGTTGCTGACTCGTTGCATCCACTGCTGATCCAGGCCTTGAGGAGTCTTTAGTGGCGCTGGGCCCCTCCTACGCTAGGCTTGGCTAAGGGCATCCTCTCATGGGTTCCTAGAAGTGGGGTTTTTTGCATCCGGTTTGTGCAGTCCCACAGGCCCATCACACTGGGCACATGCTTCAGAACCAGTTCAACAGTTGGGCCCTTGAGGAACCTTACTCCTCCCCAGACATCCCCATCCCTAGGATGAGGATCACTTGTTCTTTTCAGCCCCTCACACACCAGCGATCTCTCTTCATTCTGGAACAGTGGTGCTATCTTCACCCTTCTGTGTCCTGCCCTTCAGTGATGGGAACTTCTGATTTGTGGTGTTTGCCAATTTCTATAGTATTGATACTTCCACCAAGGGCTAGTTTCGGCTACAAACTTGACATCACTTGTCACCGAGCTGAGAAGAGGTGCGAACACTTGATTTTCACAAGCTGGTATGAATTGGCTCCAGCACACCACTGCCATTGGGCCTCCAAGGTGACCTCCCTTCCAAGGTCATCCTGTTGGGTTTCAATTTCTGCACTACCCCCAGTCCTCACAGAGATAGAGAAAACCCAAGTTCATTCCTCAGCACAACATCTATGTTTGGTTTTCAGCTTCTCTTTGCAAATTGATTGGTTTCGCAAGTATCATGAAGTAGGCCTTGGCTGAAGGCAATCTTGACATGCCTAAAATAAAAGTTAACGTGCAAAACAGACACTCCTGGTGATTAGATTTTCAACCAGGTAGAATTGAGACAAGTGGAGAATAATGCCTTTACTTGTTGAAGATTTAAATTTCTATTTATAAATTTCTTTATTTTTTTTTTTTTAAGATTTTTAAAATCTATTTATTGAGAGACACAGAGAGAGACAGGCAGAGATACAGGCAGAGGGAGAAGCAGACTCCATGCAGGGAGCCAGACGTGGGACTCGATCCCAGGACTCCAGGATCACACCTTGGGCCTAAGGTGGTGCTAAACTGCTGAGCCACCCGGGCTGCCCTATAAATTTCTTTAAAACTGTACTCAACCATACAAGGGGAGAGCATCTTCTGAATCACCAGTTCATGATAAGGCATTGTTCTTAAGACCTTCTAAATTGATACTAACCTGTCATAGCTGTCTCAAAAGCTGGTGGAACACCACATTAAGATTTATAAACGAACCAATTGATGAGTTTCCTTTATTTCTTAGGTGCAAGGGAGCTGCCAGGAGAGAGACAGACACGATGGATACCTTTGTTGATTCCGCCTGGTACTACTTCCGCTATACTGACCCGCAGAACACTCATAGGTGAAGCACTGCCGAACCCTTTGAATATGCGTCAGTCTGGGACCTCCCAAGAAGCTGATGCCAAGATGGAATTATAGATGCGAGAGATTCACTGGGGGCAGCGCCTGAGAGGATGGGGGGGAGGGAAGCAGGAGTTGGTGGGGAGAGGCCTTAGACCACCATCGTGCAAGCCCCACACCCAAAAAATAAGTAGGGACAGGAAGGAGGGATGGGTTGAAGAGCCTCAGACCACAGCACAGTTCTGAAAAAGTCTCAGCCAGGCCGATGGGAAGCCCTGAGCAACGCTTGTCCAGTAGAGTCCCAAGTCCAGCAGAAATATCCCTGTGCTGGTCCCCTCCCTTTTGGGGAGCAGGAGCTGGCAGTGGTTCCGAGGCACACAGCTGGAAGCTGCTAGTCAATTGTGCCCCTTGAAACAGGCCCTCATAAGGCAGTATGTCGGATTTTTTTTTTAAGATTTTTAATTTATTTGTTCATGAGAGACACACAGAGAGAGAGAGAGAGAGAGAGAGCCAGACACACAGGCAGAGGGAGAAGCAGGCTCCATGCAGGAGCCTGACGTGGGACTCAATCCCGGATCTCCAGCATCACTTCCCGGGTGGAAGGCGGCGCTAAACCGCTGAGCCACCCGGGCTGCCCATGTGTGTTGGATTATTAAGTTCAATTTTTCACAGCCAAGCAGATCCCAAGTACAAGAAAAATGCAAAAACCAAAGAAGCAAGAAAATGCTGTTGTCCTAGCCTTCTTGGCCCTGTGGTGAACCGCACTGATGGGGCCATAAAGATGTAATGTTGTTTACTTAGCTGACAATAATGATGAGAGGGACGTAGGTAGGGAGCAGGAGGGAGCTAGGAAGCATTGTCTCTTGTCACATACACACAGTCATTTCTAAAACTGATAAATCGATTGTGAGTATAATTGCCAGAAGAGACAGCTACAAGAATTCCGAGTGGCTGAGGGCTGAGTGGGGGCAGTGTTCACAAAGGCAGGGGCTGGGGGCCAGTGTTGAAAGGACAGACCTCTCGGTATAATCTGAGTTTGCAGCCCTTTGCAGATTTCTCAAAGATAAATAGATGACCTCTGGGGATAAGAGCCATTGGGAGAGGGGATAAAGAGAATGAGCAAAAAAGAAAGCAAATGCCGAGTGCACAAAAACCACAAGCACCGCACTTCCAAGACCTTGCCAGGCTGCTCTTTGTCCACAGAAGAACCATCACTTTCCTAAGTCCACGCATAAAAATGCCCCCTTTTTCTCTCCAGTGGCTGTAAAATAATACATTTCCAGTGAGATGGGCACTCCTGCCCTCCCCCTGCCAGAGTCGTGCCCTGCAGTACTGCGATTCTGTCATTCCAAGTCCAGGCCATCCGGGAAGGAGGGGACCCGAAGTAAACGGTGGCCTGCAAAGGCAGGATAATGACCGGAGGCTGCTGTGGCCCCTCCTTCTGACTCTTCCTTCTAGAAAGGGCTACTGGTGCTTTCTGTTCAGTAACAGTTGCTTAGAATGCCAGGGCAGTCAGGCCCTTCCTCTCAGAATGCTTCAAAGAAAAATCTTACAGATGATGGAGGCTCAGTGGTGGATCCTTGACCAGGAGACACTTCTGAGGCCTTCACAGACTCTGATCTGGGAATACCACTTAGCACCTCTTTGCCCTCATAAAATGCAGCTGCTAGTTTTTCAGCACCAGCTCCAGTGCTCCCTAGGCAGGTTCTGTACTAAATCATGGATCTGAGCTACTTTCAACATCTAAATGCACCCCACACTTGTTTTGGGGATGAGTACCATCACCCTTGACCTCCCTTTTTTTTTCTGTCACGTGGATTAGTAGTTGGATTTTTCTGAGGAACCATTATTCACAAAGGAAGAAAAAAAATTGTTTTAATTTTACCAGAATTCTGGCCCAGAGACCAGAGAAAACCAAGCTGCATTAAGATGCAAATATGCGGGGCTGTGGGCCAGGCCTACCTGCTGAGCTGCAGGCTCAGCCAAGTCCAAGGGGGCAATATGGCCTTTACAGTCCTTACAGCCTGAGCCAAGTCCTTGCTGGGGGGGAAAAAAGTGCCTTGAGGTGTAGAGAAGAGAAGTTACAAATATTTGAAACCATGGAGTACAGATCGTCCAAAGGCAGAGATTGACTTCATTGGATGATCTCTACGAAGCACATTATCTTGAGATTGAGAGTCTGAGCCAGCTTTGTCCCCCCTCCCCACAACACACACATGTGTGCACATGCACACACACGCACACACACACACACACACCCCTGCACACTCATAGACTCCTCTCAAGAGTTACAGCCAGAGGTTAGAGGGAAGTGGTGTTTCCTTTACTCCCCAGCATCCATTAAAACCATGGGGTATGAGGAAGCCTTTCCTGTAGACTCTTGATCACTGACAGTATCTATTAGGTGAGAGGGAGAAGTCCAGCAATCCTGTGTTAGTTACCCTAACTATGCTCCTTGCATGCAGGAGACCATATACAAAGCTCTTGCTAACTTTATTTTAAGGCTTCTTTTAAAAAGAAGACTGAATTTCTGTTTTAAAATGAACATTTAGTGGCTGCAGGTTCATCTCCTTTGTAAAGGCCATATTGCCCCCTGTTGGTAAGAACTTTCAAATCCCAATTGCCTAATCATAATAAAAATTAAGATAAAATCCAGATAGTCAAGTACACACCTTACAGAAATACCTTTTTCACAGAAATACCTTTTTTTTGCTGCTGTTTTTTCCCTTTGTCCTCGTTTTATAAGAGAATCGCATTTAAGTCCGTAATGGCTTCCAAGACAGTTTTTACAAATTTCATAATTTAACACTGATCTGATTTTTTTTCTCCCTTATTGTATCAGCTTTTCTCTTATTAGATTTTAAAAAGAAAAATCACTGTTCTTCTCCAACATAATTTGACTCAGGGCATATGCAGATTACAGTAGCTCTGTCTAATTTATGTTGATTGTAGCAAAACGGGTTTTTAAAAAATGACCGTCTCTCTCTCTCTCTCTCTCTCTTCCAGCCCTTTTAACACAGCATTGGCAGATTACTGGATGCCTGTGGATTTGTACATCGGAGGGAAGGAACATGCCGTCATGCACTTGTTCTACGCAAGATTCTTTAGTCATTTTTGCCATGATCAAAAAATGGTCAGACACAGGTGAGCATTTATACCACTTTGCAAAAGAATTCAGTTCCACAAACGACAGCTTAAAGCAGGTGTCAGTTCTCCCAGAGCAAACACATGTAGCAGAAGACTTTGGTTTTTCAGATATACTTTAGCCGTCACTGTCAGCCTTAGCCATTTGAAGTACATTTCTGTTACTTCATCCTGGTTCTAGCATGTGATGTTGCAGGCTCGCACTGAGGCTTGCCTTCAGCGCTTGTCTGTTTAGCTGAGTTAAGTGATTGAGATTTTTACTTCTGAGGCAGAGAGAAGCAATTCATAATGTTGTACAGTTTTTTACAGCTTCTCGTTTGAGGTCGTGTTTATCATCTGGCTGTCCTGTGCACGCTTTTTTTCTAAGCTTGACTGAATCCTGCCTTGATGGAGCACTCTGATAAAAGTAGGTAATGGATTAAGCCAGGGAATCACATTGCAAATCCATCGATAAATGTTTTTCCTTTTGGCCCTATAACCTGTTCCCATTATGGTCACAAAGAGCTCTGTGTGTGCTTTTTTCCCATGAAATATATCATATATATATATATATGATGTATTCAATGTCTTATAGATATTTTAAGAATAAAGTGACTATCCCTGTACTGCCTGAGAGCCACCCAGGTGCCCCTCTTTTTTATATCTTGTCTGGCTTTTTCACTTATCACCAGGACAATAATTTGATTCTCTGTTCTGCCATATTGCCAAGAGCATAATTCCTGGGATTCTTTTTCAATTATTGTTGTGTTTTGTTTTTTGTTTCTTAAATTCAGCATCCCTTAGAATTTAAGTTAAGAAAGAATATTACAAGTCCCTTAGAATATATCCAGGGTCTTCTGTCCATCTCCCTACCCCCTGTCCCTCCTCAGCCAACCCCTATCCTGAAATCATGACTATTAATTTCCTTTATAAATTTATCGCCTCTCTGGGGGCACCTGGGTGGCTCAGTCGGTTAAGCGTCTGCCTTCAGCCCAGGTCATGATCTCGGGGTCCTGGGATAGAGCTCCACATTGGGCTCCCTGGTCAGTGGGGAGCCTACTTCTCCCTCCCCTGTGCTGCTCCTCCTGCTTGTGCATGCTTTCTCTCACTCTCTGTCAAATAAATAAATAAATAAAATCTTTAAAAAAAAAAAAAACAAACTCAAGGTCGTGAGTTCAAGCCCTGCATTGGGCTTCATGCTGCACATAAAGCCTACTTAAAAAACAAACAAAGCAAAGCAAAAAAAAACCCCTATGCTTGGATCAACAGAGATGAGGGTTCCCGTCCCCACACATCTTTATCATGTCAGTGTTGGTTATAGTAAATCAGTTTGTGGGTTATGTTTGAATAACAATGCTCATATGATGATATTTAGTGTGTTTTTAATATATGTAGGGACTTCGGTGTTTTCTCTTACATTAAATCCCTATTTGCGTCCTTTACCTTTCTTTTCTGAGTTGTCTTACATTGATTATAGGAATTTTTTTTTTTTAAAGTAGGCTGCAAACCCAGCATGGGGCCCAATGCAAGGCTTAAATTCATGACCCTGAGATCAAGACCTGAGGTGAGATCAAGAGTCAGATGCTTTACTTACTGAGCCACCCACGTACCTCTTGATTGTAGGAATTTTTAAATTTCTATTCTAAATGCTAATCCTTTTCCAGCTATATGTATTGCAAGTATTTTCCCCAGATCTTAGTTTCTCTTATTTTATGGTGTACTTTGGTGAACAGAAACTCTTAATGCAGTAAATTTTAATAATCTTTTCCTTTATGGCTATTGCTTGTAGTGTCTCAGTACCGTTAATGGACCAGTCCATGCATTTCCTCATTGATCTTTAGTGCTCTCTCCATTGTAGTCAGGTTTTTGTATATATGCAAGGGCCCCATTATCGGACCTTTATTCTGTCTGTTGGTCTCTTTGCTTTTTGCTATGCTAGTCAATTACTGGCTTTATTTCATTTATATAAATTCCAGGTCATCTTTCTACTTTGTTCTTTTTCTTTAGGAGTATCTTGGCTGTAATTGGACCTTTGTCCTTCCAAATGAATTTCAGATTCACCAAGTCACATTCCACAAAAATATCTTATTGGGAGTTTAATTGGGATTGCATTAAATCCCATATTTACTGATATCTTCTCTCACTCTTCTTATTTTGTGTCTCGGACCTTAACATCTGAAATTATTTCCTCTTAAAGTTTGTTTGTTTGTTTGTTTGTTTGTTTGTTTGTTTGTTTTTAAGTAATCTCTACACCCACGACCCCAAGATCAAGAGTTGCACACTCTTTGAACTGAGCCAGCCAGGTGCCCCTGAAATTATTTCCTCCTTATCTGAAATATTTATTTTAGAATGTTTCTTGCTGTCTTTAGTGAAGATACATCTGCTAGCTCTTATTTATTTCAACCTCATTTCTTAGTTTACCAGTTCAATGACACATTTAAAACAATTCTTTAGAAAAAAAAAAAAAAGATTTTATTCATGAGAGACACAGAGAGAAAGGCAGAGACGTAGGCAGAGAGAGAAGCAGGCTCTATGCAGGGAGCCCAATCCAGGACTTGATCCTAGGACTCCGGGATCACGACCTGAGTCGAAGGGAGATGCTCAACCACTGAGCCACTCAGGTGCCCCTCTTTTTTACATCTTCTTTAGCTTTTTCACTTATTACCAGGACAATAATTTAGACTCTCTGGTCTGCCATATTGCCAGGAGTATAATTCCTGGGATTCTTTTTTCAATTGTTGTTGTGTTTTGGTTTTTGTTTCTTAAATTCAGCATCCCTTAGGCTATTTTTAATATTTTATTTTTTTATTTGAGAGAGAGAGCACGAGCAGGAGAGGAGCAGAGGGAGAGGAAGCAGCAGACACCCCACAGAGCAGGGAACCCGATGTGGGGCTCGATCCCAGGATCCTAAGATCATGACCAGAGCTGGTTAGATGCATAACTGACTGATCACCCAGGTGCCCCTCCCTAGACTATTTATTAATTGCAGAGAAGAAGAGGGGGAAAAAATATCTAATGATCTCCTTGTTCAGATAACCCATGTTAATGATTAAGAAACATAAAACAAGAAAAAAGCAATACACGTCTAAGATTAAGATTTATTTTTAGCTCCACAGAAAGCAAACTCGCTCCACCCTCTACCGTTCTCTTCAACCTGTTAACAATTTCTTTTGTTTTCTTCCAGAAGAAATTTGCATTATCTCCATATTTCTATGAACATACTCATTTTTAAAATGTCACATATATTACATATATGCCTTTTGCTTTTTTGATTGAGTAATATATCTTAGTGATCTTTCTGCATCATCCTGTAAAAATCCCCCATTCTTATAATTTATGCATAGTATTCCATCGCATGGATATACCATAATATATGTAAGCACCTAGTTTTCCAGCAGCTATTGCCAAAAAGAAAAAAAGCCAGGTGGCTTTTGGCATCTATGTTCTTGGCCAATATTTGGGATCATATCTGTAGGTTCAGGTCCTGACAGTGGGGGATGCTGGGTCAAAGGATATGTGTTTTTAAAATTTTGATAGATAAAGAATTATTACTTTTATTTAAAAAAATTTTTTTAAGATTTACTTATTTTAGAGAGAGTGCACATACATGAGAGGGGGTAGGGGCAGGGGTAGAGAAACTTCAAGCAGACTCCCTGCTAAGCATAGAGCCTGACATGGGGCTCAGTCCCACAACCCATGAGATCATGACCTGAGCCAAAATGATGAGTCGGACACTCAATTGGCTGAGCCACCCAGGCGTCCCTAAAAAACACATTACTTTTAAAATCTATTACTTTAAAATCTGGTAATGAAGGGGCACCTGGGTGGCTCAGCGGTTGAGCATCTGCCTTGAGCTCAGATCGTGATACCAGGGTCCTGGGATCAAGTACTGCATCAGGCTCCCCACAGGGAGCTGCTTCTCCCTCTGCCTATGTCTCTGCCTCTCCCTCTGTGTCTTTCATGAGTAAATAAATAAAATCTTAAAAAAAAAAATCTGTAACACAGACTGTAATCCAGTCTTGGTAAAATGAAGCACATTGAAAGTCCCCTCCCTTCACGTCACCCTCAGAGCTGCTTCCCCCCACCCCGTTCTGTGCTCGCACACAGGGATTAAAGGTCTCCTGTAGAGAAAATGCTTTTAGTTTATAAATTAAATGCTTAAAATAATTTTCTTTTCATTAGTCCCAGAGCCCTTCATGTGTAAAAATAAACTGATCCACATCAAAAGAACAATGAACACGTTAGCAGCATTAATCTTCAGTCGAAATGTTTGTGTCCTGGGTTAGAGAATTTGCCATCGTTCCTTGCATTTCTTGTCTGTGGAAACTTATTTACCTCACCAGATAAAAATACCCCCGGAGGATGAGAATTATGTCTTGTTGCTGTGACAGTATTGTGGACATCATACATTCTCAGTGAATATTTGTTTAAGTAAATCGAGTGTAACCTCTTGATATAAACAGATAAAAGTTTTATGTTTTTCGTAGCCCACCTGGCCGGCTTTGGTAGAGTGTGTGGCTCTTGATCTTGTGGTCATGAGTTCAAGCCCCATATTGGGTGTGGAGCCTACTTTTAAAAAAAAGGAGGGAAAAGTTTATATTTTTCAAAGGAACTGTTCTCCTTGGGATAGAGAGAAAATGTAACACGAGGAATGTTTCCTTCTTATGTAGGTCTAGAAACAAAGATCATAAATGATTTCTGGCTCCTGGGCACATTTCTCCAGCTTCAAAACAGTTATTTGTAGGAGCAATGAACGAACCAATAAATGATCCATTGGCTAGCTATTTCAAAGTATAAGACAAGGCCTGGCTGCTTTTGTGACTCCTGTATAGTGGTTTTATTTTTTTTTTTTTTAAGATTTTATTTATTTATTCATGAGAGGCAGAGAGAGAGAGAGAGAGAGGCAGACACACAGGCAGAGGGAGAAGCAGGCTCCATGCAGGGAACCCGACGTGGGATTCGATCCTGGGACTCCAGGATCATGCCCTGGGCCAAAGGCAGACGCTCAACCGCTGAGCCACCCAGGTGTCCCTGTATAGTGGTTTTAAAACTATATTCAAGGAGAAAAAAAAGTTGGCAGCAAATTTCTGATGTCATTTTAAAATATGGTTTTGGGTATGACTTTATATCTACTTAAATGAATCTTTAATTTGCAGAGCTTCCAGGTACGCCTGGAACATGCTTTACCATCAACCTCAAGGGACAGCTCTAGGGTGTGAATTGAAATATATCTATGCAGTATTTTGTGTGCATCTTTAAAAACTCTTTGCAAGATAATAAGATTCTACCCCATGCCCTCCCAGCCCCCCACCAAAAAAGAGAGAGTTATTTTAAGTACTGAAAATGTACTTATTTTAAGTACTGAAACTGAACCTTGAAGAAGGTTCAGAAACTCCTCTCTGTGCCTCAGCACAGTTGTCAGGGTCCACTCTCATGAGGTCACATCAGGACAAGGACAGCCTCTGGAAATGGTCCCTGAGCACGCCCTTCCCAGCAGAGCTGTCCTAGTAAACCAGTCAGCCACAAAGGCACTGACAGTCGCCCACTTTCTGCACTAACTCAGAATTCTCCAGTCAAGATTTTTAAAGGCCTTCCAACAACTTTTTCAAGCTGGCCTACGAGGAAAAATTGAGGCCTGTCAACCACATGTGTACTTATTTGTCTTTCTTAGCTGTTTTTGCCAGCACATGTCTAAATCAGAATTTTATGTCTATTTCTGTAACTGCTTTTGGGTAGCATTGTCCTTCCGGGAGGGATTTGGGGCTACAGACACTCCCTTCTGTTTTCATTTCTCAACCTCTTGGCCACCATGTTAGGCAGTAGCTCTAGCCTGGGAGCCTGAGGCCTGTGTCCCATGTTCATGTGGGCCCCTGCTTTGCTCTGGACAGGTAACCCCTTTGGCTCTCAGGAGCCTCATATGTCAGCAATTCAATCATCTCTGAGCGCTGGATTCACTATGTAATTCTAGTAAATTTCATCAAGTATAAACCACAGGGGTTTGTGCAGATCTAATCCTCTTTTCTGTTTTCTTTCTTTTTTTTTTTTTTTTTTAAGATTGTGTTTATTCATGAGAGAGGCAGAGACAGGCAGAGGGAGAAGCAGGCTCCCTCTGGGGAGCCCAATGCAAGACTCGATCCCAGGACCCCGGGATCACAACCTGAGCCAAGGGCAGATGCTCAACCACTGAGCCACCCAGGCGTCCCCCTCTCCTGTTTTCTAAGTGAGTCCTGGCCCTCTTTCACACTTATGCACTTAGGTCTGTACTTTGAGCTTTCCGTAGGTCTCCTAACCGGCTACAAGAAGTTGGTCTTAGGGTTGGGAGTGCCAGCACACAGTATAGTGCGGTGCAGTTGTGTGTCAGCAATACCAGGTTAATGATCAAGCCAGAATTCATGTCAGCAGGAAATTTGCAAAGAAGATATAGTCAAATGACCAAGAAGTGTACCCTGCAATGTTTCCCTAACTGGTAGTCTAAGAAATACAAATTAAATGGCAGTGAGGTACCATTTTCCACATAGTGAAGAGGCTGAGATGAACAGCATCTCATATACTGCAGGAAGGCTGTTTGAATAGTGAGAGCCTTAAAAACATTCACGCTTCTGGACACACTAATTGCACTGCTAGAAATTGAGCCTAAGAATATAATCAGAAATGCAAACTTATGCACCAAACTGTTCTTGTGTTATTTCAAATAGCTAAAAGTTTGGATATAACCTAAATGCCCTGAAAGTTTGAGAAAGAGAAAATAAAGTCTAGCCCTTCTATATGAAAGCCTCTTGGTTATACAGACTGTTTAATAATATAAGGAAATGCATCTGACATGCTTAGAACTGAAAAAAAAAAAAAGCAAGATACAAAATTATAGATGCAATTTGGTTACCTCTGCCTTTAAACATATGTTCACATATATGCACACGACACAAAGCAAGAGAAAAAGCTAGGAAAAATTATGCCAGCATGTTCACACTAGTTTTCTCTGGATGATGAACTAATTGATGATTTTATTATTTTTTTCATGCACTCCTGATTTTTTTCCCAGATTTTTTACAACAATTATGTAACTTCACAATAGAAAAAAAAAAACAGTTGTTCAGAAGCAGAGAAATAGGCGGAGCCTTCCAGTTTGATTCTGAGCAAGGGGAAGACAACAGCTTTGGCAGGACATCAGCCCTGGGTCGAGGGCACAGGGATGGGAGCTGCTGGGGACCTCTGCAGTGAGGGATGTGTTGCAGCTCATCTCCACTGGACTGCAATTCAGGAAGCCTTTTCTCTCCCTCCGTGAGAGACAGCAGTAAACTTGGGCATCATGTCAGCTTTTGTTGTTGCTATTAATACAGCTCTGGGGAGACACGAAATGCCCTGAACTGATGCTCTCCCCACAGTTTCTATTGACAGAGAGCAGCCGCGCCCTGCTGACCACTGAAAGCTCCCATCCTTTTTCTCTCATCACACCAGAAATGAGCTTTGGGAGTAAGGGAAGAGAAGGGAAGCTTTACTTGGTTCTCACCCTATTAATTGGGGCTCCTCCCATGCTGCTGGCTGGCTGCTAAGAAATAGAAAAGGTGGTATTTTAAGAATGAGCCATGGCTTAATACTTAGAAACCAGCTGATTATGTGAGCATGATGGCTCCCGGCCCAGGGCAGGGAAACAGAGGAAGTTCATGAACTTAGTCTGAAAAGTCCACGTTAGAGACTTATTTTCAGAAATTCAGGGCTTTCTGTTCTCTTCTTTCCAGATCTATGTGGGAGCCACCTGAGCAGATCAGGACAGTGGGCAGCAGGCTCTCTAGGACCTCTTAAGTAGGTAAAATGTCATCTGCAGTGACCAGTTAGTGCTCTGATAAATCCTGAGCTTCCTTTAGCCACATCCTGGGTTGTACCTTACTTGTATAGCAGTGATTTGTCATAAGGGCACTTAAAATACCCTCTCATTCTACACTCTGAAATTCTTTGTTTATCCTAATGATTACTGACCCTGCTCACCCTGCCCTGCCTCTTGCCCTCCCCTCCTCCCTCTCTTCCTTTCTTCCTTCTTTGGTGGGACAGAGGTGTCTTTCTGTGACCAGCAGGTATCAATTGTTGGATTTTCTGAATTAGGGCCACGCAGACTGTCCAGGCAGTACTGAAGAGGGCATCACACTCCCTCATTCTGCTGCCAAGTGAAAGCAGACTCACCCCACCTCTAAAACTGAGCCAGAGCAGAGAGCACAGCTTTGCACCCACCCCAGGGAAACCAGCTAATCCCCTGCAGGCAGGGGCCCCGTATAATGCCCCCCCACAAACACACACAGAACTATGATGCTTCCAGGGCAGGAGGGGTTTGGCAGTGGTTTCAGATTCTTCACTTCCTTCTAAAGCCCTCTGCTATACCTGGTCACTATGGTATGACTGCATACCTCAGTTGCTTTTGCAAGTTTGTTCCCAGTGCCATTTATTGAGATGAATGGACAAATAGGGAATATGTTCCACTGGTTTTTTGTGTGTGTGTGTGTGTGTGTGTGTGTTTTTAAAGATTTTATTTATTTAAGAGTGAGAGAGAGCAAGAGAAAGAGGAGAAGCAGGGGGAGGTGCAGAGGGAGCAGCAGATGCTTAACTGAGCTGCCCGGGCACCTCTCACTGGTTGTGATTCTTAGTAATGAACCTGGCATTGGTGTGATCTCTGCTCCAGCAAGACTGGGTTCCAAGCTCAGCAGGACCCTTGATGTCCCCCTGGCCCTCATGCCTGTGCACCTTGCACCTCCACGTCACACTAGTGCCTCCTCCCTATGGTGTAGATGTCTCAGATCACCCATTCTGCTGGAAGCCCTCTAATGGCAGAACGCTTGATACCCAGCTGTTGCTCCTGTGCATGTGGAATGTGCTCACAGGTGCAATTCACTCCAAGCTAAACTACTTGTGGGTGTGTGTGACCAGCTTCAGCCTCAAGAATGAAAACCAGATTCCCAGAGTCCTGTGGATCATTTGCTGGAGCGCTGCACGATTGTGGGGGAAGGGGTGGTTTGCACCCCTCCCACCGTGAAATCCGGTGTGAACAGTCTCGGGGCCCTCTCCCACGCTCATGCCCTTGCTCCTTCCTGCAGTCAGACTTCCTGCGACCTTGAGTGGGCAGGGTCTGAAATCTCACTGTGCCTCTCCCTGCAGAAAAGTCATGGCCCCAAATGGAACCCGAGACATCCCGTGCCTACCCGTCATCCACCTCCCTTCCTTCATCTCTTGTCCCCACTCTGTCGCTGGCAGGTTTATTTCTTCCCTCATGGACACAAAGTTCATTGAGTTGAAACCAATGAACGAGTGTTGAGCATTCACTGTGAACCAGGCATTAGGAGGAGACTCACAGGAGGGCAATAGGGAGGGAACTCACATGAGAACACATTAATATTTCATAGCTCCCAAGTACAGGTACCACACTGCACACACCAACAACGAGCAGTTCTGGGGGCAGCCTCCAAGGTGCACTGACCCCTGGGATCCCTCCCTGGGAGAAGGAAAGAAATGGTGTTTGTTTTTATTCATGAGAGATAGAAAGAGAGAGGCAGAAACAGAAGCAGGCTCCCCGCAGAGAGCAAGCTACAGGACTCAGACTCAATCCCAGGACTCCAGGATCATGACCTGAGCCAAAGGCAGATGCTCAATCACTGAGCCACTCAGGTGCTCTAGAAGTGGCTTTGAAATAGGCAGAATTGGGACACCTGGGTGGCTCAATGGTTGAGCATTTGCCTTTGGCTCAGTTTGTGATCCCGGAGTCCTGGGATCAAGAAGTAGGGAGCCTGCTTCTCCCTCTGCCTATCTTTGCTTCTCTGTGTGTGTGTCTCTCATGAATAAATAAATAAAATCTTTAAAGAAAAAAAAAAAAGGAAAGAAAGAAATAGGCAGAACTGATCAAGGGCATCAGCAGCTGGGCTGGCCGTGCCTGCCATGGGGAGGTAGGGCCTTCAAAAGGTCGGAGTTGTGAAAATTCAATCAAGTCCTACCCCTAGGATTTGTATACTTTTCAATATGCGTGCTGCACTTCATTTCACAGTTTACTTTAAAGAGAAAAAAAGAGGGAGAAGAATTATAAGCCATGAGGCCTGAGCGCAGCAGCGTCAGGCAGGATGACTGGGGTTAGGGGCAGATGCTGGCAGGTGTAGTGCCGTCCATTCCCAGAAGGTGGCAGCATCTACCCGCTTGAGAAACTGCAGGACCCAGGACAGGATTCCTGCTTTCTTCCCCTGAGCTCCCCGCCTTGGGGGGCTGAAAGCTACAGATATACAGCTATTCATCATACTACTCATCTTTATTTTTGGGATCCAGATTATTCCCTCCTTCATTCCATACTGGTCTTATATTTCTCGTGACCCAAGCCATGTACGTAGAGTGAGAGAGAGGAAAGGAAAAATCTCAGAAACTAGTGCAGACAGTAACAAGTTCATCCAGCTGGCACAGGGCACAGCAAGGAAAAGGTGACAGTCTGGGTTTTTGAACATTGTTTTTTTTTCCATCAAGCTGCGGCATGTAAAATTATCTGAGGGAGATTCTGATCTAAAAGATGAATTTGTGCGCCCTGAGTGTGTGGCCAGATCATGCCTTTGAGCCTGCTGATGCTCAGCAAAGGCACCACTGGGGCTTGGGTGAGGGGAGGGTGCCCTTCCTTGTAGAATACTGGCTCAATTTGCTTTGTGCTTTTGAATGTATTTGTGTCCAGTCTCTTCCTTTACCTGCCCGATAAAAAGTAGCCATATGATTTTTTATTAAGATTTTATTTACTTAAAAAAAAAGATTTTATTTACTTATAAGAGATACAGAGAGAGAGGCAGAGACACACGCAGAGGGAGAAGCAGGCTCCCTGCAGGGAACCCGATGTGGGACTCGATCCCAGGACCCCAGGGTCATGCCCTGCACCTAAGACAGACACACTCAACCACTCAGCCCCCCAGGCATCCCTAGCCATATGATTTTCTTATCTTGTTTTAAAACTGTTGCCGTATAGAATATGTGTGGGGGTTAAAATCCAGGTGCCACCTTAAGTCGCCTGGAAGGGAGAGATGGCTTCAGGAGCTAGCAACAGCAACCGCCCGGTGTCGTCCTCCTTCCATCCCGCTGACCTCCTGTAGGCATCTGTTTGTGCATATTTGTGCATTCATTCATCCCTCCGGGTTTTGGACAATTTTTTTGAGCCTGTCGTTGAGCGTTGTGCACAGCACTAAGAGCTGGGACAGAGGGAAGAATAAGAGACTAGTCCTCACCATGGAGGGGGCAGGGTAGGCTGGGGACTGGTCTTCACATAGTAGTCACAACACCGTCTGGTCACACTCATCACGGCAGCATGTGCTGGACACTGCAGGACACAAGGGAGGGCATGGAGATGTGTAAAGGGGACTGAGCTGGCCACCCAGAAAAGGGAATGCCCGAGTCTGGTGGTGAGTGCTGAGTTCAGGTCTCCCCAGGGAGCCTAGGCACTTGATCCTGCGGAGCACAGCACCTGCTGGGAACAGCCAAGTGCGCATATGACCTCTGTGAGGAGCAGGTGTGTTTAAGTGTCAGAGACACTGGGAAGGTCAACAGGGGCTGATGGTAGAGAAAACCAAGAGCTCTGCCCGTGGGGGGACAGTTCTCTGAGCTTCCTGAGGAAAATGCAGCCCTGCTCCCTGGGCATCCAGACCCCCACCTGCCCTGGAGAAAGCCTGTGTGGTCTGAGGACACCTGCTCCTCATGCTGTTGGAGCAGGTGTTCCTGAAAAGAGGGGAGGACCACAGACACCGTGCCTCCCCCTTCTAGGTGCTGCTGGATTCAAATACATAAGATCCATCTGAGCACATTTGGTTGTTAAATAACCTTCCATGTTTTCCTCTGTGAAAGACTAGCATTTTGGGATCCCTGGGTGGCTCAGCGGTTGAGCACCTGCCTTTGGCCCAGGGCATGATCCTGGAGACCCGGGATCGAGTCCCACGTCGGGCTCCCTGCATGGAGCCTGCTTCTCCCTCCTCCTGTGTCTCTGCCCCTCTCTCCCTCTCTCTCTCTCTCTCTCTCTGTGTCTCTCATGAATAAATAAATAAAATCTTTTTAAAAAAATAAAAATAATAAAAATAAAAGACTAACATTTTCTAGGAATCTTGTTGGCACATGAACAGTGGCACAGGAGGAAGTCAGTCTGCCAGACAGGACTTTGCCGGTGGAATGTCATGGGGGAAGCTGGACAAAGGCAGTTGTGTGACTCAAAAGAATTTATTATTAGGATGGATTTTAGGGCCTGCACAATGACGTCAATGACTTCTGTGCACACATGCATGTGGCATTTCTCCCAAATTAACATGGTAGCGTACCGATGGCCCCCGAGACGGTGGAGAAAAACATTGAGTAATTTGAACAAGTCTCAAAAATGTGTGTTACATTTCTACTTGAATGTTAAATATATTGGGTCTCCTCCACCTTAGAGAATACCTCAGCACCACCACCACCACCACCTCTGCACACACATATACACACACACTAAGATTTTAAGATACGAAGGCTAGGAGTCTTTTTTTCTAGCTGACCTTCATCTCTTTCCCAATCAACTCTTTGTTCCACGCCATGCTCAGAATCCACTAGAAAGTTTCTCATACTACATCTGTCCACACACCCATTTGATGAGGGCCACGTGGGTACAAATCAGGGGCCTGCCAGTGGCCTTGCTGGGCATCCCAGTTCATCTAAATCCGACTACCTCTCGTGAGAAATGAGGATCCTGTCAGGTTAGCCAAGCCAGCTTCCTCCCTCCATCACCACAGCCTCCCTTTGGCCTGCTGGGCCTCTGAGGTAATTGGTTTTTTGAACCTCTACATAAGAGCCACCTTGAGTAAATGAACTTGAAACGCCAAAGGGTTTATCTTTTGAAAGTTGCATCGTGCTGCTGGCGATGCTCTTGGAGAACACGGCTCCCACCACATGTCCCTGCCTGCTGTCTTTGTGAATAACACACGTGTGTTATCAGCACATGTCCCCACAAATCATCCTTGGAGTTTGGAATAGTGCTATGCTCATGTGCTTCAAAACAGAATCAGGTGGATTTTTCAGGAGATACCATTTCAAATCAGAAATAAAGTCCTGGGCAGCCCGGGTGGCTCAGCAGTTTGGCGCCGCCTTCAGCCCAGGGTGTGATCCTGGAGTCCCGAGATCGAGTCCCATGTCAGGCTGTCTGCATGGAGCCTGCTTCTCCCTCTGCCTGTGTCTCTGCCTCTCTCTGTCTCTCATGAATAAATAAATAAAATGTTAAAAAAAAAAAAAAGAAAAGTCCTTTCAGCATAGGAGTCAAACTCAACTTGTCCCCTTCAGAGAAAAAGTGTATATTTCACTCTTCATCCAGTAAAAGTGATGAAAACCAGGCACTATAAACAAATTATAATCCATCTGTACCGTAGACCTACTAGAGAGCTGTTTAAAGCTGAGATAGATCTGTCTGGACTGTTGTGGAAAAATCCTTCCTATAGTAAATGAA
Source organism: Canis lupus dingo (assembly GCF_003254725.2). Classification (NCBI taxonomy): domain Eukaryota; kingdom Metazoa; phylum Chordata; class Mammalia; order Carnivora; family Canidae; genus Canis; species Canis lupus. Next base: position 43,186,620 of record NC_064262.1, on the reverse strand, counting down.
ATACCACAAAGTAGTATATACATGATGATCAATTTAAATTTTTAAAAAATTACACCAAAGGGGTGCCGGGGTGCCTGGGTGCCTGGGTCGGTTAAGTGTCTGCCTTTGGCTCGGGTCATGATCTCAGGATCCTGGGATCCAGCTCCACATTGGGCTCCCTGCTCATTGGGGAGCCTGCTTCTCCCTCTGCCTCTGCTCCCCCTGCTTGTGCTCTCTCTCTGTCAAATAAGTAAATAAAATTTTTAAAAATTTTTTTACAAAACTCAGGATGCCTGCCTGGGTGGCTCAGCAGTTGAGTGTCTGCCTCTGGCTCAAGGTGTGATCCCAGAGTCCTGGGATCGAATCCCACATCGGGCTCCCTGCATGGAACCTGCTTCTCCCTCTGCCTATATCTCTGCCTTCTCTCTCTCTCTGGGTCTCTCATGAATAAGTAAAATCTTTTTATAAAATAAAATAAGAATTGTGCAAAACTATATATATGTATATGTGTATATATACTCATTTGCATGGAAAAGACATTCAGTAAGTCTCTAGACTTTTCCAGGTATATTCACCATACAATTAATAACGTGGCTCTTCAGGCTGGAGGTAGGCCTAAGAGGAGGGTAATGTTTGAATTTGAACAGAAAGAGTAAATACGTGATTGGTTTCTATGATTTAAATTTTTTTTAAAGATTATAAGTAGGCACTGTATACAAGGTTGAGGTGAAAGGAGTCTGCTTTAACAGAGCCCCAACTTCAACTTCTCTGCATCCTCTTGAGACCTTCCTGATGCTAGACTCCGCCTGTAGCTGACTTTTTTATGGTTCTTTACAGTTTATGAGTATGTTCACACAGTCATATTCTCGAATCCTCCCAACAGCCCTCTGACAGATTTTTATTGCCTCTACTTAACAGAGAAGCAAACTGATGCTAAGAACCAGTAAGGGACTTGTCTTGGCTCATGGAATTTGTCGAGAAGGAAAATGGGTTCAAATCTAGGTCTTCCGAATCGGAAGCCTCGTGCTCTTGCCACTTCGCCAAGTGGACAGGAGTTAACGCCTGCTGATTGGACTTCACGTTCTTATCACTTCTTTATAAGGAGCGGTTTGTTCCAGTCGGGTTTACAAGTGGCACTGGCCAGCCCCCCTGCTTTTGTGAGGGGCAACTATCTCCATCCAGCTGATAAGGTTTGTATTGCTGTCTTCTGGACACTTCAAATCCCTACCCATCGATTTCTTTTCCTGTTATTTTTCCTCAGAGAGCCTTTTCATAAGCTGCTGGCCCAAGGCCTTATCAAGGGACAGACATTCCGCCTGCCATCTGGACAATACCTACAGAGAGAAGAAGTAGATCTCACAGGTAAGAGTGGCCCACCTGGTCCCATCCCGGTACTCACAGGCCTGAGAGCCATTGACAAAGCAGGTGTTTGCCCAGGGCCTCAGCTGTGGAAAATCCAGGGTCTCCAAGCCTCCGCCCGCTGCGGGCTGGTGCCCTCTGAAGGCTGGGGTTCAGACAGCTGCCTGCTTCTCGGCCCCAACCCAGCCCCAGCCATGTCGGTTCACTTCCGGCAGGTTTTCGTGTGTATGTAACCCAGAGTCAACCTGGCCATCAGCTCGTGTCCTCACTTATGTTTGACAGCTCGTCTCAGGGATAGAGCCCCCAGACCCAAGAGACACTCTTTGAAACTTGGGGTACTCCCAGCACTTCTCCCTAGTGGTTTAGAGGCGTGGCACTAAACTTACCCTGCAGCACCCCAGAGCAACCCCATCTAGCACTTCCCTGGCTTTCCCCTGAACTTTTCCTCAGGGGTAGCTCCTCCTACCAGATCTGTAGTGTAGCTCTACCAGATCTATAGGTGGCACCGTGAAGGTGTTGTGTGCACCCAGTATACCGATGAAATCAGAAGATGGGAATGGGGGTATCTAGAGGCCCCTGCAAGAAACCCCCAGAACTCTGACTTAGAAAACCCAGTGCACTATGGATGAAATCATGTAAACCCAACAAACCCCTAATGGTAGGCAGCCTCCCAAGCCAAATACTAGAGGAAAGATTTAGGTGGAAGCCATCAAGGGAATTACCTAATTAATGCAGTAATATATCAAGAGTTTGGAATGGTCCAAGGGAGAAAAAGAAGCTAGAAAGGCAGAAATTGGCAGTGATTCTCCAGCAGACCAGCGGGGAAAGGAGCCAAATCCAAAGGGCATCCAGATTGCAATTGTCAATGAAGTGCTCTTTGTGTTAAGAGCAGGACTGTCATGTACAGCTGTGCAGTGTGTATACTGCACAAAGGCACCCAGTCAAGGGGCTGAGCAGGGCCTCAAATCCAGCCACTTGCCAAACTTAACACCTCAAGGCCACATCTGCCAAGAGAGGGCACCTCTAATTTCTCAACTGCTCTGCCCAGATAGATGCCTTTTTCCTAATTTGCACAACAGTGCTGAAAAGGGTAGCTACAACCCAGAGGAAGTGTGCAGAATAAACGGAGCAGTGATTCCCTGAGCCTCACCACAGCCTGGATAAAGCAACTTCGGTTCCCCTTTGCTCTGATGTCACGGGGCCAGTGTTGTGAACATCTTCTCCCTTCCCATGCAGACTTTCCCCGTGGGAGAGAATACTTGGAACAGCCTGGGCAGGCTTCCATCTCCTTCAGGGGTGCACTTCTGTGAACTATGGAATTAGCTCTTAGGCACACACATCAATCCCTTGGGAGTTTGGTTGTGGCCAGAGTCCAGGACTGTCTGCCTGGAAGGAACAGAAATGCACCCAAAGGCAGGTCGAGCGTGGGATATAGGGCTGTCACCCAAGCCAGCTGCCGGGGCTTAGCCTGGCCTCACAGCACACCCGCGGTCACCAGCTGCCACACAGATGCCAGTCCTAGGACTTCTTCCCCTGTCCCCTAGCTTCTCATGCCTGTTTCACCTGCCCTCTTCTTCTGCCCTATTCTCCTTTCTCCACCAGGCTTGGCTTCTGAGGTTACAGGGTGACCTTGGGGAGACACCAGGCCATGGCTCACCCCATCTCCTTAGGACTTTATGGCTCTGGTTCCCAGGAACACTGAAACAAGAGTTTCTGTCTCTTAATTCTGGTTTCTGAGAAGACCTTAGCCTGGCCAGATGTCCTTCCTTGTCCCAGCCACGGAAGGCCTTCTCTATCAGCACCCTCTGGACCAGTGGCATGTGGGTGGGGAGGAGTCACTTCCAAAGAACAGGCCGTGGCACCCTGGCACCACTGGGTGTACCCCATTCCGCATGAGCCCATGGTCTCCTGGGGCCAGACCACGTGTTGGGAACTGTAGTGACCTCTGGGGGTGCTCCTCTGCCCTGAAGGCCCAGACCAGTCCACCACCGGCTTCCAGAGGAGACCATGAATCCATAAAGAAGACAGTACAGCATGCAAAGCTTTGTTGCCCTATTCCTACTTTCTCTTTTAGATAAAAGTAATTGACTTTTACAAAGCAGGAAATTGCTTTGTCTTATATTGTGGTTGAGAAAAAGCTGGCCCAGGCACTTCTGACCGTACCGTGTATTCCCAAAGGGAAGGTTTGTGGTGAGAAGTGAGCCTCACTTATTTCAAAGCGAAAACATTTCCTGTAACATCCTGTAGAGAAGGAGAAAGAGGCGTGTTAAGTGAGTCAGTGGGATTCCTCAGCTGGACACTTGGAACAGCTCTTCTGAGATGGGCTTTTCTAGAGCTAGCTCAGAACTACACATATCCTCACCTGTTATTTCGGTGTGTAGGCTCTGTTCCTGTTCACTCAGAAACGAAGGAGCAGCTGGAGGTAACGTGGGAGAAGATGAGCAAGTCTAAGCACAATGGGGTGGACCCCGAGGAGGTCGTGGGGCAGTTCGGCATTGACACCATCCGGCTCTACATCCTTTTCGCTGCCCCTCCCGAGAAGGATATCTTGTGGGATGTGAAGAGTAAGTCCCCTTCCTGTCCCCGGGGCCGCCTCCTTTGTGATCTGCCTCAGATGCCGAAGGAGTTTAGGGGAAGGAAATGTCGTGGCTGAAGACAGTAGCGAGGGTCCTAGGAATCGGGTCCCTGAAACGAGTAGTGGTTTGTCCAGCATCCTGTGCCAATCTTAGACAGGGCCCCCAGATGTAATGAGCCTCAGAACCCCGGGGGGAGCTGGTGGCCATGTGGATTCCCAATCCTCACCCCAGACCTGCTGACACAGCGTCCAGGGGGTCCCAGTGTCCAGTCCCTGCCTTTGGCAAATCTGTGGTATACTGCTGCTGGTCCTACAAAGACCCCGCCTGAGAACATTCCACAGGAGCCAGACTGGCTTCCATGCAACCCTGAGACCCCTCGGTGGTCCACAGAGGCCAGTCCCCTCTCCATCTACCCTGAAAGGCAGAGGGAGAAGCAGGCTCCCTGCTTGGAGCCTGATGCGGAACTCAATCCCAGGACCCTGGGATCGTGACCTGAGCCAAAGACAGACGTTCAACCACTGAGCCACCCGGGTACCCTCTGGGGCCTCCTCCTAATGTTTTCCGTGACCTCTGTCACCCACAGCAGCCTCCAGAGCCCCCTGAGGGGAGATTTGTCTGTACAGAGTTGATTAGATCTGAAAAAGGATGAGGTCCAATCTTAGGTGTCGGGATGTCCAAGAATAAGCGGCCCAATGCTCACTCAGTTTTCCTTCCTGTGGTCCACCCCTAGTGTTGCTATGGGGAGGAGCCATCAGTGCCTGGGATGACCGCTTACCCAGCATCCCTTCCTAGTGCTAAGTGTGCTCTGGAGCAATCGTCACAGGTGCCAGTCCTGGAACTGGCCGCATTGGAATCAGGGACTTACAGAGTGCAGACGTTCAGGCATAGGTGTCGTTGGGGACACCTTTGTGGCAGCAAGCTTCTTACTGAAGGCAGCTGGTCACCGAGGCACATCCCCCAGGGCTCCTGAGCTTGTGGGGGCCAGGGGTGGTTGAGGGGCAGCACTCTGAGTAGCCCTGCAGCCCTGAGCTCTGAATACCCAGGGCTCTTGAATATGGCAGAGTAGTGCTGCTCTGAGCTCCCAGACCCTGGAAGCCAGGGTGGACCCTGCAGCCTGCCCTGGATAACCCCCACTGGGGCACAGTGACGCATGTCTTCAATGCACAAGTCCCTCTCTGGGCTGGGGTACAACCAGGTCAGTCACTCACATGTCTCTCCTTCTCTGTCTCATTTCTTGTCATGAAACTCAGCTGATGCCCTCCCGGGTGTGCTAAGGTGGCAACAGCGTCTGTGGACCTTGGTGACCCGCTTCATTGAGGCCAGGGCATCTGGGATGGTTCCCCGGCCCGAGCTGCTGAGGAACGAGGAGAGAGCCGAGAGCAAGAAGCTCTGGGAGTACAAGAATGCAGTCATCTCTGAGGTCAGGAACTTTCTGGGGATGCTGGTTAACTTGGTGACTGAGCGCTCTTGGTGTGGGTGGGCTACCCTTCTTCCTTCCTCTCTGTCGTGCGCCTCTGGTCTTGAAGGGTTGCCGTCAGCGTGTCGAGTATCTCACCAGCGGGGAGCAACAGTCCACATGCTGAGGAAGACTCGCTCTCAGGAAACGGCTTCCTCTAACCGTGGTCCCCACATGTCCATCCCAGATCTCAGGAGGCCGCTCCCTCCCTGTGGCTCCGCACTTAATACACCGGGGCAGAGAACCAAATGCAGGATTATGCTGATGACGCATACGTGGGAGATCAACAAACAGAAGTTTAGAAGTGAAACAGGCATGAGGAGACTGTTCTTTGGCCTCCTCATTGTACAGGTGGGGACAGAGATGGGGCCCAGAGACTAGAATCCGAGTTCCTGGACGCTCAGCATAGTGAGGACTTTCCCACCACTTACTTTGTTACACAGAATCTGTGTGAGTTACTATGACGTAACTTTTGCCAATAAATTATTTGTTCATATTACCTTCTTAGAGAATGTTTTATTGTCTAAATCATTTTATCTTTTCCTGTCTCTAAAGACTTTATTTTTAAGTGACCTCCACACCCAGCGTGGGGCTTGAAGCCCTGACCCTGAGATGAAGAGTCACACACTCCACCTCCTGAGCCAGCCAGGCGCCCCCTCACTCATTTTAAAAGATTCTTCATTGATAACAAATCCCTATACATTTCTTATCTAGAAGTCTGACACAATACCATGACATTTGCCTTTTTAAGCATTTTGTAAAAAAAAAAAAAAAAAAATGTCCTATCTTTGAAAGAAGGCATTTAGGAGATCTGGAGCTGTATTTTTAGTGGGTACCAAACACACCAAATACTCCTCAGGCTGAATTTTTAATTTTACCTCTGTTTTTTAGAATTGCCAATCTAAAGTCAGCCAGGGTCACTTTTCTGGACTCGTAACTGATGACCTTGGAGGAACAGGGTTTTCATGAGGCCACGGGTGCAGCATGGTCTCATTCGGTGACACTTCTTCAGGGAAGATCTCTATCCTCCCCACTCTAGGGTAGAGACACAGAGCTCACGCAGTTGAATTTCATGATGTGAGTGACGCCTGAATGATTGTTTTCATACCACATATTTCCTGTAAGGATTTGGCACATTTTTCTGTTCTGTCAGATAATAGAATTGGAGTATTTCAACAACATCTTTAGATGTGTTGTTTTTCGATATCTTTAGACATGTCGTTTCTCTGTATTCTTGGCCGTGGCCGAAATTGAAAAGCACACAAACAGGAAGTAGCTGACAGGTCATACTCGTATTCTTATGTTGACTCCATATTCAAAAATGCAAAACTTATCCCATATACTAATAACCTTCGTTGTGAATGAAAGTCACGTAGCCACAGAGAAGGGATATCCTGTACCCCACCTCCTGCTGACTGTTGTATAGATGTTTGCTTGTCAGTGGGTCTTGCCTCCTATCCAGGTAGTTAGCAGCATTTGGGATAGTGCTGTGAGAACCAGCACTGTCCCAGATGTGGGGCGGCTGGAAGTGTTGAATAGTGGAAACACTATAGATCCTGATTTTAAAAATCTTTGCCAATGAAATGTTACCATGATTATTCAAAATGGTGAATACATTTATAAACATCTTTGAGAGCTTGTTTGGAGGTTCTAGCAGGGGAGCGCAGCTACTCGTATACCCTTGACCGAAGAACGGTCCTCCTCTATCGGGGATGGTCGTCCTCTTCGACCGAGCGCGCAGCTTCGGGAGGGACGCACATGGAGCGGTGAGGGAGGAAGGGGACACCCGCCTAGCCAGCCAGATCAGCCGAATCAACCCTGGCGATCAATGGGGTGACAGATGTCGCAGCCAGATCGCCCTCACATCCTATAAACATCTTTGATTGCATTCATTTAATTCCCCCCGCCTTTTTTTGGATAATTCGTTTGCTTTGTTGTTGTGTTGTGTTGCATTGGTTGTTTATGAAAACCTTAAAGGAATTTTGAAGACAGTGAATAATTTGACTTTTATAAATAGGTGACCGGCCATTTCACAGAGGACTTCTCACTGAATTCTGCAATTGCTCAGCTGATGGGACTCAGCAGTAACCTCTTGGTAAGCGGCCCTCCTGCCCTCATTTGCTGGTCGCAGAGGAGGGCAGGTGGCTGCCAACCACATTGTTAGGTGGCCTGCAGGGGGTCCTGGGTCGTGGACAGAGGGTAGCATCATGGTGTCACCTCCTTGGTGTGGCTCTGTTATCTTAAAGAAGCATTTTTTCCATAATCACAACCTAGTTTTATAGCTAGAAGATTCTTTTTTTTTTTTTTTTTTTAAGATTTTATGTATTCTTGAGAGACACAGAGAGAGGCAAGGACAAAGACAGAAGGAGACACAGGCTCCCCATGGGAAGCCCAATGCAAGACTCAATCCCAGGACCCTGGACTCATGACCTGAGCCAAAAGCGGATGCTCAACCACTGAGCTGCCCAAGTATTCCTAGCTGGAAGGTTCTTAAAAGCTGGTCCAAACCCTGTTCCCTCTCTCTCCTCCCCCACCCCCATATCTTGCAGATGAGTTCAGTGACACCCAACAAGGTTAGATGACATGTCTGGATGATTAGTGACAAACCAGTACCAGACTCAAGCCCTCTTCTCTTCCGGCTCTGCTCTTTTCTTCATGCTTCCACTGCCTGCTTTCCCGATTGATCTGATACCCCCTCGGCATCATTAATATTTTACACTCATTTAACCTGGACAGATCAGATTTGTGCTCACTAAAAACAAAAGTCAGCGTTTTTAGCATAGACTCATCTTGCTACATATGACTAGAATGTTTCTTGCCAGGGGAAGCATTTGTCAACAAATGGAGCTTAGACCAGTGGTTAGCTGTTTGGACAACACACAACAAAAAGCACATTAAAACTATTAACAAATGCCTATTTTTTTTTATTTTATTTATTAGAGAGAATGAGAACACAAGCAGAGAGAGGGGCAGAAGGAGAGGGAAAAGCACACTGCCCACTGAGCAGGAAGCCCAACATGGGGCTCCATCCCAGGACTATGGGATCATGACCTGAGTCAAAGGCAGAGACTTAACCAACTGAGTCACCCAGGCGCCCGAACAAATGGCTTTTATAATGAAGCTCTCCCCAGACTTTAAGAAAGTGGAAAAAATTTACATGCTTGACTACGTGAAACTTAATATTTTTAGTATATTAAAACATGACATATTAAAAAGGTAAAAACTGGGGAAAATAGTTTATAACAAATATGTCAGATATGAGCCTTAATATCCTTAACATATTAAGAGCTCTTTACATATGAATATGAAAATACCTAACCTAAAAATAGTGAGAGGATGTGAGAAGACAATAACCCACAGAAAATGGAATAGAAATAATCTGTAAACTTGGCAGAAAAAATATATCTGCCTTGCTAGTTATCATGATGAATGCAAATTAAAAATACAATGCTATTTTTTTTAACCTATCAAATTTGTAGAGACTTTCTAACATAAAGTCTGTCCTATGACAAAGGCAGTGAGAGAGTATCACACAGCAGCAGTGGCCGTGGTTGATGTAACCTTGCCAAGAGGAACTTCAGCTTTGAGGTTGGTAGCCCTACTACAATTATTTAGGTCCTTTGGCTCAGGATACCCATTGGCAAGTGACTCATAATCACAGACATGTAATACCCCAACTGTCCTCAGATGGGGAAGTCGTAAAATGACTTGTCATATCAATAAGAAGGAAATGTGCCACCACCGCTCACATCATACCTTCCAGGAATCCTTACTCTCAGAAACTGTTCACGATACAACATCAAGTAAAGACACACAATACGGAAGTGCCTGCATGACAAAAATTCCAGTCGAGCAAAAGGGTATGTGGACAGTTGTGTATACTCACATATTTTTGCCTTTTTGCAGACCAGGATAAAAATACATCTGGTTTTTTTCCTAGGTGATACAGTTATGTGTAATTGTATATTTCCCAAATTTTCTTTGTTGAGTGTGTGTTATTTTTTTTAATCAGGAAAAAAATGGCTAATATTATAGAAAAATGAAATTTCTTCTCCCCAACAGCTACTTCTGGCAAATTCTCTCTGTACCGTCTTCCGTGGAATTATATTTAAATCTCTTAGGCAGTTTTGCAAAGATCATATATGCATGCTTTTTTGAAAAAATGTTTAATATATTTGGACTCCCTTTACCTAGCAAAATACATTATGTGGGCTGCCTACTTTTTTTTTAAGACTTATTTATTTATTTATTTATTTATTTATTTATTTATTCATTCATTCATTCATTCATTCATTCATTCATTCATTCATAGAGACACACAGAGAGAGAGAGTGGCAGAGACACAGGCAGAGGGAGAAGCAGGCACCACACAGGGAGCCCGACGTGGGACTCGATCTAGGGTCTCCAGGATCACGCCCCAGGCTGCAGGCGGCGCTAAACTGCTGCGCCACCGGGGCTGCCCCCGCTACCTACTTTTAATTTTAACAAACACATCAAGGGAGTCTACTTCTGCCTATGTCTCTGCCTCTCTCTGTGTGTTTCTCATGAATAAATAAAAATAAATAAGATCTAAAAAAAAAATCCTAAAATTAGACCAAAACTGTTTTTGCCACAGGGTGACAAAACATAGACTGAGTTAACAAACATAGACTGAGCTGCCACCATCACTTTAGGCTGGTTTTTACCATGACTTCCCCAGGGTGCCTTGAGAACTGCCAGCCTCTGGGAAACTCAGGACAGTTGTTTGCCTCCCTCTGGGCTGTCCTTGGTCTACAGTCGCCACCTTACACCGTGCTTTGCTGACCACCCTCCCTCCCTACCTGCACCCCGTGGAATCCTCACCCTCGATTCATTTGTCACTTTTCCCCTCGATCCTCTGTAAACTCCTTGAGGGCAGGGACTTCCCCAAAGTCTAGCATAGAGTAGGTGCCCCATAAATTAAATGGGTGTGACTGCGTTATCTGACCAGCTGCATTGCAGGAGGAAACCAGGTCTTTACTGTTAACCGGCAAAGCTGTTTAATAGAAGGAGGACCCCCGAGGTCCCTGAGCGGGCAGGAGGGCCCCTGCACTGGACGTTCCACATTGCAGAGCCTGTGGGCAAGTCTTTTTGTGTGTCTCACTGGCCCTGCAATGCACGGGAAACCTCGCAGAGCGGTTAGTAGTTTAAGTCTGGTGTAAGACAAAGCTGGATTCTCATGGGGGCTGCGTCACTTGGCTAACCACATACCTGGGAGCAGGTTACTCTCCTTTCGTGGTCTGTAGCTGCTTCATCCGTCAAGGGTAAGAACACCACCCTGTAAGGGTAGTTGTGGGAACCAAATGAGCCTCAGACTGAGGGCCTAGTATGTGCTCAGTTAAGAGTCGTGTATGTGGTGCTGCTGCTGCTGCATTCCTTTGAATACTCTGATTGAAAGGGGCAAGTTCTTTGTCCAGAGCAAACACAGATGGTAAAAGGAGGGTTTCGGCCTACCCGCTTGTGTCTCTGCACTTCAGATACATGAATGGCTTTTCTTAGGCAGGCTTATTTTGTTCGTCTCAATTTTTTTTTAAAGATTTTATTGATTTATTTGAGAGGGACAGCACACATGAACAGAGTGGAGGGACAGAGAGAGAGGGAGAAGCGGGCTCCCCACACAGTGCTCAACCCCAGGACCCTAAGATCATGACCTGAGCTGAAGCTTGACGCTTAACCAACTGAGCCACCCAGGCGCTCCGATCATCTCAGTATACTTACACCATTCTTTTCTCTTCCTCAGCAAGCTTCTCAGAGAGTGGTTCTTCACAGCCCTGAGTTTGAGGACGCGCTGTGTGCCCTGGTGGTGATGGCTGCCCCAATGGCCCCTCACATCACCTCGGAGCTCTGGGCAGGTAGGTGGGGGTGTCCTCATCTGAGCAGGATGTGCTCAAGCCTCTCGTGGAATACAACTTGGGGCTCAAGTGTCCTCAGGCATGGGGTCCAGTGTTTGGCATCTCTACCCAGGACCTCTGTCTTACGGTCACAATGGGGCTTCTGCATGGTCACCCCTGCCGAAGGGGAAAGCACTTCTCCACTTTAGCACACATGTCCAGACTGGGCATTCTTTCTCCTAACTCAGCCTCCTGCTCTCCATATACCGTGACCTCAGGTTATCTTTTTAAGGTGGAAACTCAGGTTTAATCCCACTTGACAGATGGAGAAAAGGGCTCCTGGATCATACTGCAGATCTAAAACTCACATGAACTGGGATTTGGTCGCTCCAGCAGACCATCATGCCTAAACTGGGCACTGAAGCAAGTCCCAGTGCCTGAGGCTTTTGTAAGCGAAATATGGAAGCTTCCAGCTCACCTGCCCCCTTAGAGGTCCCAGTTCTGGAGCCAGGAGAGTGCTTGGAGAGTGGGCTTTTGATTGACTGGTTGGTTGGTTGGTTGGTTGGTTGGTTGATTGATTGATTGATTTGACAGAGAGAGAAAGTGAGAGAGCATGAGTGGGGGGGAAGGGCAGAGGGAGAGGGAGAAGCAGGTTTCCCGCTGAGCAGGGAGCCCGACTGGGGCTCAATCCCAGGACCCTGAGATCATGACCTGAGCCGAGGGCAGATGCCTAACCTGCTGAGCCACCCAGGCGCCCCGTGACTGGAGAGTTTTAAACCAGCTCTTAGGCAATTCTGATCCACAGGCAGGCAGGGGATTGTGTCTCTCTACTGTTAAGACCTGACTTTCAGAGGAAAGCCCAAGGCAGGACTTCATGTACTTTTTCTGTCTTAGGGTAGCCTCTTGAGAGCATTTTTCAGGGCCAATTGGTCATTCTAAAAGGCTATCACTAGGAATACTTGTATCCTCTCCTTTTAAGAAATATTGAAATGTTCTTTACCCTGAACTGCCTTCAATAGTTCATTCTTTTCCTTTTTGTCATCTCTATTTTTTGTGAATTTTAATATGGAACTACTTTTTCAGATGGTGTGAGGTTTAAAGTGTCTTCCCATTTCCTATCTTTGGACACCTAGACTATTTCAAACTATATATTATTGTTCTAAAAGTTGAATAGCAGGATACCTGGGTGGCTCAGTGGTCGAGTGTCTGTCTTTGGCTCAGGGCATGATCCCAGGGTCGTGGGATCAAGTCCTACATCGGGCTCCCCCAAGGAGCCTGCTTCTCCCTCTGCCTATGTCTCTCTCTCTCTCTCTCTCTCTCTCTCTGTCTCTGTGTGTGTGTGTGTGTGTGTGTGTGTCTCATGAATAAATAAATAAAATCCTTAAAAAAAAAAAAGGTAGGAGTTGAATAGCTAATTTTTTGTTCACATGCACAATCCTGAGAACACATGTCTAAATGTAATGCTTGTTCAGAAGAGATGCAAAATAGTAAGGCTTTTGATGCATATTCTCAAATCAGCTTCCAAAAAAGTCTCTGGATCATGAGTGAATATCAACAAACAAGAGCATCCATCACGATTCCAGGTGTTCTGCAAGGCCTTTGCAATCACTTAGTGATAAACTTACCCCACATGCTGGAATAACCTAACCTGGGCACACTCCTTCCCTTTGAAATCCTGAGGGATATGCTCATGCCCTTGCTGCCATGAAGATGAACATCAGAGCCACACATCTTATGGGACCAGAGCAGGTGAATAAATCTTAGAGGAGAACAGTTCCCTGGGCCTGGGCCTCAGTGTCAGAGGCCTAGCGTGGCCTGTCAGGACCTACTCAAGACAATCAGAATGTGGAACAATAGTTTGGGCCATCTGTGGTTTTACGTGGAGGTCCAATTGGCTTCCTAAGAGTTTGCAAAAAAAAAAAAAAAAAATCATCTGTGAGTATTTCCAGTTTAAAAATAAGATACACTTATAAACATTTTAGATTTTGTGTGTGTGTGTGTGTGTGTGTTTTACTTGTAAACATATTTAATCACTGCATTAATTGCCCACAGGCATGACTTTGGTAACTGTTCTGGTGACGTATCTAGCATTGGCTCCCATAATCCACCACGGACAGTTCTGTGCATAGATATGAGTTTCCATTTCAGATGATGCCCTTGAAATGGAAAAGATAAGAATGTTTTTAAGGCTCTTGATCTATGTTGCCAGACTATTTTCCTGAAAATATCCCCGTTTCCAGATCTGTTTTGAAGTGTATGTTCTGTTTCACTAATTTAATTATTGGTTTTTTCAACATAGTTTAACATCTGGTGGGCTAGCCTCCCTTCATTTTTTTTTTTTTTCATCATTATTTGAGTTCTTCTCACCTGTTTATTCTTCTCAGTAGAACTCTGGTATAATTTTGTGCTTAAAAATCCTTGAAATTTTGAAATGTGGTTAAACCTAGAATTAATTTGGGAAGGCTTTACATCTTTACCTCTTCCAGACTTCCATGTGGTCTGGTCTGTCTCTCCTTTTTTTTTTTTTTTTTTTTTTTTTTAAGATTTTATTTTGGGGACGCCTAGGTGGCACAGTTGGTTAAGTGTCCGACTCTTGATTTGAGTTTAGGTTGTGATCTCAGGGTCATGAGATCAAGTCCCATACCAGGCTCCTCAGTCAGTGCCGAGTCTGCTTGAGAGTCTCTCTCCCTCTCCCTCTGCCCCTGCTGGTCATGCCCCTCCCCCTCCCCTCTAAAATAAATCTTTCTTTTTTTTTTTTTTTTTTTTTTTTTTTTAATTTTATTTTTAAGTAGTGTCTAGGGCAGCCCGGGTGGCTCAGCAGTTTAGTGCTTCTTCAGCCCAGGGTATGATCCCGGAGTCCTGGGATAGAGTCCCAAGTCAGGCTCCCAGCATGGAGCCTGCTTTTCTCCCTCTGCCTGTGTCTCTGCCTCTCTCTCTCTCTGTGTCTCTCATGAATAAGTAAATAAAATCTTAAAAAAAAAAAAAAAAAGGTACTGTGCACTCAACGTGGGGCTCAAACTCACAACCCCGAGATCAGAAGTCACATCCTCCCCCAACTCATCCAGGCACCCCACCACTCTCTTTATTCAAGACTTCCCTTACGCTGAGTCAAGTTTTATAGTTTTCTTCATGTGAGTCCTAACATTTCTTAAGACTATTCCCAAGTATCTTTTGTTATGTTTTATTTTTATTTTTCTAAAGATTTTATTTATTTATTTTTTTTTTTTTAATTTTTATTTATTTATGATAGTCACACAGAGATAGAGAGAGAGAGGCAGAGACATAGGCAGAGGGAGAAGCAGGCTCCATGCACCGGGAGCCCGATGTGGGATTCGATCCCGGGTCTCCAGGATCGCGCCCTGGGCCAAAGGCAGGCGCCAAACCGCTGCGCCACCCAGGGATCCCTATTTATTTATTTATTCATTCATTCATGAGAGACACAGAGAGAGAGAGACACAGGCAGAGGGAGAAGCAGGCTCCATGCAGAGAGCCCGACGCGGGACTCGATACCGGGTCTCCAGGATCACACCCTGGGCTGAAGGCGGCAAACCGCTGAGCCACCTGGGCTGCCCGTTATGTTTTATTTTTGCCCTTGTAACTGGAGTCTTTTTTCTTTATACATTTTGAATGGTGATGGCTGGCATGCAATTTTTAAAATTTTTTGCATACTTATTCTCTTATCCCAATTCCCTCTCCCTCATACTTTGTATAAGGGGTAAGATCCTCTTAGATTTGGTAGGATTCTGTGATCAGCACATAAAGGATAAGGGTTCTCTTTCTAACAGTTATGGTTTGGAGTCTGTGTACGTACTGTATTTTACTGCTCAGAAAACCCTACAGGATATTGGAGATGCTAGTCCACATGGTCTTGTCTCACTCCGGATTGAAGGGGAACTAACATTTCTCTGTTGGGTTGGATATTGGCTATTGGTTTAGAATAGATATTCCCTATAATGTTGTTTAGGGTTTTTTAAAGAATTTTTGAAAGAGTGTGTGTGTGTATGTGTGTGTGTGTGTGTGTGTGTGTGAGAGAGAGAGAGAGAGAGAGAGAGAGAGAGAGAGAGAAAGCAGGGTAGAGGAGGGGCAGGAGGAGAGGGAGAGAGAATCTTGAGCAGATTCCCCACTGAGCATGGAGCCCAATGCAGGGATTGATGTCATGACCCTGAGTTCATGACCTGAGCTGAAATCAAGAATCAGACACTTAACGGACTGAGCCTTCCAGGCGACCCAAAATCCCTTATGATGCTAAGGAAGCAGCTCTCTGTCCTTGTTTCCAGAACTCATATTAGGAGTGGGAGCTATGTTTTATTTAACATCCATATTCTTCAATTGTTGAGGTATTTGTATCATTTGCTTTTAATCTCCCCCATTGCCCTGTTGATGGCATCTATGCCCAGTTAATTGACTGCCTAACCTCAAGCTCCCCTGGCATAGGTTCACCTTGACCGTGGTGTTGTGGATTTTCAGGATGCCATTGAATTCTATCTGCAAGTGTTTTCTCTAGGATTTGGCAATTATTTTCCTATGGAAGACCAGGATGAGTCTTTCTCAGGATGAGTGGTCAGGTTTGGAAATGAGGATTTCACTGACTCCACTGAGTGAATTGCATTGGGTTCCTCTGCCTCTTGTGGTGCTTGTTCTAAAGACTAGAGAGAATGAGACACTCACTCTTTGCTGCATAGACAGAGTGCCCTAAAGGGAGGTTGGTCTCAGGCCCTCCATGCTCATGCTGTATTATATTATGCAGCCTTTTATTCTCTCCTTGGGAAGGAAACGTGGCTCTTTGATCTACCATTGGCAACCACAATAAGTTTTTTAAATGGCACACTGTTCATTCTTTCCTAGTCTTCCTTTGCTCTAAAACAAAACCAAGGGATCCCTGGGTGGCGCAGTGGTTTGGCGCCTGCCTTTGGCCCAGGGCGCGATCCTGGAGACCTGGGATCGAATCCCACGTCGGGCTCCTGGTGCATGGAGCCTGCTTCTCCCTCTGCCTATGTCTCTGCCTCTCTCTCTCTCTCTGTGTGTGTGACTATCATAAATAAATAAAATTTAAAAAAAATTTAAAAAAAAAAAGCTAGTTTGTAATAAACTTACTCTCATCCTAGAATATGCACATCTCCTCCTTTTATCTTCCTTCTTTGTCCCACATTATCTGTCTATCTCCCTCATTTCATTTCGCCCAGGAAGGACTAGTGTCAGTACGATTTGAAGAAACTCCTCCCTCACATGGCCCTTCATTTGTGCTGCAGGAGGGCGGAGAGGATCTACTCTACTCAGGGCCCTGGCCCTACCTGCCCAGTCTTAGGACACGAATATACAGCATGGTGTGGCCCTGCCCGTCTATCCCTCAGCTGTGTGACAGGATCCCCAACAGGACACATGCCAAAGCATTAGGAAAGAAACCAGCCCCTTCCAAACCTTGCTCCATGATTTGTCCTACCACACACAGCTTTTGTGAGCTGCAGCATGATGAGTAGGTAGAGATCGAACCTTAGTTTTGCTACAGAGTTTCGTTCAGTTGGGTTTATTGAGCACGTATTATGTACAGGCTCTGTTTAGGGCATTTGCATGAAAACTGGGGAGGGTGGTCTAGATAACATTTTCACTCAGGCTTTACAAATTCATATCAATTGATTTTATTATCTTGAATTCAGGGAAGTAATGGGGAGCCTTTGTCTCCTGGCTCCCCACAGATGTACATTTGACACCCTCTGAATGAGCCACTGGGTCCGTTAACAGTCATGTGAAGAGTCCCACACACCTGGTGTGGCACCCTGTTCTTTACATCACAGGTGCAGGTCAGGTGCCCTCAGGAGAGAGTGGAGACATGACCGTCCCAGAGCTGAAGAGGGCCAGTGTGTCAAGGTATGGGGAGTGCTTTGCAGACGGCAGCACTGTATTACGAGGAGCATCATTATTGCCATCCCACACTGTCGATCCTTCTCCATCCAGGCTTTGATACACATTTCATTTGTTCTAGAAAATTTGGCTTTCCTGTAACTTCTGGTTTCATTCCTGCCTCTTCGACAGATAAGTCAGAATGGTTGTAAAGGGAATACGGTGAGGATGGAATGTTCAGAAATGGCCATTTTCTGGAGTTGCCTAGAGAAGCACATTTTTCCCAGGAGAGAGCCTCCCTCCAAAGAGCAGCAGAATTGGGATCTGTCTTCTAGGGGAGATTCGGAGCCCTGGAAGCAAAATGGCCATCACTGCTGTGGATAAAAAGGAAACATTTCAGAGAAGCTCTAGTAGTCCCTAACCAACCCCTTAAAGGGTCAGCGGAGACCTTCCAGTAAGAAACAGAACCAGTGTCTTGCCAGTTGGCAAACTGTAACAGGATGAGGAAATCTTTTTTCCTTCCTGAAGTTTGGGATCTGAGCTCAAGACACCATGTCTGAATTCACACAGCTAACTTTTGTGTACCATAATAGAGTATTGTGCTCCCCAGCTGAGAATGTTAGCTGCTTGCTTAGGGAAATTTTGTGTATTTGGAGTCACGGATACTGTTTCCACACAAAAGACACAAGGTTTCTTTTGTTGGTGGACAGTGAAAGCAGAAAATCACCCTACAGGGAGCTTCTCCGTGGTACTCTGGTTGGAGGTATAATTTCATCATCTTCAGAAGTGACCTTTCTTTAAAAAAAAAAAAAAATTATTTATTCATGAGAGACACAGAGAGAGGCAGAGACATAGGCAGAGGGAGAAGCAGGCTCCATGCAGGGAGCCCGACGTGGGACTTGATCCCGGAACTCTAGGACCCCAGGATCATGACCTGAACCGAAGCAGATGCTCAACCACTGAGCCACTCAGGTGTTCCTCCAATTTTCTTTCTAAACCCACAAGTCTTGAATATTGAGATTCTGGCCCTGGAACATAGTAGACCATGAGAAAGGAAGGAATTTATTTCTCTTTGGAGAAGTCTTTAACACACACACACACACACACACACACACACACACACACACCTGACCAGATGCAACCATTCATTCATCCTGCTGGTGTCTGAGGCGCCTGCATCACTCAGGAGAGCAGGATGAAGTGGCTACAGGATGCAGTCACAGGCCAGGCCTATCTCCATGTCCCACAAGCTCTGCTGCTCGAGAGTGCCCTCGCTTCTCTGTAAGAAGCCAGGCTGCAGGGGACACCTGGGTGGCTCAGTGGTTGAGCATCTGCCTTTGGCACAGGGCATGATCCTGGGGTCTAGGGATCGAGTCCTGCATTGGGCTCCCTGTAGGGAGTCTGCTTCTCCCTCTACCTGTATCTTTGTGTCTCTAATGAATAAACAAATAAAATCTTAAAAAGAAAGAAAAGGAGGGAGGGAAGAAAGCAAGCAGACCAGCTTCAGAAGAAAAGGCCTAGAGCCACCTGCACAAAGTAACTCCCCCTCCAGTGCACCTCTCTGGGCTTCTTTTTTTTAAGATTTTATTTATTCATGAGAGACACAGAGAAAGAGAGAGGTAGAGACACAGGCAGAGGGAGAAGCAGGCTCCATGCAGGTAGTCCGATGTGGAACTCGATCCTGGGTCTCCAGGATCACACCCTGGGCGGAAGGCGGCACTAAACCACTGAGCCACCCGGGCTGCCCTCTCTCTGGGCTTCTTAAAGCAAAGCAAAACCTCAGTTTTTAATTGAAAAGTCACGTCTGTGCACATACTGTGAAACATTCAACTGTTGAAGAAGGGTGTGTCCTAAGCCCCATAGCACCCTTGCCCTTGTCCCTCTGTTGCTCTGGGAACACCTGCTCCGTATTGGCTCTTCAATCTGACACTAGGACTCCACGCGTGGAGTATGTGAGACATGCATCTGTTTCTATGCAAATGTTGGCAGGCTGTACAAACGCTTTTCTCTCTCTGTGTGTGTGAGACCAGTTCTGTGTCAACACTTACGGACGTACCCTTTCTGTTTTACCGGCCATGGTGTGTGCCATCCTGAGAACGTCCCATGAGTCATCCAGTAGTGGGCATTTGGGTGATTGTTCTGCTGCTACTTTTTGTGCTGCTTACCCAAAATACAAGTTACTTAAAATGTGGTGGTAAGATCTCTGTTTCTACTTTTCTGGCCACTCTTATGGCTGTGTAGCAATTTCTGTCTGTGCTCCTGCCTCAGGCTTTGCCTCGTGCGAGCTCCAGGTGTCCCTTCACCACCATAATTGTGAGGTCACAGCAAGGGAACCCCGTGCCCCCACTTAGGCATCCAGAGGTAACTCGTAATCCTGAAGGATCAGGCTGCTGCCACAAATCCATTTTTCTTTGTAAAATGAAAGTGGCTGCAAAATAGCGTAGCTTAGCGTTTTGCTATATACATATGTATCCCTTAATTTCAACAAAATTACAAACATACAAATCACGTAGGGGTGTGTGTGTGTGATCATTGTAAAGGAAAAGAAGTTCTCACTGATGACTTGGTGGCATTTTACATATGAATATGGGTGCAGAGTCAGTGTTGTTATTTCAAAATAATGTCAGTGGAATTCTTTCTGTGGATAAAGGCTCAAATGAAGCGGCATCACATTCTATCCATTTTCTTGGAATCGCCAGAGCCAGATGAAGCTCAGTTGGCTTCAGAGGCCCTTGTGTGTGAGTGCACAAGCTGGGGTGGGGGTGGAAGCAGGCCTGATGGTGGCCACCAGAGAGGCTGCTGTCCCCAGACACCGCAAGTGCACCACCACCCACTCCCAGGTGCCATGGTGGCCGCGGTGACCTCACCAGCTCTCAGAGCATGAGAGGAGGCTTGAGTCGGTTGTTTCGGTCGTTTTGAAGGAAGGTGAGCCACAACAGCTCTCCCAGAGGAGGAGCAGGAAGGGGGTGGGCCGTGGGGGACAGCCGGCCCTGTGCGATGGCCTTGTATGCCAGGGCTCTGACACTTCCCAGCCTTCGTTCAGACTTTCTCCAGGGCTTGCTCTCGCCCTGGCCTGTGTCTCGTAAAGAAACCATCGTATTTGCTATATGCAAACATTAGGTATTTTTACTTCCCTAAAGAGGAGGGAGACAAACACACTGCGTAGAACCCACAGCCATTGAGTTTTTTGTTCCTCGCCGCCAAGGAGGATGGCTCCACTCCCATCTATATGGAAACTCTGGCGGGGACCCAGGCTGCTATAAATAAGCATCCTGATTGCTCCAGGAAGGCTGAGCTTCCTCATTTTTTTTTCCAGTGGAATTTGCAACAGCTTCTGCCTAGAACATTTGTGTCCAAGGCCCTTTTCATCTCCCAGGCATCCTGTACAAGTACCATGCAGAAGTTCTGGAGTCCTTCCCACTGCAGCTGGATCACAGGATGAGCCATCCTGGGCCAGCCTGCTAAAATAAAGAAGTGATTATCTCCCTTCTGTGACCTCTGTCTTGTATTTAGATATGAGTCTTAATAGTACCCCTTCTGAGTAACAAGCAGGAAGCTCCTTTCGGACCCTGCCAGAAGGCACATCTGTTAGAAATGGAGTAGGTTCATCAGCAAGTGCTGGAATCCCAGGGCTTAGGGGCAGCTGGGCCCCAGGACTACATCTTTGACACCACTTGATGCACAGACTCCGATGGGCTTTCTCTTTCCTCAGGCTGACGAGCAGCACAGGGTTACGCCAAGAGGGCCAAAGAGTAAAAACCTATAATGTGCAACACATAAAAGACTGAAGTCGACAGCGTGGAATGGGTCTGGTCTCCTCAGAGTGGGCTGTAGCCCTGAGGCCTGTCTGGGCACTGGCTATAACAGTCTGCAAATGAGATGCGCAGCTTGAGCTGAGAACTTAGACCAACTGTGTCTCCGAGCACACATCTTAAGTTAGGCTGACCAAGTTCTTGGTAGCAAGACTTTCAAAAAACCAGTGTGTGGATCCACATTCCAGCCTCTGCTCCAGCACATGGCAGATGGGCACTTTGAGTAGCTTCAGGTAGTAGCTGTGGATGGTCCTGAGACAATCCCCCTATGGTATTTTATAAAAGAAAAATCACAAACCAATGGGGAAGGTTTACTCTCCAAATTAGGTTTGGGCAACCATGTTGTGCTCCTTCGCTTCACACACAAAATGAAGTACAGCTGGATTCAAAAATTAAATGGGAGGGTAGCCTGGGTGGCTCAGCAGTTTAGCGCTGCTTTCGGCCCCGGGTGTGATCCTGGAGACCCGGAATCGAGTCCCACGTCGGGCTCCCTGCATGGAGCCTGCTTCTCCCTCTGCCTGTGTCTCTGCCTCTCTGTCTCTCATAAATAAATAAAATCTTAAAAAAAAAAAAAATTAAATGGGAAACAAAATGCAACCTTAAAAAAGAAACCAGAAGAAAAATCTTGAACTGACCCCACAGTGTGGGAAAAGTTGATTCTGAAATATCCTTTCAAATTACTGAAGTAATAAATGTTTTTTTGTAGAGAATCTATAAAGCATTAAAAGAATCACCGATGCTTCCACCTCCCAGATAGAATCACCGCCGTTATTCTGCTTTATTCTTCTGACCTTTTATCTGTTCATATAAATATTTAGTAAAACTAGGATCATGCTGTATGTGCTATTGTAGATCTTCCCTTTCCATGAAATGAAACATTGTCTTAAAATAATGAAACGAAGGGAATACAAAGCTACTATATAGTATGATCCTGGGGGTAGTGGTTTGGTTTGGTGGGGTTGGTTAATTTACTATTCATTACATACATTACTGTTCTTCAAAATCAGAAGTTCAGGGGTGCCTGGGTGGCTCAGTTGGCTAAGCATTCAACCTGATTTCAGCTCAGGGTCATGGGATCCAGTGCCATGTGGAGTCTGCTTGAGACTCTCTCCCTCTCCTTCTGTCCTTCCCTCTGTTCTGTGTGTCTCTCTCTCTCAAAATAAATTAAATCTTTAAAGAAAACCAGGAGTTTAAAAAGTGCTATGCAGGTGAACATGACTTTCTACTTTATAGTTTGACCTTTTCAAATTTTCTGCAAGGAACATGCCTTACTTTTGCCATCAAGGAAAATAAAATGTTATTAGCCACAGCCCAGCATTCCAGGCACTGGCGTTGGTGGGATTCACTCCCTCTGTCTTGCAGCTGGCCTCAGACCACCTGTGAGGCTTGGGCCAATTCCCTCAAATGCATCTCCTAGGCACAAGGAAGAGGTGTGCAAGGGCCAGCCCACCTCCACCACCCTTGGAAAAGCCATTCACGGGGTGAGGGCCGTGCAGCTGTGATGGCTCTGCCCAAGCAGGGGGCATACTGCCTCATTCACTGCCAGCCCCTGTGCCAGGCCCACCTCCAGGAGGATGAGGATGAGGAGGCAATGGCAATGTAGCCACACTGGTAATACCCTGAGCTCTGTTTTCTGATGTGTGTGTTTCTTGCACATTTGAGGGCATCTCTTGTGCTCATGAGATCGGCAGAGGCTCTGAAGTCGAAGCTTTTCCCATGAGCAGCCCTTGGCTGAAGTCCTTATAGAGCACTGTGGGTGCTGAGCACGGCTGCCTCTACTGGGGGGCTTCAGCAAGGAGCCCTCTAGGACACAAGCCTTCTGGGGCTTTCATTCCTCACTGCTGGCTTGCATTTGACCCAGCCTGAGCCAAGTCAGCGCTCCCAATTCAGTCATTGGCAGGAGCCCCTCTCAAAAAGTGTAGTGTGAAGGCTGAGATCCCTTTGCAAAGGTCGAGAAGGAACACCCTGCTGTTCTCGGCATGTTGGCTTCAGTGATCATGAGTAAAAGGACTGCATCAGAGGCCTTTACAGACCACAAGTATTCACAGGCAAGAAAGGAAGCGAGCACAGCTCATTATTTTGGGTTCTGCACTCAGGAGCACAAAGGCATTCCTTCATCAACAGAAGTGCAGAGACCAAGGAAAATCAGCAGCCTTGTTTTTCCAAACACACACTTTAAAACAACGTGCCCATGCATCTTTGCAGTTCTGGGTATGGTTTAAAAAAGGGAACAGGGGGGCACCTGGGTGACTCAGTGGTTGAGCAGCTGCCTTGGCTCAAGTAATGGTCCTGGGGGCCTGGCATGAAGTCCCACATCAGGCTCCCCACAGGGAGCCTGCTTCTTCCTCTGCCTATGAATAAATAAATAAAATCTTTAAAAAAAAGTTGCTCTTATAGGTTTAAAAAATGGGGAGGGGGTGCTGCCTATAACCCAGGATGATAAGCAAGGCCAAAGTAAGGGAGGGTGCTGGGAGGCTGTGTAAAACCAAGGTGTGGCCTCCTCAGGCAGCTCCAAACCAGGCTGTGTTGGGGCAAAGGCTATTTACCCTGCTCCCATGACCCTCTGTGCCTTGGTGTTGCAGGCCTGGCGCAGGTGCCCAGGAAGCTGTGTGCCCACTACGCCTGGGACGCTGGTGTGCTGCTTCAG
The DNA here is from genome assembly GCF_003254725.2 of Canis lupus dingo. Taxonomy (NCBI): domain Eukaryota; kingdom Metazoa; phylum Chordata; class Mammalia; order Carnivora; family Canidae; genus Canis; species Canis lupus. The sequence goes on along the minus strand of NC_064262.1, from coordinate 43,163,104 downwards.
GCGTGGCCTACCGTGGACCCGAAGTTCCTTCAGCAGCCCGACGTGGTGGAGATGGCCGTCCTGGTGAGTGTCTCCCGCAGCCCCAGAGCCGGGGGCGGACCTGACCAGGGACAGGTCCCAGTCCCGCTGCAGCCCTCAAACACTGTGGGGTTGAGAGGTGTCCCGTCAGGCCTTTCTAGCCCACCCAGCCTGACCCAGCCTGACCGTCCCTGCCCGTCTTACCTTTGCACACTTCAGCTTTGAGGTCACCACATACCAAAAGCTTGTGAGCAGAAAGCGCTCGAGGCCCTCCAGGGATTAAAAGGGCCTGCATTACCGGTTCTGATCTGGCCTTGCTCTCCCACTGTGTTCCCATCTCCTCTAGCTTCTGCTTCATTCAGTGGCTCTTGGTTCGTTCAGGGAGGAGGGTGATGGTGAGCAGGTTGGCGGACCAGGAACACCTTGAAAAATCTATTTCAGAAAGGCTACATAACATTTCTATCTTTCTTTCTTTCTTTTTGGTTAATTACATCATTGTAGATACATAAAACTAGTTTTTTATTGCAACCTTTTATAGAGCAAATAACAGTTTATCCTTTATGTAATCCTTGAATATCTAATGTGTTTACTCTGAAACACATCATACAGAAAATTGATGCTGATGTGGCTGAAGAGGGAAAGAGGAATAGGGAGACCTCTTAGCGCGTCTCTGCACCACACACGGAGCCAGGCCATTCACATCCAAAATGTAATTAAACTCCTATCACTCAGGAAGGTAGGCATTTCCATTCTCATTGTTTTCACTTGAGAAATCAGGCTCAGAGAAGTCGGTCACCTGGCCCAAGTTTATTTGCTTATTCCTCAGTAATTATCAAGTTACCTGCTGTGTGTCAGGCTCAGTGCTAGGCTTTGGGGATACAAATCAAACAGGACAGACAGGGTCTGATGCCCTGATGGAGCTGAAAGCTGAGGGGGAGAGATTGGGAAAAGAAAAAGGAAAGAAAAACAAATAAAATTACTGCACATGGTGAAAAGGGCCATGGACACACATCACTTGGGAGCTGGGGGAGAGCCCAGGCTCACAGGCACTCAGTCTGCCAGGCCCCTGCCCTCCTGCATCTGTACAAACCCTGGGCCTAGCCGGCAGGTCGGTGTTTAAAGAGCCAACTCTGTGGAGGAGACCCGGCCCCTTCACAGCCACTTTGTCTCCACACCACCTCTCCAGGCACCTAGTTCCCCACCAACCCCACTTTGCTTCCCCCATAGCAGGGAGGAGGTGGGCCTGCCCTGGTGGGCTTCTTCCAAAACTCCTCAAAACCAGAAGAAGCCTTGTGGCACAGAGAGATTTCTTTACCTTAAGTAACGTTTATAAGAAATGTCTTGTGTACCCCCAGAGAACTCGTTCATAGCACAAGAAATGCCGACTTGAGAAACCAAAGTTTGAGTCTGTAAACTATCATTCCACTTTAATCACTGCAGAAAAGAAATTCAGTTCTGGTAATTGATAAAAATAGTTCTAAGTTATCGTGGAAATGAAAACCCAAAGTTTAAAATGTGAGTAGGACTCCCTGTGGGTTTGCCCAGTTGGAGAACCTCCGGCTCAGGGCAGCGTGCCACGCTGTGCTCTGTGTCCGTGGGATCCTGACTGGTGCCCTGGCCAGAAGGAGCAGCTGCAGTATATATAGCACATTGTCATTCAGCGTGGTTTGGTCTCGCCGTGCCCATGTCACGCAGGGCTGGGCCCAACACCAGGTACACCCAGGCCAGAGGCACCACCATAGATTCATGAGGCTCAGTGCCCATGGTCTCAGGGCTCCACAACTGCCACACACACAGGGAGTTCTGTAGCCTCAAGGTTAAGGCGTAGAGCTTGGGAGTGAGACTGTCCTGGTTGGAAGTGTCCATTTTACAAAATGCTTCTGTAGCCTCAGCTTCCTCAGCTACAAAAGGAGGCAAACGCAGCACCTAGCTTTGCCCGTTGTGGAAAGAATTAAATCGAATAATACCAGGAGGTGCTTAGCCCGCTTCTTGATGCACTAACAACAAAACCCTTTAACAAGTAGTGAGCGCCGCGTAAGGGCCAGGCTCTGCCCTAAGAACTTTCCAGATACTCGTTTACCCCACACGACAGCCCTGGGAGCAGGCCCTGTTTTCCCCATGTCACAGATGACATGTAACCAAGTCCACAGTACAAGTGAGGGAACAGCGGCAGTACGGGCCTAATCCCCGAGGGAGATGGCAGGTGCCGCTGGCTGCTGCTGTGGGCAGTCACTGCTTCCGGCAGCGGGGACAGTGCAGGGAAGGGGCGTGGGGCGGGCTCTATGAAGGGGAGCGGTGTTTCCCTCATGGAGAAGAGGATGCCTCATTGGCAGAAGCAAAGACAGGGAAAGCCCTCGGGGATGGTGGGTCTGTGAGCTGGGGAGAAGGCCAGGCTCTGCCTCTGAGAGGGTTGGGGGCAGGCAGGGCATCTAACGGGGGTTGAGGGGGGTCATCCCATTCACATCACCTGCTGGATGAAGTGGCTTCACCTTGTGTGCCTCAGCTTCCCCATCTGTTAAATGGGCACAGAGTGGTTATACACGCACCTCACAGGGTTGTGGGAGGATGAACAGGTTGGCTCAGTGGATTGCGTAGCTCATCACCTGGCATGGGGTGAGAGCTTAGTCAGCGGGAGCGTTCATTGTTCGTAGCTATCACAGGGCTGCCCTTGTGTCGCTGGGTGGCCATGGATGAGACGGAGGTAGTGCTCATGGCCAGGGGCCCATCAGGCAACAGTTGGCAAAGTCTCAGAGAACAAAGCTGAGGCCCTGGACCGAGGCTGTGAGTAATGAGGGGAGGTGGCAAAGATGGAAGCTTGCAAGGCCACCAGATGGGGACCAGAAGACTTTTCGCAAGTCAAATGGTCACTACTTGAGGTGATTTGAAAGAGCTTCTTCCCCTGTGGACCCCTGAAGGCCAAGTCCAGTGTGGAATCCCACCTGGGCTTCTGTTGTCCATTTACCTGGTGCCTCATGCCAGGAGGTGGAGTGCATTGGAGACCCCCTCACTCTAAGGAACTGCCCTGGGTTAGGCAACTAAAGGGAAGGCCCGGGGAGCCAGAAGCCGTGAGAAGGTGTCCAGGCCATGTGGGAATGCCCACTGGGCTCCCTGGCCACATCCAGGTCACTTGCCCCACCCTCAGGCCCAACTAGGGACAAAAATGACTCAGCCCCTGGACAGGCCTCACCAGGGACAGCTGAGAGTCAGCCCCCAGGCTCCACGGAGGCACTCGGTCTAAAAGTAGGGTCATGGTGCCCAGGCCATGTATAGAAGAGGACATCTCACACTGGCTCCTTCCATCGTGGCCAGGAGTCCAAACAAAGGGGCATAATCAGGGAGTGACCTTCAGACAGGTTATCTCCCTCAGCCATCCAGAGAATTCCATCCTTAAAGAAGAGAAAACTGAAGTCCAGGCCTGAGAGTCTGCATGAGAGCATGTGCTCTCTCCCCACACGCCCCATCACAGCAAGTGGCTAAAGAGCCCTTGCCCTGGGCCACTCTTCCCTGGGTCAGAACCAAGAGCCAGAGCTGGAGCCGGGACTCATTACCACTCCCAGTTCTGAGAATGCGTTTTGGGGCCCCCAGGATCTGAAGAAGGGCACAGCTTTGATGTGACAGGGTGGGGTGTCTTTTCTGAGGTCTTGGTCAAAGCAAGCATGTGTTCATGAAAGAAGGCGGCTTCTAGTGGCTTAGAAACAAGGTGGTGGGAGGACGGGGTGGCAGGGGGCACAGTCCTTTGACTAGCAGCCCCAGTTCATAGCTTTAGGACACCAACACCCTGCATCCAGGAGGCTTTTTTAGGAGAATCATATTTTAGAATTATTTCAGGACACAATGTTTTATCTTATTGGGCCCCCACCAGTGATGTAGGTTGATACAACCAAGAAAAAATGCCACTGAGTTCTTAGTAAATCTGAAAAAATGAAGTTGGGTCATGAGGGACACCTGATAGGCTTTGGTTGAAACCTACAAAATGATTCCTGATAACTTTTCATAATACAATGTCTGTATTTTCCCAGTAAAAAAAAAAAACAAGAACAAGACAGGAACATTAGGGGCACCAGGGTGGCTCAGTGGTTGAGCATCTGCCTTCTGCTCAGGGTGTGATCCCGGGGATCAAGTCCCGCATTCAGCGCCCCACAGGGAGCCTGCTTCTCCCTGTGCCTATGTCTCGGCCTCTGTGTGTGTCTCTCATGAATAAATAAACAAAATCTTGGTGAGGGGAGAAAGAGCACAAATGAAAGAAATGCAAGTGTTCCTACAGGAGCGGTGGGATGGAGGATCTAAAGCAAGGCTGTTCAGAAGCTCCCACACCCAGTGCCGATATCTATTCATATTTGCTGTGAATTTTGTCCTCACTGAACAGTACTTGGTGAATACCCACCGATGTCTGGAATCAGACGGACCCCGTTCTCGGCAAGGCTGAGTTAAAGTGATGTGGGTCCAGTTTCCCAGTCCCCATTCTTGGGTGCCCCATTTCGGAGCCAGGCCCCCAGCCAGGAGGTTGCCTGCCATCCCCAGGAGCCGGGGTTAAATCCTCACGGTGACACCCCCCTGTGAGCGGAACTTAGACTCGGTCCCCAGTGACCCAACCATCCCTCTCCCCCTGGAAGCCGCTGAGGGTCTTGAGCTAACCACCAGCACAGCTGGTATGGGGTGGCGCTCAGGAGGCACAGGTGCGCACTCGGGGCTGGGGCGCCCGCATCCTCTCTCCCCCCTGGTCTGTGGTTTACGGGCGTTAATCCTGTCCTCACTGCCCTCCATCCTCTGGGGAAGCTGGTGCTTGTGTCTTCCTGCCTTCCCGCACAGATGCTGCCGTCTACAGGAAGCGGGTGTTGGCCTGGGGCCACCTGCCACTCTCAGGACCGCTCCTCATGTCTCTGTCTCTGTTCTTCTCCCTCCCAGATCAACAACAAAGCCTGCGGCAAAATCCCCGTGCCCCAAGGAGTCGCGCAGGACCAGGACAAGGTCCATGAACTTGTCCTCCAAAGCGAGCTGGGTGTCAAGCTCTTGCAGGGGCGAAGCATCAAGAAGGCTTTCCTGTCCCCCAGAACGGCCCTCATCAACTTTCTGGTGCAGGACTGACTACAGGAGGGCGGCCTCTGAGGAAGGAGGGGGCCTCCTTCCCACTGCTGCAGGGGAGGAAGGCTTGGGAGTGTGCTGGCCCAGGGCGGGGGAAGCAACAGATGTCCTCCTGCTCTGACATGGGCTTGGGCAGTGAGCCTGTGTGGTGGGGCCGGTGCAGGGGTGAGGGTGGGTGTGGACAGAGGAGGAGGGCAAGCAGGGGCAGAGGGCTTGGGCAACCACTGCAGGTGGAGGAAGCCAGCTGACGCAGGTGAAGCCACCAGAGGAACTGCTGGGTGTCCCCTGGGGGTCTACAGGAAGGCAAGAAGAGAAGCAAGTGAGAATGAACGAGGTGCCTCTTGAGCAGCCTGGGAGCTCTGACTCCTAGAAATTGTGCTGCCTTAGGCACACCCCGGAAACATGAGAGTAAACTGAGGACCCACACCCGGCACAGGAGCAGTATGGACAGCCAGTGTTAAACGGGTGACGGCTTGGGCATCAGTGCAGATGGTCTACTCACTCTCAGGCTGGACAGGGGAGCCATTTGGATCGTGTCCAGATGTCCAGCATGTGGCGAGCCCGCTGCAATCTGCAGAAGCTGCTCTGAGCCCGGTCCTTCTGCAGGCGTCCCCGCTGCCGGGCCTGCTCTGCTGCTGACACACGGGCTCTTGGGCGAAGCATGGCTTCCAACTCCCTCGGGATGAAAAATGTGCTGCGGCGTGAAGCAGAACCACGCTGGTTCTGAGCTCAGCTGGAGCCGATCCCAGGCCCACCGCAGCCCCACGGGGAGGCTGCTCATGTGGGCCCCAGATGGCCCGACGTTGCTGTGTCCCCAGCGCCTCTCGTTAGCCAGAGCGAGCTTGCCCCAGGCGAGTGGGCCGATGCCACCGAGCGCTGCCTCCGCGTTCGAGCCACCACTGCCGTCTGGCTGCCAGCGAGGTTGTCCGTGCATTAGGGTAATCTGGTTTTATGTGAAGTCAACAATTAGGTGCTCTTACCAGAACTGGCCTGAGCCACTGATGAATGCTTATTGGGGAAGTGGAGGAGAATGCAGCCATTCTGCGCCCCTGAAAATCTCTATTATTTTTCCAAAGTAGCCTCACATGTGGCTACAGCTGAGCAGCTAACAGATGACTTTTTTTTAACGCAATAAAATGTTTGTCATGTATGACTTTGGGACATATGTGTGATCTTGCTATAGCCACCATATTTCCAATTCTAGGAGTTAATCAGGAACAGATTGAGGTGCTCCATTGTCATCAGAAGCACCGGCTCTGGACCTGACTCCACCCGGAAAGTCACAAAGTGAGGTGTGTGCCGGACTTCCAGAATGCGGTATACAACGCTTGTTCAGGCCCCTTAGCAACAGCAGCAGTTAAGTTACTGATTCTCAATACAGCCTGGCTGGTCCGAAGGTAGTGAGTTATCTCAATTGATTGTTCACAGTTACAGATCAACTTAATACAGCCTGGTCCCCATGCCCCGAAATTCCAATTTAATTACTTTAAGGTGTATTTGGGCCTCAGGGAGCTTTAAAAGCTGCATGGGTGATTCTAACCGGCAGCAAGTTTTGAGCGCCACTGGGTTAACTGATGGATTTGAACCATAATGTCTAACGAGCCCGTCCTCTCCCTATCTTCAGCTTCACTGAGAGGAGTCTGGTGTAGGGACCCAAACATGAAGGAGGAAAGCTAGGAAAGACGAGGCCCAGAACAGGGAGGCAGGACCAGAACTCCCCAGCAGGTGCTTAGATGCTCCCGAGCTGACCTGGGTGCACACAGTCCCATTCTACAGCCTGTGTAGGTTCAACATAAGCTAGTGGATGAGGATATTTGATACAGGGAGGGAGCCTCAAGTGTTTTTGCTTGATTGTCCTATTTCTTCCTAAAGTAAGCTGAGTGGCCTGGAACCTGCCACAGGGTAAGGGCAGGGAGCCCTTGATCTGCACATAATCTGGCCAGAGCAATGGGCCATTAAAGCCTCAAGGCTGCTGGGCTAACTGGTCTTGCCTTTGGAGAACTTTTCTTCTCCAAAGAGGATAAACCTTTGGAAAACAAGAGCTCCTGGGATGCCTGGATGGCTCAGTGGTTGAGCATCTGCCTTCAGCTCAGGGCGTGACCCCAGGGTCCGGGATTGAGTCCCACATCGCACTCCCTGCATGGAGCCTGCTTCTCTCTCTGCCTGTGTCTCTGCCTCTCTCTGCGTCTTTAAAAAAAGAAGAAGAAGAAAACAAGAGCTCCTTGGTACTAGTGGAGATGGTTGGTATAAAGGAACAATGGAACAGAACGCTAATCCCTGGGGGCAGGGAGGTGGGGTGGGGAATGATCTCAGTCCTTTATTAACTACTTTGATTAGGTCAAAAACTGGACTCAACAGGTTCCCTTGCATTATGTCATTTAACTCCCACAGAAACCCTAGAGGGAGGGTATTAGCCTCATAAATACGAAGAAGCTTGGGCTCTGAGGTTCAATGATTTGCTCTGATTCCACAGCAGAAAAGTAGAACTGGGATCCAAACCCACATCTGGCCTCCGAATCCCCTGATGCCTCCCTACTGTGTTCGCCCGTGCCCCCGGCCCCCACCTCGTAACTGGCCTTGTGCAGGGATGGAGAGTGGCTGAGGTTGTGAGAACATGGTGTGGCTTCCGTAGGGCTGGAGGCAGAGGTTGAGGCCACATCGGTGGATTGCCCAGGTTCACGGGCGATGGCAGGGTTACTGCTGTCAAGCGAGTGAGTTACGAAGCAGGCTTACGCATAGAGGAGGCGGCGCCTGGGAAGCCCCATGACAGATGCCACTACAGTAGGCGCCAACTGCCTGCCAAGGAAAATGAAATTGATCTCTGACACCCTGAAACAATAAATGAGCTGGAAAAAAAGGCTTAGACATGCTTCCTCCCAACCCAACTACACACCCTTCGGGAGCTGGTTAAGGAAAATAGGGTGCAGCCAGTTAATGGAAGGAAAAGCAGCCAACCAAAGATGGTTTATAAAAAAAAAAAAAAAAAGTAATGTGACATCTTTCTCATGAATAAATCAGAATATTTACACAATGTGATCCTGACCTGATAATTTTTTAAAATTCCAACCAACCCTAACCTTTACGCAGAGAGGAGATTTGCCCACAAATCATTGGTTGGGAGTCCTACAAGTAATTTTTTCCTTCTCTCTACTTTTTTGCATATTCTAACTTGTGTTGGCCATGCAGTATTTCAATAATGGGGGAAATATATCAAAATGTGCAATTATGTGAAGATCCAAATGAGCTAAAAGCCTGTCCCCCTTGATTTTTCTTGTTTTTTTTCCCCCCCTTGATTTTTCTTTTTTTTTTTTTTTTCTCCTGCAGTAGCTAGTTGCCAGTTAGGACATGCCCCAACTAGGAGAGCATAGGTTCTTTGTTGTATGCAGTGGAATCTAAAGTGAAAAGCAGCCCCCTAAAGCTGTTGTTTGCAGCCACTCAGTGTGGGCAGGTGTGGGAACCTCCTCAGACTCTTGCAGCCTGAGGACAGAAGAACAGGAGGTAACATTCCCTTCGTGGAACTCTCCTGTTCCCAGTGGATAAACCAATATGGTGGCCAAGGGCGTGAGCTCCGGAGTCAGCCGGGACCAAGCTTCTGTGTGACTGTGACGGAGTGACTGTGTCACTTGAAACCTCCGTGACCTAGGCAAGCCCTGGAATGTCTCTGATCCTTTGTTTTCTCAACTATAAAACAGGAGTAAAAATAATGCCTTGGGGTATGAGGATAAAGTGAGAGAATGTGTGCAAAGCACATGGCACGGAATAAGCTCGCAATAAATGAGAACGCCTTATTATGAGTAATCTTGCCTGAGTAAGAATAAGCTAATGGTCTAGAATGGGATTATCTTTGGTCAGAAAGTAGAGAACATTTAGAAAAATATGCATCCCAGGCCTGTTGAGGAAAAAGATTTAAACTGTAAACTTGGAGGAATTTTAATCTCATTGGGTAGAATCAGCCCTACTATTTGGTATTTTCACCTCCTGTCCTGAAAACTTTGTATTATCCGCTTCCTTGATTCCATGCCTGCTGGTTTGTTTCTTGGAGCTTCATCTAGGTGACAGTGATCTCTCTGGTGCTGGAGATCCACTTTTCCTTAAATGGTAGCCCCACCACAGACAGCCTGCCAGGGGCCTGGGAAGCTCCCAACCTTGTTCTGGCCCCATTTTGGCCATTCACTTTTGTCCCAGGACACACTAGATTGTGACATGGGGAAGAACAGAGCAAGGGACAAAAAGCCAAGAGCTGGAAACCATACGTGTGAGCCTAGCCTCAGCCCTTCGATCAAGTCTGGTTCAGGTGGGGTGGCCTGCCTAGGGCACCCAGAGTAGAAGTTTTCCCGAGTGGCCTCTGCGCCCTTCCCTCCGCAGCAGCTACAGGAAAGAGAGCCTGTGTTGTGCTGGGGATGCCTCTTGACAGAGTGGAGCAGCCTTGGGTTGGGGTTTACTGATTGGTGGGCTGAGGCTGCTGGGGGCAATGGTCCAGGGTGTGAGCTGGAGGTTTGGGGGCACATAGAGAAGTCCACCAGAGACCTGGCAGGTCTTTCATGGCCCAGGGGCCCCATGGCAGGCCAGTGCTCAGGTAATATGGCCTCTAAACCCAAAGTGGGGTATCAGAAGTTTTCATTTACAGGTGGTTTGGCTCCTGAACTGAGCCACAGAGGAGGGGTTATGAGGTCACTAGTGCCCATGGACATGCCACAGTGAGCAACGGGCCTGCAACACTCCTGCTGGGCCAGAGTTGGTCACCACAGACCACAGGTCAGAGAGGGCATGGTCCCTGCACCAGCTGGCCTTCCCCCCACCTGCCCTCCTCAGCCTTCCTCCTCCTGGGAGAGAAGGGAAGGAGCAGCCATGCTTCCAGGGTCATTTTTTTTTTTTTCTAAAGATTTTATTTATTCATGAAAGACACAGGCAGAGGGAGAAGCAGGCTCCATGCAGGGAGCCTGATGTGGGACTTGATCCTGGGTCTCCAGGATCACTCCCTGAGCCAAAGGTGGACGCTCAACCGCTGAGCCACCCGGGCCTCCCTCCAGGGTCATGTTGTGTGCCAAACGCCATTGCAGAGGCTTTGTCGCTACTCTGGAATTCGTACATCGAAGCAACAAAGTAAGAATTATGACCCACTTCCTATAAATAAGGACAGAAGCCTAGAAATGTCTAGAAACCTACATAAGTCGTCCTGGGTCTGCCTTTCTGTCCCCGGCTCCTGCTTCCTCTGCAGCACCAACCTGCCTACCTGGGAGGCAAGATGTGGGATGTCTCGCGGTGGGGGTGGGGGGGAGTACAGCCCATTTCTTGCTCTTTCTATCCAGAGAATTCTAAACTGGAGCTCTGGCATGTTGTGTGGCCCTGCAGACTTGTCCTGCCTTGCAGAAGGGGCTGGGCTTTTGTGCTTGAATCTGTCCATCACTGGCTGCGGGTCACTTCTGGGTGTGGAGGTGAGAACTTTCTAGGCATCTGGGGATGAAGGGACCCCCTTCCTTGGCTCAGGGAAAGTCTCCCAAGATGGGGCACAGCTGAGCCCTCAGCAGCCACCCTGCAGAGCAGCTGGGAACAGCCGCCAGCCTGTGAAGAGGATTGATCGGAGCACCCACGGCGACCACCCGGAGAGAGAAGGCGACAGTCCAGGCCCGAGGAGCAGCGAGCCTGTGGGTGAGCAAAGGCTCGAGGCAGCAGCCAGACTCGGAGAAGTGGAATGCGGCGGGATGGAGTCTGAACAAGCCTGGCCACCCCTGGCCTCCTCGCGCCAACGTGCCGCTAGGCTCCCGGGCGGTGGGTGAGACTGACCAGGAGGCCTTACTGTCCCCCTCCTGCTGGTGACCAAGCTGTGGCTCGAACAGGCTGGGGCTTGCTTGAGACCGTGACCGTAAGTGACGAAGCATCTTGCCTCTGCTCTGTGCCCAGTCCACTCGCAGCACCCCTCCCCTCCTCTGTAGGCCCAGCCTGGGGCTCCCGGCAGCAAAATTCAGCTCAGGACGGAAATCCCCCCGATGCACGAGCCCCACCGCACCCTGTAGGCCAGGGGAAGGCACAGGGTAGACAGAATGAGAAGGATCTGCTCTCCCCTTTCTCCCTGGGAGGCTGACGAGCAGAAACATCTGTTCCGTGGGCTGGGTCCCTGTCCGACCCTCCAAGGGTGGGCGGCTAGAGGATCTCATCCAAGCCGATGAGTTTGGAGATTGGAATCTGGGATGACCGACAGTGAGCAAGGGGGGGATCCCCCCGAGGGCGAGTGGGTGGGTGGGCATTGCTGGTGCTGGTGGGAAGGGGAGAGCCTGCAACACCCAGGGAAAGGCCAGTCCTGGGGGCAGAGGCCCCAGATGCAAGGGTGGGGCCGCTCCAGGCTTCCACTGTATCTTGGGGCCACCCGCCCGCATGGGGGAGGAGCGCAAGGAGAGGGAGGCCCTGCAGGGGAGGTGGTGGCCAGGCCTGCTGAAGTCACCCAGCTGGCCTGGGACCCAACACTCATGACTCACCTCCCCAGCCTCAAGCCCTGAACTTGAATTTCCGTTCCTGTCGGGCCTCTGGAAGAGCGTTGCCCGTGCCAGACACTCAGGGTGTGGGAGCCCCAGTCTGGGATCCCCTAATACTAGCAATGATAATATTGACCATTTATCGCAAACCAATTACATGGCAGGCCCCGTTCTGACGACTTTACCTCCGAAGGGGCCTTGCTCATTCCACACGGGAGAAGAGGGCAGAGCCGTGATTCTGACCCTGTCCCACCAAATCTCCGATCATCCCAAGGCACCCCCGCTTCCTGACCTGCAGCCCAGAAGGGTAGGCACATCCCCCGTGGCCTGAGGCACCAACTCAGCGACTGCCCACGGAGAGAGGTCTGGGCGCTCTCCGAACCTGGGACTGACCCCTCCCGAGGGGCCACCACCTCTGGCAGGCCGACCGAGCCTCCTTTGGGCTCCATCACGGGGACCTAGAAGTCAGGGAGTCCACTTGCTCAACCCACGTGCCACTAGGGAAATGCCGCGGAAGGAGGTGGGGGGCACATGGCCTGGGCTGACCTCAGGGCGCAACAGAAGGACCTCATCTGGGATCAGAGCTTGGCTGCCCTTGGCCCCTTCCAGAGGAGACCCCCCACCCCCCCCACACCACTGCAGCTGCACCTCCATGGGCTGCCCGCAGGACCAGGAGAGAACTGTGTCCTGGGGAAGGATTCCCCTCCCTCAGACAGGGAGGTGATGGGGGCGCATGCAAAGGGTGTAGTGAACACTGTGGGGTTCGCCGGGGAGGCAGGGCCACCCAAAGATTGATGACATTCCCTGGGTCTGGCGTGTCACTCATCAGGAGAAGGCAAGCTTCCCTTTCCACTAGAAATAGAGCCAAGGTGGGCCAGGGAGGCCTTTGTCTAGGGGGTCCAGAGGGGCCCCCCATCCGTGGGCAGGACACCAGGGCGGCCACTGTGCAGAAATAGGCTAGAAGAAGTAGCTGAGAAGCGGGGGCCCTGGGCCAAGTGTCACCTACTATCTCCAGTAGTAGTTATCAATAAACTTCTTCATGGTCACTTAAAAAAACAAAAAGAAAGAAAAGAAACTAAGACATTAAGTTTTTTTTTTTTTTTTTTTTTATTTAAGAGAGCACACGAGACAGAGCGAACAAGCATGAGCTGGGGGATAGGAGGGGCAGGGGGAGAAGCAGGCTCCCCACTGAGCAGGGAGCCTGATGCAGGACTCGATCCCGGGACCCCAGGATCACAACCTGAGCCGAAGCCAGATGCTCAACCGCTGAGCCACCCAGGCATCCCACATCTTAGTTTTCTGTTAATAGTTTGACTATTATGAACTCAATATGACCCCCAGAAATTCATATGTTGGAAGCCTGTCCCCGCCAAGTAATGGTGCAAGGAGGCAGGGCCACTGGGAGGCGATGGCATGTGATGGGGTCCTGGGGGTAGGCCCCGTCAGTGGCATCAGTGCCCTCGGAGGAATCTCAGAGAGCTCGCCTCCCTGCACAGAGAGGGGCGGGAGCCCAAGGAGAAGCGGGGGTCTGCAGCCCGGGAAGGCTGCCGTCACCGGAGCTCGGCCGTGGCGGGACCCCGATCTCAGACACGCGTTCCCGGAACCGTGAGGAATAAATTTCTGTTGTTCATAAGCCCCCCGGTCTGTGGCACTTTGTCCCAGCGGCCGACAAAGACGGCGGTCACCACGTCCGTCATCAGCGAACCGGCAAGCATCCCAGGGAGTACAGTGGCCTCTCGGGGCCCCCTTGGAGAGGGGCCGAGACCTCCTAGTCACCGGTTCCTCCCTTATTGCCTACAACCCCGTCCCCGCGCACCGATGCCTTGCTTGTCTGCTAGCCATCCTGGTCGCCGTGCATCTTTACAAATAAAAAATGCCTAGAGGGGCGCCTGGGTGGCTCAGTCGGCTGAGCATCTGCCTTCGGCTCAGGTCATGATCTGGGGTCCCCGGATCGAGCCCCGCTGAGCAGGGAGTCTGCTTCCCTCTCCCTCTGCCTGCTGCTACCCCTGCTTGTGCTTTCTCTCTCTGTCAAATAAATAAACAAAATCTTTAAAAAAATAAAATTGTAGGTATCGGCTAACTGATAAGTGTAACCTCTAAGGCCCGAAACCTCCGTGGTCTCACAGCAAACCTTGTTTCGCATTCCCAGAACTCTAATCCTGGGAGAAGGAGCAGCGGAGGGGGCCCTGTTCCGCGCTCCGGCCTGTGGGAGGGACCCAGGGGCCGCGGCTCCGTCATGCTGGGCTCCTGCTTTCAGGGTCACCCTGGACGCTGACATCCAGCCTGAGGGGCGGGGAGGGAGGGAGCCGTGCCCCAGGGAGCTTTTCACGTGCCAGGTCTGGAAGGGCCATGCGTCTCTTCCACCACCCTGTCCTGGCCTGAATGCGGTCACCCGGCCTCGGGGGCAGGGGGGCTTCTGGGAAGCATGGGGGGAGGGGGACCCAAGCATGTGGTGGGCCCTGGCTGCCTTGCCCCCGAGTCTTCAGCCCCAAACCCAGCTCATCTGTGTGTCTCTTCTTGATCTCCATGTCTGCTGAGCCCTGGGCTTCCAGACCTCCCCCGAGGACAGCCGCAGGCCGTCGGAGTCCGGGGGGCGGGGGGAAGGGGCGATCCCGCCTGCGGCCACAGCCCCGTCCCCCTGCCCCCTGCCCCGCCCCATGGACATGCGAGAAACCACAGGCCCGGCGGGGCCTCAGCAGGTGGGCGGCTGCCTCGGCTCAGGCTGTGATCCTGGAGGCTGCATAGGGCCCCCCGCAGGGAGCCTGCGTCTCCCTCTGCCTGTGTCTCTGCCTCTCTCCGTCTCTCATGAATAAATAAATAAAATCTTAAAAAAAAAAAAAAAAAAAGCAAGAAAAGAAACCACAGGCCTGCGGTGTGCCGTCTCGTCAAGGCCGATTTTTACCGCAAAGGTCGGTTGGCGGGTCCCGTGAGGCCCACACGCTGGTTTGCGGAGGTGACTTGGAAGGTCTGTTGGTCTGGAGTGTGGGGGACACCCTGAAGGGGAGAGAAAGGCGGGCGTCCCGATGCCCCGCGGGGAACCCGGGCGACTTCAGGTTCTGCTCCTGAAGGGTCGTGGTCATTCAGAGTGGAAATGTGGCACGTCCCCGGGTGTGTCACTGTTCTGGTCCCGGAGATCTACGCCTCAGCCCTGCCTGCCTCCACCTCCACACACACACACACACACACACACACACACACCCCACGTACCATATACTAGCACAGTACACACATACACACCCATAGCCCACACCACACGCCTACACCCCAATACTATACGCATTTATTACCGATACACACACACCCCACATGCATATACTACACACAGCACATACGCACAGACCACGTCTCACATACCAAACACACCTCACATGCACCGACCATATACACACGTACCACATACACGCCACATTCACCACACGTGCATACATGTATCACACACGCAAAACACACGGCACAGACGCTCACCACACACACACCACGGCCAAGGGCCTGCTCTGGGGCGGGTCCCTGGTCATTTATTCCTGCCTGATGGAGGAGAGCCCCACAGCCACGGGATGAGGGGCCGCGGGGAGGGCAGGTCAGTCATGAGAATGGGTGCGAGTCCCAGCTGACAGTCAAGGACGTGCCAGAGGCAGGGGCCACTGTGGACCATTACACATGGGGGCCCCATCCTCACCAGTGCTCAGGGGACCTCACCATCACCAGAGGCATCAAATCTTGGGGGCTGGGGCAGCCCGGGTGGCTCAGCAGTTTAGCACCGCCTTTGTCCCAGGGCGTGATCCTGGAGACCCGGGATCGAGTCCCACGTCGGGCTCCCTGCATGGAGCCTGCTGCTCCCTCTGCCTGTGTCTCTGCCTCTGTGTGTGTGTGTGTCTCAGGAATAAATAAATAAAATCTTAAAAAAAAAAAAAAAAGAAATCTTGGGAGCTCCCCCCGACAGCACCCACCTGTGGTGGACGCCCTTTGTATTGTTAATAAAAGCGAATAATAGTAATCAGGGCACCACCTGTACTGGCCGCTGCGTATCAACCTTTAATTTTCTTCGGCGAGACACCGAACCGGACAAACGGCCTGGCAGGTGGGGCAGAGGACTCTGGAGCTCGGCTTGCTGGGAGTCCCAGCCCTACGGCTTCCCGACCCCGAGAGCTTGGCGGGTCGCTTGCCCTTCCTGAGGCTCATTTCCTCACCTGGGCCTGGGATACCAGCTCCACCTTGACGTTATCGTGAGCAGGCTAAGGTATGCGAAAAGGCTGAGAGCTGGCCAGTACTCTCACAACTGTACGCTTATCACACCAAATACTAAAACCAGAAAAGCCAGTTGTGCCTCACCCAGCCTGGGCTCCATCTACCTCCTCACGATTTCCCCCTTTCCACGGGGCAACCACCAGGCTGGGGGTGGGGGTGCGTGTGGGCTCTGGTGCACAGTAAGTGCTTAGCACACACGAGCTCCCTTCTGCTCCCCTCTCCCCACACTCCTGGCAACAGGTCCATTCCTTTGGGGTATGACTGCCACAGTGGGTTGCAAGTCTGTGTCTCACCCTACATGGCCCATGGAGAGGCTTCTGTGGGGCAGCTGGGGAACATCCTAATGCTATGTGCATTTGGATGGTGGCATGCTCCAAAGACCTGCCTATTTTTTTTCTGGGAGAGTGGAAAGAGTACAAAATGCCTAGGCTGTCCCTTCTGTAAGGTTACTGGTATGGTTGTGTAGGTTGTACACTGCACAAAGGTATCTTCAGGGGGCAAGTGGCCAAGCCATGTGCCCAAAGGACTGACTGCCCAGAACAGGCAGTTTTTCTCCTTCATATAAATATGTTATAGAGGTGATCCATGGATTTGCCCCTCAGCCCCTATGCAAAATGTTTTCTGCAGCACCTTTCAGCTTAGATCCTAAGCATCAGGTCAGAATGAGCTAGAAGACTGACCTTCGGCATCGGTCCAAAGTCTTGATGTGATTCCAAGGATCAAGAAGTGGTCACAGACTTCTGGGTGAATCTTGGTGGTGCTGGACAGCTTCGAATTCCGATTCTGGCCCCAGGTGGGCACCACCACCTTGAGCAATTTGCTAAGGACGGCGGAGACGTTTATCTCCTTAGTTACAAAATCGACCCAGCGATGCCAGCTGGTAAGTGAGATGGGCATCCTGGGAGGGAAGACCGCTGAAGGTAGTCTGGGGATATTTTGTGCAATGGAAACCCCTGCGCAGCCCAAACTGACGGTCTGGGATTTCTTGGCTGGAACAAAAGTGTAACAGCTGGATGATTGCCCGCAGCCTCTGGGCTCAGGCCTCAGTTCTGGCCCCTCTCGCCGGGGCTTTCGTGGGCTCAGGGTGGAGGGTGAGGCACGGGCCGCTCCCAGAGGCAACAGCCCCTTGCACGTCTAGTTTGTGTGGGCTTTAAGCCTCGACTGTCCAGAACCGGGCTGAGCCCAAGGGCCAGGAGCCTGCTGGGGAGGGAGCTTTATAGAATTTTTTTTTTAAGATTTATTTATTTATTTGTTTGTTTGTTTGTTTATTTATTTATTTATGATAGACATAGAGAGAGAGAGAGGCAGAGACACAGGAGGAAGGAGAAGCAGGCTCCATGCCAGAAGCCCGATGAGGGACTCGATCCCGGGACTCCAGCATCGCGCCCTGGACCAAAGGCAGGTGCCAAACCGCTGAGCCACCCAGGGATCCCGGGAGGGAGCTTTAAAGCAAAAGGCCCTGTGGGGTCAGCTGTGAGACAGCAGTGGGGAGCTGCAGGGGGAAGCACGGGGGCGGGGGGGGGGGGTGCGGTATTTTAAGCCTAGAAAGAAAGAAAGCCGAGGGAGCACGAGGTGATGCAATAATCAGGGCCCAGAAATCAGGGCCCATTTACCTCTGGGCAGGAATGAAAAGGAACCAAGTGTCCTATTTACCATCACGGTGGGGCCAGAGCCCAAGGGAGCCAGGAAGGGGAGAGGGGTGGGGACAGCCTTATTGGCTCACATACAGCCCGTTGCCTTGGTCGGTGGTTCCGGACCCCGGCTGTCCATCAGGATCATCCTCCGTGGGCCAGAGCTGAACACCACTCGATGGTGCAGTAACGCAGAGATTGGCCAACTACGGCCCACCTCCTGTTTTTATAAATAATTTTATTGGAACACTCCTGTGCTGAATTGTGCATATATTTGTCAGTGGCTACTTTTTTTTTTTTTTTGAGATTTTTAATTATTCATGGAGAGAGGCAGAGACATAGGTAGAGGCAGAAGCAGGCTCCCCGCAGGGAGCCTGACACTGGACTTGATCCTGGTATCCCAGGAAAAGGACCTGGGCCGGGGCAGATGCTCAACCACTGAATCACTGAGGCACCCTGTCTGGCTGCTTTTGCACAAAGTTGAGAAGCGATGACAGAAACTCTATGGCTCCCAGAGGAGCCTAGGATATTTATTATCTGGCTCTGCACAGAGGAAGCTTCTTGACTCTTGTAATAATGGAAGGGGCTGGGAGGGTCCAAAAACTTGAGTTCTGGGGCACCTATTTTCTATCCAGTGACCCCAGGCAAAGCCTTAGCCTCTCCAAGCCTGAATTTCTAGATCACTCTTAAATTGGATGGTAATGGTCTGCCCAGAATGGTCTACCCAGTTGTCATGAATATTGAATAGATAATATATTTGTTATATTTCTTTATACGATTTTAATGATTATTTTAGACATTTCAGCGTACAAACATAACTGGTAATAATCTTTCTTGAGTTTATTTTGTACCACTTCACATTGTACAAATTGAACTGCTATTCCTGTCCTTTGAGCTACCTCCAAATACTTTTCCTCTCTATGCTGTAAATCCCACATAAATTGCACATTATTTTTGCTTTAAACAGCCAACAGTCTTTAAAGAAACTTTGAAAAAACATTTTATTTATTTATTTATGAGAGACACAGAGAGGCAAAGACACAGGCAGAGGAAGAAGCAGGCTCCATGCAGGGAGCTCGATGTGGGACTCAAACCCGGGATTCCAGGATCATGCCCTGGGCTGAAGGTGGCACTAAACTGCTGAACCACCCAGGCGCCCCTAAATAATTTTTTTTAAGATTTTATTTATTTATTCATGAGAGACACAGAGAGAGAAGCAGAGACACAGGCAGAAGGAGAAGCAGGCTCCACGCAGGAAGCCCAACATGGGACTCGATCCCGAGTCTCCAGGATCACACCCCAGGCTGAAGGCAGCACTGAACCGATAAGCCACCAGGGCTGCCCAGAATTTTTTTTTTTAAAGAAAAGATTATCTTTTGTATTTACCCAAACACATACCATTTCTGATGTTCTTGATTCTGACCTTTAATCCAAGATAATTTCCCTTTAGCCTTAAAGAATTATTTCAGGGTTTATAATAGTGGTCCTACTGGCAGCAAATTCTCTCAAGTTTTGTCAGCTTTTGTCTGAAAAAAATTCTTTGCTGTACTTTCACGAGAGACTTCTTGGTTGACACGTTTTTCTTTCAATGTTCTAGATGCCATGCCGCTGGCTTCAGGCCGTCTTCATTTCTGATGACAATGCTTTTGTTGTTCTGTTGAAGACCTTTCCTGTTGAAGCGTCTTTCCTTTGTCTGCTTTGAAGATTATCTCTTTAGCTCTGTATTTCAGCACTTTGAGTTGGATGTGCCTCCATGTGGTTTTCTGTTTTCTTTTTAAGACTTTATCTATTTGACAGAGAAAGAGAGCACAAGCAGGGGGAGCGACAGAGGGAGAGGAGAAGCAGACTCCCCGCTGAGCAGGGAGCTGGATCCTAGGACTCTGGGATCATGACCTGAGCCAAAGGCAGACGCCCAACCAACTGAGCCACCCAGGTGCCCTCGATATGGTTTTCTTTGTCTACACCCTGCTGAGGTTCAGGGGACTCACGGGTCTGTGTTGGGATGACCTGGGTTTCGACTCTTCCTGCCCCCCACCTCCATGTGCCGCTTCTCGCCCACCACCACTCCTTCCTCCCAGGTTCCTACTGTCTGGACAACAAAGAGATACCCACAGACACAAGAGCAACAGGCTCTCCAAGAGCACAGCCCGAGAGAAAGACAAGACCCACAGCATGTGTTTCCCTAAAAACTGCCCAAAGTCAGGCCGTCCGGGGTGTGGGGGCATTCAATTATGGAGCCACCATGCCCCACCTGAGGGCTGATTTCTTGGGTTCGGATGACTGAAGGGCCCCCCTACCTCTGCTTTCCTTCATTGTCACCTCAATTTGGAATCCAGATGTGAGCCTGTTTTTCAATATAGGCTTAGTGTGAGGTCTGCACATACACATTCGAAAGGAAGTAGGGAGGGCACATTTTCAGACAGTGACCCGCCACTCCCCAGGAGATGACAGTCTCATCATGGCCTCATGCAGGCGCTTCCACCTCCCCATTTTAAAATCCATTTGTGAGAGGGGTGCCTGGCTGGCTCAGTTGGTGGAGCTTGTGACTTTTAAATTTTTATTTTTAAATTTTTATTTGGAGAGCAAGAGTGGGGAGGAGAGGGAGAAGCAGACTCCCTGCTGAGCAGGGAGCCCAATGCAGGACTTACTTAATCCCAGGACCCGGGGATCATGACCTGAGCTGAAGGCAGACGCCCAACTGACTGAGCCACCCAGGCATCAGACCATGTGACTCTTGATCTCAAGATTGTAAGTTTAAGCCCCACTTTGGGTTTAGAAATTACTTTAAAATAATTTTTTTAAAAAATCCATTTGTGAGAATAAGCACGTGGATGAAGGTTTAACTGGGAGTGTTTCTCACTGAATCTAGAATAAATCCAGGACCCCTGACCAGCCCTAGGGGGCGGCTTCCTGCTCCCACCCTGTCTCAGTTCCTGGCCCCCTGGGAGGACTTCCCTGCCCTTGCAAAACACTCCTCACAGAGTTATTGTCTGACTACCCCACTCCTCCTGCCCTATTGCGCTCCCGGGAACATGTTCTCCTCTTTCCCAGCATTTTCCACCACTTGGAATTCCCCTTGCACTTGTGTGATTGTTCCGTGTGCACCTGTCTCCCGTGAGCCTGGATGCTGTGTGGGGCGGCGGCCCATCCGCTCTATCTCCCATGGCGTCCCTGGCACTGAGCTCAGGGCCCAGCACCGAGTAGGTACCCGATAACTACTAGTCGAAGGAATGAATGAGATGCTATATGCGTTTTCCAGCTCTGCCTCGCTGGGGGATTCTGAACATTCATGAGGGGGCTGATTGGAGGGGACCCAAGGGCTGCCACGTGCCACTTTGGGGCTGGGAAGGTACCACAACACAGTGCCACAACCTGAGTGGGTTTTTTTTTTTTTTAAGATTTTATTTATTTGAGAGAGAGAAAGCACGCGTGCACACACAAGTAGGGGGAAGGGACAGAGGGAGAGGGAGATGCAGGGAGCCTAATGTGGGGTTCAATCCCAGGGCCCCAGGATCATGACTTGAGCTGAAGTCAGATGCCCAACCTACTGAACCACCCAGGCCCCCCTTGAATGGTTTAAGCAACAGAAATGTGTTCTCTGACCACTGTGGAGACCAGAAGTCCAAAAGCAAGGTGTGGGCAGGGCCCTACTCCCTCAGAAGGCTCTAGAGGGGCTCCTCCCTCACCTTTTCCAGCCTCTGGGGGCTCCGGTGTCCTTTGCTATGCTGGGCTCGGTGGCTGCGTCGCACAAACCTGTGCCCATTGTCACAGGGCATCCTCCTCCTGTGTCTCGGTGTCTCCTCCTATCAAGGCACGGGTCATGCTGGACTTAGGACCTGCCCTCCTCCCACGTGGGGACCTTACTTAACCGGTGACGTCTGCCAACACCCCTGTTTCCAAACATGGTCACATCATGAGGCTCCAGGGACGGCGTGACTTTGGGGGAACACGGGCCTCCCGCTGGTCTCTCCCGGTGGCCTTCTCCACCCGCTCCCCATGCCCCCTTCTCCAGTGCTCCCCCTTCTCCTTGAGGAGGGGCTCTGCTGGAGCAGCCTTGCCAGGAGGGTGGCCTTCCAGGCAGAGAAGGCTGGGGCTCTCTGCTGCCCTCCCACCGATTTCTGGAAGCTCTAGGTGTGTTCATTTGGATCCTCAGTGGAGCAAATGCCAAGATGGGAGGGAGCGGGGGAGGCAGCCATCCCCACCCAGGCCCGCCAGACCGCCCGGGGTGCAGGTCACCCAGGCCCGCCAGCCCACGGCAGTGGGAGTTTCAGTGAGGTGCTCTCACGTCAGTGAGGGTTGGCAGGCCTCAGAGGGAGTTAGACCGTGAAATCTTTTCCAACACAAGAGGCCCATTTATTTTGACAAGAAGAAAAACAGTGGCTGTGAGACCGGCCCTCAGATGTGGGGTGCGTGCGCCCTGTGGATGCCCGCTATGCCTCATGGTCCATCCACAGCTCTTGGAGGGAATGGAGCCAGTCTTTGGCATGTTTTTGGATATATATATATATATATATTTTTTTTTTTTAACAGACTTTGAGAATTGTGAGCATTTTATACTTGAGCTCCCTTAGGCACAAGGTTGGTGAGCATGAAGACCTCAGCTGGTGTGAATGTGGCAGGTGGAAATAATAAATAGGGCCTCCTTCCCTCCTGTCTCCAGAGCTCACCCTCCAGAGCGGGGTCACCACTCCCAGAGAGCAGGTGGGGGGGCTGCTGCACACCCAGATCCTCATTCCGGTGTCTGGCAGCTTCTAGGGTTCTCCTCGGGCCGCACTGTGGCCGGGACATGCCTCTTCCAGCGCTCACACCCACCCACGCCGATTAATGAAAATGTCGCAGGCACTTTCTCCTTTTTGATGTTGCTTCACAAAGGTAGCACAAGTGTCCCACGTGCGCCCCCCTTCTGGAGTTACCCATTTCTCATTACCCACATAAAACGGATGTAGGCCCATGCCACCAGCCTGGGGGAAGTTGTGCCCTTCCCCGTGGAAGCCGGGCCTGCCAATGGCCTGTGTGTGACAAGGCCCGGGGACTCGCTTCCACCCTCCTCTCTCAATTTCCCAGATGCGCTTTCCCCTCTTTTCTTGCTGCCTCCCTGGCCACTCACTCAGCCTCATTTTCTGGCCTTTTCCTCTCTCTGAATGGTTCAGGACTGGGTCCTGGGCCCTTTCTTCACCAGCTGCCTGCACCTGTGAGCTTCTGTTCCTCCATTTCTAAAGTGGAAATAATAATGGGATTTACCTTGGAGCTGCTGTGAAAATTAAAGGAGGTAATTTAGGTGAGCTTTTAGCGCCCCATGAAAGTCAGCTATTATTAGCATCATGATTATTGAGGACACTACCTGTTCATTGTGATAATGCCTTGAGCCGGGTGCAAGGTCCCGGGTGAAGCACGCAGACCCATACCCACCCTTGGGGACCTTGTGGCTCAGCTCCCTGACTGCCGGGCCCCACAGCGGTGCTGGGGACAGAAGACGTGGTTCCCGTGAGGGCTCGGGAGGCAGCCAGGCTCTGGAGGCAGGTGCAGGGGCTCCGGTAGCCGGCGAGCACCCAGGAGATTGTGTCGTGACAGGTGGCGTGTTGCACGGCTGGGCTGCCTGGGGCCCCTCCTGGATCCACCGCCTCCCCGCAGGGGGACTCCAGACGATTCCTCAGCTCCCCTGGGCTCAGTTTCCTCTTCGGCACAAAGGAGCAGATCACAGGACCTCGCTGATGGGCCGTGGCGGGGATTCCACACCGCCACGTCCGTGGATGTAGAGAGCGGAGCTGAGCAGGCCGCGTGACATGTTGGTGATCAGTGTCGCGATCATCGTTCTTGTCGTGGCCACTCAGCGCTCCTAGCACTGCCCCCAGGGAGACGGTGGTACCCGGGGGCACGTGGGGCAAGTCCTTGGGGTCGGTGAGAGATGCAGGCAACCAGTCATTTCCGCAGCTCCGCGGAGATTTCGGGAAGCCCCTGCCGCGCGGGCTTATCCCGCAGCCGCGCCAGCAGCAGGTGTGTCGGGGCGCAGCCGTCGCTGCCGTGCACGCACTGGCAGGAGAGCGTGGAAGCAGCCCGCAGGCCTGAGAATCGGGGTGTCGGGTAAAAAGTCCATGACTCGGGCCGCCCGGGGGCTCAGCGCTTGAGTGTCTGCCTTCGGCTCAGGGCGTGATCCTGGAGTCCCGGGATCGAGTCCCACGTCGGGCTCCCTGCATGGAGCCTGCTTCTCCCTCTGCCTGTGTCTCTGCCTCTCTCTCTTCTGTGTCTCTCATAAATAAACAAAATCTTAAAAAAAAAAAAAAAGCCGATGACTCACCCAGAGAAAGGGCAGCCGTCGCCTTAACGAAGGCAGCTGCTTGTGAAGTGGTGTGAAAAGATGTTCAAGAGCCTGGTCAAGTGCAGGAGGCAAGGGGGCGGGCCGTGTTCCACTGTGTCATAGAAAAGGGGGACAGGAAGAGATGGACGCGCTGTCCTTGGAGGGGGCGCTGGGGGCCTGGGGCTCCATGGGGGGAGGACGCCTACTTTTCCCTCGGTGCTCGTTCACCTTTCGCGTTTGAAGCTATAGGCACGTCCCGCTTGCTTAAACATCCCAAAGAGGAAGCAGAAGTTGGAGCTGGCTCGTGAAGGAGCACCCCAGTTCACTGGGTCCCGTTAAACATCTTTGGCAGCGCTCAGAGCAGATGGCGCTGGGCGGGGTTGGGCCGGGGCCAGGGGGAGCCCCCCCGTCCCCCCGTGGGTGTGTAGGAGCCACGTGGAGCCCTGTGGCCAGGCACATGCCTGCAGCGTGGTGCAAGGGCTGGGGCGCGGGCCTGAGACCATAGGACAGTGGGCTCCAGCAGCCGCACACGGCAAGGTCAAGGGCGGAATATCTGGGTCTGGCCCGGGCAGCTTTCCAGGGCAGACGATCATGACACCAAGCACCAGGAAAAGGCCTTCGGCACATCCGTTTCTCTCTATTCTCGGGGCAATTCCACCGTGAAGGCCAAGGCCGGAGCCCCCAGGGTTCTGGGAAATAGATTTGGAGGGGCCGAGCTTTCCTGGCCTGCTCTGGGCATCAGCAGGGACCAGCCCAGGGGAACCTGGGTTCTTCATTCTTCATCCATCTGTTTGAATGAAATATAAAGATTCTTTTCAGAGCTCTCCCTGAAGTGGCCCTCCAGCTTTGGGACACACACAGCATTGTGTGCAGAGACATTCCCTGTAGCCAAGCAAAAGCAACAGAAAGGCCCTTTCAGTTAACTGCAAAATAAGCAGGGCTCTGTCTAAAGACGGGGGCCCTTGGCCTCACGGGCCCCTTGGTAATTCACGGGCTGAGGCACTGTTTGCTGCCTGCGGACTATTGGATTAGGGTTTTTCAAATGCCCTTTAGTCAACAATTCAAGTATATAAAAAACAGACATGTATGCATGCAAACAGATTTTTTAAAAAAGATTTTATATATTTATTCATGAGAGACACAGAGAGAGAGAGGCAGAGGGAGAAGTAGGCTCCATGCAGGGAGCTCAACTCGGGACTCGATCCCAGGACCTCAGGATCAAGACCTGAGCCAAAGGCGGATGCTCAACTGACTGAACCACCCAGGCACCCCACAAACAGATATTCTTCAGTCAAATACCCTTTATACATTCAAACACATATATTTATATACTGTCATGCTCTTGACTAGCAAGATAGGGGATGTATGATGTAGATTGAACATTTGTACAAGGTCATCACTAAGCTCTAAGAAGGTTTGCAAAGTTACCAGGGTAATAATACAGCCTCCTCTTTGTCTCTCCAAATCTGGGTCATGGTTGAGCCCAATAAATTTTTTTGTTCACCTATAGATGATAATGCCTGTACTCCCTTTTCTGATTTATTTACCAAACATTAAAAAAAATATTGTTTATTTATTCATGAGACACAGAGAGAGGCAGAGAAATAGGCAGAGGGAGAAGCAGGCTCCCTACGGGGAGCTCAACTCGAGACTCGATCCCAGGACCCCGGGATCAAGACCTGAGCTGAAGGCAGATGCTCAACCACTGAGCCACCCCGGCTCCTCTATTTACCAAGCATTTTGAGGAGCCCCTACCATGTGCCAGGCATCGTTCTAGGTTCCTGGGATGTAGCAATGAACAGAATGGCCAATGATCCATAGCCCGGTGAGGTTTGCATCCTGGTGAGGTGATGGAGGTTCACCACTGTGCCAGGTGAGGACAGGGCGTGGAGACAGGGAGTTGAGAAGGAATTCCTGGAGAAGGGACCACAGAGCAGAGAACGGAGGGTTGTAAGCCAGGGGGTCACACCGGTATGGGATGCTGGGGGAGGGGAGGAGGCTCTAGGCAGGCGAAATGGCAACGTCTTGCCACTCTACTTAGATTGCACTCACTTAGCAGAAGCCAGTCCCAGTTAGATCCAGCTCTCCACCTACTTCATACCCACATCTGTGTAACTGAACCTTGGCTAAAGAAAAACATGCCACCATGCCGGCCTCATCAGGATCCATGCCCTGGATCCCAGGGTGGGGGTTGGGATCCCAGGGGAAGCCTCTGTCTTTCTCCAGGCCACTGACTCTCCCACTCCCCTAGAGGACCAGTTCCCAACAGCTGTTCCCCTGGCCTCACTCTCAGCTAACTCTCCTTACTTCCTATTTCACCGAGAGAGTTAAAGTAATCGGAAGAGCCACATACCACTCCAAGATTCCAACACCTTATGTACCTACCTCCCTACCTGATGCTAGCCCACATCTTTTCTATCACCATGGCTGAAATACGCAGTGGAGCCCGCCCCTCTCTGCTACTGAAGCACGTCACCCTAGACATTCCCTTCTTTCTCTCCTACAAGAGCAATTCTCCTCCCCCAGCCCCTACCTCAGTGGGCCATTCCCATCAGCATAGAAACAGATACCATTTCCCATATTTAAAAAAAGAAAAAAAAAAAAAACACCTAAAGAGGCCTCTCTTGATGGCATTTCCCCTCTATTCCACTTTACCCAAAAAAACTCCTGGGAAGGGCCATTTTGATGCGTGTCTCCCACAAGGCTTCTTCCATTTGCCTTTCTTCAAGTGTGTGCTCAGGGAGAAGGCCCTTGACCATCGTATTCAAACTGGCGTCCCCTCCTTATCTGCATCCTGGTTTCATCTTTTGCCGCCACCCTCCTCACTTTCTAATGTCCTCCACGAGGCACGTGTCTACTTTTATTGTCCACCCTGTCCCACTGGGATGTAAGTCCAAGCAGGACAGGCGCGTCTGGCTATTTTGTCCATTGCTGTGTCCTCAGCACCCAGAGAAGGGAGGGCCCAGGGCATCCTAAGTACTCAGTGATGTTTGTTCAGTGAGGGCACGGTGAGGGCATGGGCCGGGGACTATGAGGAAGTCCGTGTGGCTGAAGTGGTGGAAGAAGGGGAGACAGAGGGGAATTAGGAGGTAGGCACAGGTGGGAGGAGGCCACATAGGGTCAAGGGGAAGATCTTTGTTCTCAGCATGATTCAGGATGCTGCCGGAGGGTTTGGAGCTGGAGAGGTACAGGATCTGATGGATGTTGTTGAGATTCTGGCCAGGTCAAGCTGAAAATCCCGTATTTCACAAGTGTGTTCATGGGCAGGCACTTTTTGTTGTTGTTGTTGTTGAGGGAGAGAGGGGAGGGGAGAGGGGCAGAGGGAGAGGGAGAGGGAGAGAATCTTAAGTAGGTTCCTTGCCCAACACGGAGCCCGACACGGGGCTCCATCTCACGACACTGAGATCATGACCTGAGCCAAAATCAAGAGTAGGACACCTCACTGACTGAATCACCCAGTGCCTTGAGGGCAGGTAATTTTTACATCCCTGTGCCCATGAAAATAAGCTTCCAGACCAAAGGAAAGCTGTGTGTTGATACTGACTTCGGTCCTACTGGCAGGGCCATGGGGAATGATCACCACCTTGGAATAGCTTTCCTGGTAAAATAGAATGTGGAACATTTCTCACTCAACAAAACACATCATTGGTAAACACTGAAACAAAACCATCCATTCTCTGCCTACTGATCAATAAAAATATTTAGTTCTTCAGTATTTTGCTTTTTAAACAACTGATGTGCAAGTATGAACACATATTTTGAGATTCGAATCAACAGATGTTTCCAAGCACACAGAACAGACAACGCCGGCCTACGTTAAATAGTCATGGTTGGGATTCTAAATGTTGGGCACAGAATTGGAAGACATCTCTGCCTTTTAAATATTAAATAGCAGTGGGAAAATATCCAGGTGTCTGCTGGCCATGGCTGTCAAGTCTGAGTGCCCCTTCACAGTAGTAGCATGCTATGTGGTTTGACGCTCATGGGATGCCATCTTTCCACTGACCAAGAGGGGATAAGCCAGTCTGGTGAGGAAATATGTAGATGGTGGGTTCAGGTGTATGTGTTTAGTTGGTGGAGATGGTGCACTAGCTTCTAGAACTGCAATGGGGATGGGGAATGAAACTCATGGCTTCTGAGCACTCCAGGCAAGGCAAAATGAGGGTTGCAGGGGGGAACAGATAGGGACCAAGGATAATGGGCCCAGGCGCTGCCAAGTCAGCACGAAAAGAGAAAACCGATTTACAAGAGGCCTGGCTGGTGTTCGAGGCTCTAGTACCAGGGTTGCAGCTCCTAGAACTGAACACCCAGGACGCTGGCTCCAAGCTTGCTAGTCTTCACACGGGGATGGCCATGTGTTCCCAGCGCTTTGTTAGCTACGACCCCAGTACTCGGGGTCAGGCAAAGTGGGCCACAGCTTTCTACTCTGATAGATGCCCTCACCTCTCTGTGTACCAAGAGGAAGCACTGGAACGCTAGACCAGCGGGTCTCAGGTGTGGTCCGTGAACAAGTTAGCAATGCAAATTCTTAGACCTCACCCTAGAACCGCTGAATCAGAAACTGCAGGTAGGTCCCAGCAACCAGTGTTTAATAAGCTCCCTAAGGAATTCTAATGCGTGTTTAAATTTGGGATCCACAGGCTTAGACCAATTCCAGGTGATGCTGATGCTGCTGGTTCCGGGACCATACTTTGAGGACCACTGTTCTAAAGAGTTCATGAGCCTATCGCTCACTTTGTGAGTAAGCCCAGCTATTAATTAATATTACTGAAGACATGGGGACTGTTTACTTTTTTATTTTTTAAAGATTTTATTTACTTATTCATAAGAGATAGAGAGAGAGGCAGAGACATAGGCAAAGGGAGAAGCAAGCTCCTTGTAGGGAGCCTGATGTGGGACTCGATCCTGGGACCTTGGGGATCACAACCTGAGCTGCAGGCAGATGCTCAACCACTGAGCCACCCAGCATCCCAAGGACTGTTTAATGTGGGTAATTCCTTAAAAGTTTATGTATCTTTGTATCGTTCAAAGTTGTCATCATGAACAGGTATTCCTTTTGTAGACAAATACATTAAAAGACTTTGTAAAAGTAAAAATACCTCATTCTGTATAGTTCTCTACAGCAGTGCTTCTCAAACTATTGTGCAAAGAGTGCACTCAAGAAACTTGTTCCAATGAAGATCTAGTTTAATAGGTTGGATGGAAGGGGGAGTCGGGAATGTGCATTTTCAACAAGTTTCCGGGTGATTACCATGCACCGGCCCATGTAAACCACACTTAGGGGTTACAGAACGAACACAAAGCACGTTTAGGTCTATTATCTTTTTTTTTTTTTTTTTTTTTAAGGTCTATTATCTTATTCGTTCTTTGTCACAGTCCTGGCAGACAGAGTGAGGAATTCACTTTTTCAACCACCAGGTACTACTACGCACCAGGCACTGAGCATACAGATAGGGTCTAGGGAGGTGGAAAACCCACCACCCACCAGAAACACTGCATGTTAACAGATAAGTAATTATAAATAAATGATAGAGACTGATCAGAAAAATAGAGACGGTACCCAAAAAAGAAGGCCTCTGGGAGGAGGTGATTTCAGCACCGGTGGGAAGGATGAGCTGGGAAGTTCAAGGTCGGGCTCTGGGCAGACACCAGGAGGCTCCTGCAGCTGAAGGCTCCCAAATCGGGGTGGGGGAGGGAGGGCGCGAAGCCCCGGTAGGCAGCTCATTTCCATCTTTGCCGGAGGAAAGCATTGAGGGTGTAAGCTGGGAAGGGACTGGTCTGGTACATCTGCCTTAGGGTCGCTCTGGCTGCTGCCGCCGCACGCGCGCCTGCGACCTGACACCTCTCCGGGGCC
Source organism: Canis lupus dingo (assembly GCF_003254725.2). Classification (NCBI taxonomy): domain Eukaryota; kingdom Metazoa; phylum Chordata; class Mammalia; order Carnivora; family Canidae; genus Canis; species Canis lupus. The sequence continues at coordinate 43,133,509 of NC_064262.1, read as the reverse complement.
ACCGGGGCGCTGGTGCAGGGAGCGAGACCAGCGGGTCTCAGGTGTGGTCCGTGAACTCGTTAGCAATGCAAATTCTTAGACTTCACCCTAGAACCGCTGAAGCAGAAGCGGCTGGTAGGTCCCAGGAGCCGGGCCCCGCGCCCCCGCAGCGCCCCCGCATCGCCCCCGCAGCCGGGCGGGCGCACCCTGGAGGTGGGGCTGGGACCGTCAGGAACCCGCATCTGAATCAGGAGTCACCGGGGCGCGTTTTTTTTTTTTTTTTTTAAGAAACCACTCAGACTGCGTTGTCTCCCTCTTGCTCCCCCAAGGGAGAAGAACGATCATCAATTGCCAGCAGCAGCTGCATCGGCGACACCAAGAGCAGGCTTCGCGCTGCGGGGAGCACGCTGAGACCCGGGCGCGTTCTTATTGCCGCCCTCCGCGCCCTGAAAGCGCGCGCTCCCGGGAACAATGCGACTTTTTAACACCCCCCCCCACCCCCGGTTCAGAGGACCTGGGCTCCCGCGGTGGCATCTTGGACACTTCCCGGCCCGTCGAGCCTCAGTCTGCCCACCTGTTGGAGAGGACTTGGGGGCCAGGCCCGGGGCCTCGGATCGCGCACCTCGGGCCTGGCACGCGGGGTCGATGGGCACCCGGGGAAACTGAGGCACGGCAAGCGGCACGTCCCCGCAGGCGACTCGGTGCCCCCCCCCACGCCCGCCAGCGGTCTCCGCGCCGAGCCCTTCCCCCACCCCCGCCCAGCGTGGCCAGGGGCGGGGCGGGGCGGGGCGGGGCCGGAGGGGGGGCGGGGGCGGGGGCGGGGCCCGGATCGCGGGGCGGGGGGGGCCGGGCAGTCCCAGCGCGGGGCCCGCTCGCCGGCTCGGAGCAGCCCCGCGCCCCAGCCCCGCCCCGCCCCGCCCCTGCCCTCGGCCGCCTCCCGCCCCGCCCCCTCGCGGCCCGGGACGTGCCGGGCCGGCCACCGAGCGGCGGGGACTGCGTGCGGCGCGCTCACTTCCGCGTCCCGCCGCCCTCCGGCCCGCGCCCGCCGCCATCGGACAATAGCGCTTCCCGCCGCGCCCCGCGCCCCGCGCCCCGCGCCCCCGTCCGCGGCCGGGTTGCACTGCTGACGTGCTCACCGAGAAGCCCGGCTTTTTTTTTTTTTTCCCTCTATTTCTTTTTCCTTTTAAGATTTGAAAAAGAGGAGAAGAGACGCCCGGCGGGCGCGGGCGGTGAAGCGCGGACAGTCCACAGCCCGAGCGACCTGCGCCCGCTGGGCCTCCGGTCTCATCGCCGCGACCCGGCCTGGGGTCATGACCCTCCCGCCGGGCAGGTGGAAGGCTCTACCTGTCGCGGGCTGGACGTGAGCCGCCGCCGCTCCTGGCAGCCAGCCGGGCCCCAGCACCCGCGCCCCCAGCCCGGACACCCGCGCTAGGCCCCGACACCCGCGGCGACATGGACAAGTACGGCGACCTGGGCCTGGAGGCCAGTAAGTTCATCGAGGACCTGAACATGTACGAGGCATCCAAGGACGGGCTCTTCCGAGTGGACAGGGGGGCGGGCAACAACCCCGAGTTTGAGGAAACACGCAGGGTGTTTGCCACCAAAATGGCCAAAATCCACCTCCAGCAGCAGCAGCAGCAGCAGCTCCTGCAGGAGGAGACCCTGCCCAGGGGCAGCCGCGGCGCCGCCAACGGGGGCGCCCCCCAGGCCCGCCGGGAAGCCGGCTCGGGCATCAGGCAGCCGGTGGATGGTGCGGCCAAGCCTCCTCTGGCCTCGCTCGCCCCTGGGCAGCCCGCGTGCCCACCCCCGGAGCAGAGGGCCAGGCCGCCCGCCCGCGGCGCCGGCCCGGGCAGCCAGGACTGCGGGGCCAAGGAGGGCCTGGCACGCTGGGAGATGCCCGCTTTCCGCCAGCCGGGCCCCTGCGAGGATCCCGCCTGCCTCACCCACGGAGACTATTACGACAACGTCCCCTTGCCGAGCCCCAAGTGGGCCGACCAGCCAGGAGTGTCCCCCAGCGTCAGGCCGGGCGCCGGCAGTGGGTGGCCCGGCGCCCCGGGGACGGACGCGCCGCTGCCCAGACCCTCCAGGGACCATCCCCTGTACCAGCCTCCGCTCTCCCCGAGCTCCGCAAGTCGTTCGAGAGCGGCCGGGATGGCGGTGCTGGGGGTCGCGCTGATGGGAAGCCAGCCGGGCTTTGGACTACCGCCTCCTCGCAGCGGGTGAGCCCCGGCCTCTCTTCCCCAGGCCCGGAGAACGGGGCCCTCCTGGGGCCCACTCAGCCCAGGACCCCCTCTTTCTTAGCACCCTTGGCCCAGAGCTGCCCCAGCCAAGGAGCTCTTCCGAGAGCAAACTCGGGGATGGGGAGTGAGGTTGCAGGCGCGATGCCCAAGCCCACTGTGGATCCTCAAGCCTGGTTCCCAGACGGACCCAAATCTTACCTCTCTAGTTCCGTCCCACCATCCTCACCAGGCAGCATGGACAGTCTGCAGTCGGGTGCGGCCCCTGGGCTGGGTCCCAAGCCCGTCTGCACAGACCCTGGCATGGGTCCCAAGCTCAGCCCCACCAGCCTTGTCCACCCACCTGAGCTGTCTTGTAAAGAAGGTCCCCCCGGCTGGCCCTCCGATGGCGGCCTGGGGCCTGGGCTCCCGGAGAGCCCCAGCCCCCCCCGGGTGAGGCTGCCCTGCCAGACCCTTATCCCAGGCCCCGAGCTTGGGCCCTCAGCTGCCGAATTGAAATTAGAAGCCCTCACCCAACGTCTGGAGCGTGAGATGGATGCTCACCCGAAGGCCGATTACTTTGGTGAGTGAGAGATTGGTGACCTCACCCACCATGGGTGACAAGGTCCCTACGTTCGGGGGAGGTGCTCCCCATAGGGGATGCTGTAGGTCTCCTTGAGCCGCGCACGTATGTGTACGCGTGGCTTCCTCTTTCTGCTGCATCTTTTGATCCAGAGACTTGAAAGCGTCCCTGAGCAGAAAGCGGATCTTGTATCTGGGGGTTACCTACGTGCAAAGGGCGAAAGCGGGGTGGGATTACTCATGACTGCTTTCGAAAAAGGGAAATGCTGTGACTTTGGGTTTTGGGGGTTCCGGGTGTGGCCCAGAGTGTCTTGCAGTGACTGGCTCGTCCAGGACTCGAATGGCAGCAGTTTCTGAGGTCCAGGTTCCCCTGTGGGTTCTGTCCCCGGCTGGGCCGGGCTGGTCTGTCTATCTGAGGACCTGTGGTTGGGCAGGGGCTCTCTCTCTGGCCCTGTCTGTCTGTCTGTCTGCAGGTACTGTGTACAGTTGCAAAACTCACATGGAAGATTTTGCTCTCAAGCATTAGTGGTTCTCAAAGTGTAGTCTGTGGGCCCGCAGCATCCCTTCACCTGGGAACTGGTTAGAAAGGCACGTGATGTAGGGCCCCCTCCGCCAAGACCTTCATCTGAAACTCAGTGAGTTGGGGGGGAAGGCCATAGTCAGCGGTGCAGGCAGGCAGTGTGGACTCTCAGGCAGTGTGGACTCTGGGGGAAATTTGAGACCTGTGGGCTAGGTGTCTCTGAGCTCAGCCCCCACCCTGGGTTCTAGCCCGCAGCCAGGTAGCAGCTGCAGCCCCTGCGCCCAGTGGGATGGAAGAGGCTCCTTGCTGGTTTTACTAACAGGTTCAGGGTTCTGTTTTATTCTCTTTAAAACCTTGAATTCTTGGAGGCTGCTGGCTTCAGCTTTTTCTTTTGCTCTGCGCAGGGGTTTGGAGGCAGTGAGAAAGCAGTGTGTTCTGTGGAGTCATGATGTTGTGGTCTCATAGAACTAACTAGAAAGCTCTTTTTAGAAGAGTCTGAGGGTTTTTGTCTTGTTTCCCCCCATTTTTGAACTCTGGAGAATTGGGGTCATAATGCCCCCCTCTGAAGCCAGAGAGCCTTGGGAAGCCGAGTCCTGGGAGGGTGCCCGCTGTGCCACACGGAGGAGGGCAGGGCCCAGGAAGGGCCATCAATCTGTCCTGTCTCTGGGGCCTGAGGTGCTTGCTGGGACGGGGTCCCTGGCGCCCATGGCAGCACGGTGTTACTTACCCCCTGAAGCCTAATGGGACCAGCTCTCACGGCACAGAGGGCGCTCGTAGGTTGGGGTGACTTAGTTGGTTTGTGTGTCTGAGCATGTAGCACCCTCTTACTCCTCTTTTCCTTTGCAGATTTCTCTGGGGAATAACACTTAGCAGGAAATACCGTGGTTTTAAACTGTCAACTGTTGCTAAATTTTTAATTCTGAGCTCGCTAAACAACAAAACAGTACTTCTCTTTTGTCAGGGAGGCAGGTTTACACCCCAGATGGGGGCAGAAGTATTTGCTCACACCAGTCATTCCACATGTTTATTGAGCCCCTGCCTTGCCCTGTTCAAGGCCTCGGTGTCATACACAGTGAACAGGACAGACCGTAATCAAGTCCTGGGGAGAGACACAGGTCGAGGAGGGGATGGAGCCTCCCGGCAGGTGGCAAGAAAATTTCCAGTTTTGAATTGGGGGTCAGGGAACGCCCCATTGGGAAGGTGGCATTTGAAGAAAGGTCTAACAGGAGGCAGTATTTCCTTGGGTGAGCGTGTCCTAGGTGGGCAGACAGCAGGGGCAAAGGCCCTGGGGCCGGTCTGTGCCAGGCCCCACCTGTGCTGGACACTTACCCTCTACTGTTTAATTTACTAGTTGCAACAACCCTGGGAAGCAGGTTCTGTCATTAGGCCTGTTTCACCGATGGGGACGATAAAACCCGGGGAAGTTAGATCATTAACCGAGGCCTCCCAGGTGGTGGTGCTGGGTGAAGCTGCTAGTCGAGCCCCCCGGTTCAGACGCCGTGGCCCTGTCCCTAACCAGCATCGCCACGCTGCCTCCCAAGCACAGATGCGGAAAACTATTTTATGTCCCAATTTATTTATTTTTGTGGCTTTGTTTTTTTAAATTTTTAGTTGAGGTGAACATGACACATCACAAAATTTAGCCATTTTAAAGCAAACAATTCAATGGCATTTGGTACATTCACAGTGTTTTACAAACACTCGCTCTGATAGTTTCAAAACATTTTTATCACCCCCAAGGGAAAATCCTATACCCATAAAAAGCAGTTGCTCCCTATTCTCCCTCCCTCCCAGCCTCTGGAAACCACACCTTTGTGCTCTGTCTCTGTGAATTTACCTATTCCGGATGGTTTAGGTCAATGGAATCCTATTTTATTTTATTTTTTTAAGATTTTATATTATTCGTTCATTCAGGAGACTCTGAGAGAGAGGCAGAGACACAGGCAGAGGGAGAAACAGGCTCCCTGTGGGGAACCTGATGTGGGACTCGATCCCAGGACCCTGGGATCATGACCTAAGCCAAAGGCAGACGCTCAACCGCTGAGCCACCCTCATTTCTATTTTTTGACCAAGCGTGACATTTGTGTGTAGAAAACTCAAAAGGCACCCAAAAACCTGCACAAAGAAGGGTTAAGTGTGTGTCAGTCCCAGTGGTCTATGCTGTCCACCAGCCCTTTGCCACCGAGTGGTGTGTCTCGGCAGCTGCCATGTGTCAGCGCATGTTGAGCCGGTGCAGTGTCACCCATAGGGACGTGCCCAGGTCATGTGAGCTGCGGTCACGGCGGACCTGGAGGAGGGCCCCCCTGCAGGGAGCAAGCCCAGCTGTGGGCCAACCCCCCGCCCCCAGGGTGGCGTTGTGAGGCTGGGGCCTTGTGCCCTTCCTGAGTGGCCTGCTTGCCCACCGCACGGGAGAGGGCCCGCCCCATGGCTGGAAGCTTCGGCAGCCCAGCTTCTGTCCGCCCTTCCATGATCGGCGGTGTGGCGGAGGAGGGAGCCTCTCATCGGGGCCTCTGGAGGTCGGTTCTTGGCCTAGTCCTGCTGGGGGGGCTTGAACAAACCCTCCTGTCTTCTAGGCCTCACCCCCCCTCTGTAGTGCCAGGCGGCCGGCCCCAGGGTGCCTCCCCTTCCCTCACTCTGGTGGTCTTTGAAAGCTGTGCCTGCCCCGCACACTGCATTTCTTGAATTAGGATGAGATTTTACTTCCCAAGAGAAGACTCTCTATGGATACAGGGCCCTTGCCAGAGAGTCGGGGTAACGTCACCGTAACCATCAGGGCGCGTAGTTCGAGCCAGAAGCCAAGCAGAGTAGACGTTTGGGCTGCTTACGTGGGCCCCTCCCTGGGTCAGACAGAGGCGTCCCCGGGGGCGTTTACACTGTGGGAAGAGCTCCTGAGTCCCTGTGCTTGCCTTGGAGAACACTTAAGTCTGAAGATGCCTCAGTTTCCCGTCCTTGATCAGCTCATCTCCGAGGACGCTTCTGGCACCTTCCTTGGCCGTCTTCGTGGCTCTGGTGCGGTGTGGTGCTGGGGGCTCCTTCTCCCTCTCGGTCTTTCCCGTTCTTCCTCTGTGGCCTCTTTGTGTCTTTCTGTCCGTGAGGCAAGAGGCAAGGACAGATTCTTGATGCCTCTCGCTCGGTGTTCTGCGTTAACACCACTGTTTACCCTGCAGGGGAAGGGAAGCGGTCACCAGGCCTTTTGTTTACTCTTTCCTGGCCTTTTCCCCCAGGCATCCACTGTCTTCCTCACACTGGTTCCCTCCTCTCTTCCCCAGGGGAAGGATACAAAGAGGCCACCTGTCACAGCCCGGGCTTCCCGTGGAGGGCGCGGGGGGGTGGGGGTGGGGCCCCCCGAGGGGATGCCCTTGGGAGGCGGGTGGAGGGGGCTTGGCCCCAGCGAGGGCCTGACATGGCCCACCCCGCAGGGAGTGCGCGAGCCCTTCAGAAGTGTCCCGAGTCGGGGTGAGATATCCGGACTTTCATGTTCCCCCCTAAGGTCACCCATCAGATGTGGGCTGCCCTGGGAAGGCATGACCCTGGTGAGGCGTCCCTCTGCAGCTGGCACAGAGCCCGAGGCCACGTCCCAGTGCACCCCGGGCCACCGGGCCCCCCACCGCAGCCCCCCACAGCCAGGCAGATAAAGACCCCTCGTACCGTGGCCTTTGGGCTCCGTGATTCCAATCCTCGCCACCCTGTGTCTAGTGCCCGTGGCTCGGTGGGCATCGGGCACATGCTCTGCGTTACCCTTCACCGCCAGACACCAGTCGTCTCTGTTCACAGTGGAGAAACTGAGGCCCATGATTTGCTCAGGACCACACAGGCCTACGTGGTGGCGCCTCCACACCAGTTGGGCTCTGACCGCTCCCGTGGTGGGGCCAGGTGGCCTTTCAGGTCTGCGTTTGCTGCTGTTTGTCCCTCCAGTTTCACGCTCCGCCCAGCTGCTGCGGGGGCATCGGTGGGCTCTGTGCCTGTGCCTGCCCTCCCGGCCTGCGGGTCTGGGGCTCTGTCACTGCTGACGCCCCCCGGGAGAGAACCACACTCTGCCCTGGGGTGGAGGAGGCCCTGCCCGGCTTCGTCAGGCACAGGGAGGGGGTGGAGGGGCCAGAAGAGACTGGTCGCGGGGTGTCCCTCACCCGGCCAGGGGATCGACGGGCCTCCCCCCACCCTGCATGGAGCAAGAGCAGTCTCGGGAGCCTGTAAACAGGTGTGACTCCTCCTGGGAAGGGCCCCGCCCCCGCCAGGGGCTAGGGAGCCTGTGGCACTTGATTTTATTCTCCTAGGGAAGCAGGAGGTCAAGGACACCTTCCAGAAGAGCATGTAAAAATCCTGTCTGCTCCTTCCCAGCAGACGGTCTCGCCAGCCTCGAGCTGCGCGTGGATTCTCTTGCTGCCCTGTGAAGCACCCCCTCTCTGGCTTTTCCAGCAGCAGATGCTTGAGGTGTGCAGCTCACATAGCGCTGAATGAAACACCGAGGATGGTTCCAGAGCACTTTTCATGGCAAAGGAAATCACACAGGGCCATCCTGTCATGGGGGAGCCTCCCCCAGAATTCCGGGACAGAGGCCTGCATGGACCCTGGACGTCCCGCTTAGTCCCCAAACATCATGCATTTCGGTCAAGCCAAACTAGGGGCTGAAGTAGAGGAGAAGGTGGTGGAAGATCATGACCATGAGGCTCTGAGCGGCTGGCACGGTGCAGTTCCCAGGGGACTTGGCCCCAAATTCCTTCCTGAGTCGCTGTGCCGTACCATAGACCGAACTGAAGCCAGGCTTCTATTGCCATGGGAGTGAGCTTCTGATCCTCCACGTAACTTGCACATTCTCTCACTGTGGCCCTAAGGCCGCACGGGGGCTTTCCCCAGCCACATGGTGCCCACGGGCTCTGTCACACCAGCGTCACTGCTGGCCCCAGCTCCTGGAATTCCTCCCACCATGAGGTCCTTGACCTTCCCCAGCTAGCGGTCCTTCTGGCCAGCATGGAGGTGCCTGCCCCTGCGACCCCACTCTGAGAAGGGGGCTCCGGCCGTTGCCCTGGCAGGCCCTGATGGTGGGCTCCCACGGCGTGTGCCCCGTCCCATCGCACTTTGTCTCTGCGGCCCTCCCTCCCTGGGATGGTGTGTTTGTGCTCCATTCCTCTGTGACCAGGAAAGCATGTCTTGTTTTTTCCATTAATAATCCACAGCATGAAACTGACCTTCTGACAGTGCAGGTCTTGCCAGAGGTTTAAAAAAAGTTATATTTCTTTACATCTTTTTTTTTTTAAGATTTACTTATTTATTTATTCATTCATTCATTCATTAATGTGAGAGAGAGGCAGAGACACAGGCAGAGGGAGAAGCAGGCTCCATGCAGGGAGCCTGATGTGGGACTCGATCCTGGGACTCCAGGATCACACCTGGGTCGAAGGCAGATGCTGAATCGCTGAGCTACCCAGGCATCCCACATCTTTTTTTGTTTGTTTAAGAATTTATTTATTTATTTATTTAGGGAGAGAGCACTGCAAGAGAGAAAGTGCAGGTGGGAGGGGCAGAGGCAGAGGGAGAAAGAGAATCTCAAGCAGACTCTGCTCTGAGCATGGAGCCCCATGTGGGGCTCGGACCCAGGACCCGGAGATCGTGACCTGAGCTGAAACCAAGAGTCGGATGCTTGACTCTTCCTTGCAGGAGCGCCTTCTTTACATCTTTTGATTTATGAGTTCTACATGGGACACAGAAAACTGTGGAAGAAAGGCCCGATTTGGGGAGTGAGGACACCACGTGTTCTGAGTCTGATCCTCCCAGCGGCCCTAGGGGTGACAGCGGGCAAGCCGCTCCTCCTCAGTGCAGAGCCACGCTGACCTCTCAGGCTCGTCCTGGCCCCAAGTGCTGTGGTTGCGGCTCTGGGTGCCATCAGATGCCTGGGTCTCAGCTGACTGAGTAGCCAGCACTGCTGTGGGCAGCGGCGAGAGCCTGGAAAGGCAGGGGCTGCACGGCCTGGCCTTCCTTCCCCCTTGCAGACTTCTACGGAAGTGGAACACAGTTTTGCGTTTTACTTATGGTTACGTTTTCTATTGCAAAGTGCAATCGTTGTTACTTTAGGTATCTGGAACATACCCTACAGTTGAAACAAGAGCCATGAGTCACTGACATGCCTGCCACCCTTAGGATAATCCATGGGAAGATTTTCTGCAGAAAGTTTCCAGTGCAGAGCCGCGGCCGGAGCCCGCTGTGACTCAGGATGCGTCATGTGCTGCGATTCTTGGCTCTCTGGCCAGATGGAGAAGCATTTACTCAGCGAGAGGTCACTTACTGTGCTCTGCAGAGTGTGTCTGAGGAAAGCGGGGTGAGGAAGGAAAGATCCCTAGGAAAGCATCAAACAGGGAGCCACTGGTGTTACAGCCGTCACCCACCCCGAGGCCTTTTGAGGGTCTCATTCTAATTAAACGTGGGGTCCTCAATTCGGGGGACGGCAAGTAGCTCTGGCCGTGGGGCTCATGGACCTGTATTCCCTGGCATGCCCCAGGTTCCTCCCTGGGCTCCTGTGAGGTCTGTGGTGGTGTTGGGTCATTGGATGCCTGACAACGGCCTCTGTCAGGGGCCCACGTAGTGGGTGCTTGGAGGATGTCTGTTGGAGGAATGGAGGGGCTTCAGTTGGGGGTGAAGGGAGAAGAGGAAGGGATTTTATTTTATTTATTTTGTTTATTTTATTTTATTTTATTTTATTTTATTTTTATTTATTTGTTCATGAGAGACACAGAGAGATAGAGAGTCAGAGACGCAGGCAGAGGGAGAAGCAGGCTCCATTCAGGGAGCTCAATATGGGACTTGATCCCGGGACTCCAGGATCACACACTGGGCTGAAGGTAGGCGTTGAACCGCTGAGCCACCCAGAGATCTCTAGGAAGGAATTTTAGATCGGGTTAGCTCTGAGGTAGTTGTGCTAAAATGTGTGTCATCTTTCTAATCATCTCACACACATTGGCTTGTGGTTTGTTCATTCCTTCCAGTAAGCCTGGTTCCCTCGCCCCATTTCACAGGCAGGCAAACGGAGGTACGCAGAGGTTAAGTCACCTGCGGGATACATTTACCGGGGGTCCTGGCTGAGTTGGAGATCTCGGCTACTCCGCTGCACGGCCTGTCAGCTCCTGGGAGCACACCGGCTTTCTGACAAAGGGAACTTGGAAGGGAACATGGCCCTGAGTGGGTCAGGGCTGAGGTCTTCCCCTCCTGTTGGTGGAGTGGTGAGGGAGGCAGGGTACAGAGGGGTGCCTGAGCTGACCCGAGGAGCCGGACCCCATTCCTGCAGCCAGGCTCGGCATCCAGGTTCCTTTCTAGGCCAGGAGCCCGTGCCCGAACCAGCTCCTCCCTGCAGGCTGGAGATGGAACCACGAGACTCAGAAGGACACACACAGAGGCCACACAGTGACCTTGACTGCCCACGGCCACCAAGGCCCCTGACTTCTTGTGTTCCTCTGAAGGGTGTGGGTCAGGACCAGCGGGCAGTACTCTTGGGGAGCTTGTGACACCCTCCCCAGTGTTGTGGACGAGGACAGGGGTGTGCCGAGATGCCCTGGTCTGAGGATCAGTGTCAACCCTGGACTGTGCGGAGGCGCTTAGAACCAAATGTTGCATGAAACGATGCTTAGAGTCCATCTGGCAAAGTGAACCGAAATCTTACCCAAAACCAAAACAGGCCTCCCAGATTCCCCAGGCGCATCCATGGCAGGGCAGTACTTGCCAGCAAATATTTATATCTGCTTCAGGTTTTGTTTTTCATTTGTCCCCTCCCAGGGAAACCAGCTGGACACGGAATGTCAGGGTCACGTTGGAAGGCTGGAGACTTTCTGCTTGAGTGTTTCAAAGGGAATACTTTAGGGTCCACGGCCAGGCTATTTTTAAGTTTTGAGAGCCACGAGTTTAGACTTGGCCAAGTTCCTTTCTCATCTTTCTCTGTCTGTGACTCAACTCTGTGTGTCCCAGGAGAGCAAGGACTGGTTACTCCCGGTTACTGGAAGACTGTTGGGAGCATATCAGGGACCTCCGTCTTTTCTCCTCCACACTTGTAATTGCAGTGTATAGAAAGTTCTGGAAGCTTGCTCTGATGCCATCTGTCACTGGAGAGGAGGGGCCTTGAGTTCAGTGTATATCTGCTCTTCAGCTGACCCGGGAGGTATAGAGACCCAGGTAATATGAGAATGAGTGGACAAGGCACCCCTCTTATAAAGCAGGCCCTGAGTATGGGGGCTCTGGGCACACATTATAGCAGGCTCTGGGCCGGACAGCACGGGATGGTCATTTCGGCGTGCTGAGATAGTAGCTCGCTTGTTTTTTGCTGACCGAAGCCCCTCTGACCGTAATAGCAGCCTCCCTGTTCTCCCGAGCCTCTCTTCCAGCAGGGTGGAACAGGGTTGTGGCTGGGTTTGCTCACATGATGGTCAGGGCTCGCCCAGGGCATTGGGGTGGAGCTTTTGCATCTGCTGAAATGTCGCCTGGCCAGTTCCTCCCCCCCCCCCCCCCCCATGGCTTGCATTGCTTCCTGATGAGGCATTGAATTTAGAAAGATGGACTTGGGGGCAGCCCAGCTGACGGCTGCTGGCTGGTGGGGCTGGGCCCGCAGGGCGTTTGCTCACAATAGTTGCCTTCACCGTGAACAGGCTGGCTGGTGGCAGGAGAGCAGCAGGCGGCCTGTGCACTTGCCAGCTGTGCCCCTTGGGCATCTTGCTTCACTCTTTTGCTCTTGGTTTCCTGGCCTGGTGGAACCTGGATGTCCTGAGGTTGTTAGAATTCTGTTCCCTTCCGGGGGCCACCAGCCTCGGAGCCAGGGATGGGGTCAGGGCTGTTGGCAGAGAAGCCCATACAAAGAAGAGAAGCCTGGGATGGGGAGTGTGTGCAACACACATGTGTACATGGACACACCCTGGGTGGCCGGCGAGTGGTTGGTGAACTCACTTCTCTGAGATGGCCCGCTGGGTCCCTCTGTAAAATCCCAGTCCCCAATAGGGGTGACTCTGAAACGCTTCTACCCCCATAATGCTTGTCCTCCTCGGCCTGACTCACGAAACCAAAGCTACATTTTTTGGGGGGAGAAAAACAACTTAAGCTATATATAAAGCGGCACTCAAATAAGGAAAATGAGGAAATAAAACCAAATACCAAGTTAGTGATAAGTTTCAAAATACAAAACACAGGGCCTGGTCTGCGGAAGAATCAAGTTAACATGTTTTGCTTGCAATGCCCCTGTTTGCTCAGCCATGATGGGCTGAGACCCTGTGGATGCCACAGACGTCATTGCTCTGTCCCTCGTGCTGGGTGGTGGCTGTGACCCCGGACAGCCTATCAGAGCCGAGGGCTGAGCGGCTTGGGTTGGGACTTGGGTGACGCACAGGTGGGCCAGACAGCTGAACACTGGCCGTGCTGAACCTCCTGCATCTTAAACGGGAAGCATCCTGTTCTCTGGGGCGGGCTGGAGGCCTGGCCCCACTTTGAGGAGAAGGGAATTTCGGTCAGCACGTGGTCACCTGGGGGAGTCTCTGGGTGGTTCCTGTCTTGCTTGGCCAGGTGGCCTCTGGAGTTCTGCAGCTGAGGGTGTGGCTCTGACCCCTGAGTGGTCACCAGCTTTCCTGCTGGGTCCCCACTGCCCCTCACCCGGGCTCTACCCCAGACCCTTCCCCACCACATCCAGTTCCAAGCCCAGATAACATACTCTTCTGACAGTCATTATGGAACACTTACTGTATACAGGAGATGGAATTAGGATTAGCGGGGCTTCCTCTGTGCCCAGACTTCTTGCTCAGGTCTCTCTGCAGGAACGTGGGCTCCCTGAGACAGGGGTGTCTGTTCTGTTCACCACTGTATCTCAGGGCCCAGGGCAGTGCCGGGTGCATAGCAGACGTGCAGTGAGTGAACCCCACCCCATCCCAACGGAAGGATGGGGACAGCCCCTGACTCCCTCCTGAGTGCCGGGGCTTTGAGTGGGGATGTTACTGCTGTGGTGGGCACACACTCCAGAGCCAGTCCACACCCGCCGGCACCTGCTAGAGGGTGCTAGGGAGACAGGGGCACCAGACTGGCCGTGAGCTGGTGAGAGACCCGGTGAGCTCTCCCACCTGGGTAGAAGGTGCTTCGGGTGGTCTTCTGGAACCTGGAAGGGCTGGAAGAGGTTGGCATGCCAGGGTCTGTCTGTCTGGAAACTTTGCAGAGCTCCAGGCACCAAGGTCCTGGGGTTGTTTGGACAGGAGCAGGGAGACGTGCCGGCAGACGTCCGTGTTCCTATCTGAGAAGTTCATATTGCACCAAACTCAGAATCTGAGGAGCTGCGCATGGGCTCTGGATCTGCCCCGGGCATGCCTGTGCCTCAGGCTCCCCATCAGGACAATGTGGACGTGGCCCTTGTGGGGACTAAATTCGTTAGCACTGATCTGTGCTGGTCGCTTTGGGAGCCGCTAGCCACAGGCAGCTGCCAAGCACTTGAAAGGTGGCTGGTTCCACTGAGATGTGCTCGAGGTGTGAAATGCACTCTGGGGACTTGAAGGCTTGGTGTGGGAAAGAGAGGTAGAATAGCTCACTAGTATTTTTTACGTTGATTCTGTGTTTAAACGAGAGTACTTTGGATGTATTGGGCTAATAAGTAAAATACATCATTAAAATTCATTTCACCCATTTTTCCTTTTTTAAGTATGGCTACTTGAAAATGTAAAATCACGGGCGGCCTGGGCTGTTTTTCTGTCGATCGGGGCTGTGCCTCCTGAAGCATTTAGAAATTGTGGCCTGTGGTGATTACTTAGGGTACAAGCACTTACAATGATCCTTTGCCCCAATATATTAAAGCATCTTTACCTTGTCCCACCCGAAGGCCACGTTCAGTTGGTTTGTTCAGAAGCACAAATGCTGGGACGCCTGGGTGGCTCAGTGGTTGAGCGGCTGCCTTTGGCTCAGGGTGTGATCCCAGGGTCCTGGGATCGAGTCCCACGTCAGGCTCCCTGCATGGAGCCTGCTTCTCCCTCTGCCTGTGTCTCTGCCTCTCTCTCTCTCTCTCTCTCTGTGTGCGTCTCTCATGAATAAATAAATTAAATCTTTAAAAACAAAAACAAAAGAACCACAAATGCTTAAACAGATTGTAATTTGTCCAGTTGCCACTTCCTGAAAAAACGAGGCTGTATGCCTGCTGCAAGAGGTGGCAAGAGGCCCTGAGCTCCTCAAAGTGTGTCTTTTCTGATGGAGGGAGAAGGTACTCTGGGGTCTGAGCAGGTGGTCGTTGTAGCTGAACCAATTTTCCAGGACCTTAATAACACCTTCAGCCTAGCAAGGACAGGCGTAGCGTCCAGGGGGCCGCCCCACCCCTCGCTGTCCTTAGAGAAATGAAAGCCAGTGTATCCTGTAAGAGCAGTGGGAGAGGGCCCTCTGGGGCTGGGCTCCTCTGGGCCCCGGCCGACAGGGGCCCCCACCCTGCACCTCTGCTGGGTGCTGGAGGCCTTGCCTGGCTGTGGGCAGTAGCGGCCAGGTTGGGTGGCTTTGCAGGCAGCCTCCAAAGGCCTGATTGTCTGCGCTGGTCTGGCGGGGCTGACGCCTTCCTCTCTAGCAGCGGGGCTTAGACAGAGGCCCTTTAGTGGCTGGCCTCGGAGCTCACTTCTCTTTTAAAGCCAGGCGTCCCTCCTCTGCCTGCGGCCCCCTGCCACAACCCTCAGAGTCACCCATGCCTGCACTGGGTGTGGGGGTGTGTGGGTGTGTGGGGAGGCAGCCCTGCCCGAGTTTATAGCCAGAGAGCAAAGGAGCAAAGGGGGCGGGCAGCAGGAAGAAAGCAACTGAGGCTGAGTAAACCAGCAGGGCCTCAGCCCAGCTGTGCACTTTGTGGGGTTTCAATCTCTGCGCTAGATATTTGGGGGCAGGCCCAGGGCCTTTCTGCTGTGTGGCCTTTTCTGACCCAGCCGTGGAAGTGGCTTCGTGTCACTTCTGCTGTACCCCATTGGTCAAAGCAGCCATAAGCTGCCCCTCCCTCCTTTCGCGGGAAAGGGTGGTGGACTCTCCCTACCTCTGGGTGGAAGGAGTGTCAAGGAATTTGTGGCTGTGTTTTTAAAAAGTTGCATTTACATACCCTGAAATGCAGTTGGGTTTTAACAAACGCTTGCACCCACGTAATGACCTGCCCTCCTGTCAAGATCTAGAAGAGTTCCAACCCCAGGAAATTCCCTCGTGCCTCTTCCGGTCACTGGCCACCCCCAGACAACACCTATCCTGATTTTTTCATCATTTGTTACTTTCACCTGTCCTAAAACATAATATAAATGGATTCAGACGGTATTCACGTATCGCCAGTCTTCGTTATTCGTGGATTCTGTATTTGCGCGTTTGCCTACTTGCTAAAATTTGTTTGTAACCCCAAAATCAACTCGAGGCACTCCGGTGATCATTTGGGGACGTGAGCAGAGGTGTGGCCCCGCACACATTCCCAGCTGAGGGTGAGCGGGGCAGGCTGTGCCTCCTTGTTTTGGCTCTCGGACTGTAAGCAGAGTGTCCTTTTTTGTGGTCTCTGTAGTGCCATGTTTGTTGCATTCTTGTGCTCTCTCTCGGGGATTTTTCTGTTTAAAGCGTTCCCCAAGTACACCACTGAAGTGCCGCCTGGTATTCCTAGGCTCCGGGCGGCCTCGTGGAAACAAGGCCTGTGTTAGATGAGCTCCCTTCGGGCGGGAGTCCTGGTGCTGTGAGCCCTGAGTTCAGCATTAATGAGATCAACAGTGTCTGTTACATGCAGTGTCTTTAAACAGAAACACGGATAAAAACAAGGTTGTGTATCGATCAGTGATCGATAAACGTTGCGTCCAGAGGCTGGCGGGAACCGAACGCTGTATTTCCTCTGGAAGCAATGTCCACGATTCGCTAATTTCGGTATTTGCGGTGACTTCATGCGACAATATCCCGCGCGTATCGAGGGCGGACCACGGCTCTCCTTTGTCTGGCATAGTCCGCGCAGAGATTGTGACATTCATCTCCGTTGTTGTGTGTGTCAGATGTTTGTCCTTTTTTTTTTTTTTTTTTTTTTAACTGCCGAGTAGTGTTCCATTCTGTGAGTACACAGTTTGTTTTTCCATTTCCCTGTTGAGGCATGTTTGGGCTCTTTCACTCCGGGGCGGAATAGTAAGTCGGCTGTGACCGTTCGCGTGGGCGGTATATGCTTTACCCGCTTCTCCTGGGTAAATACCTGGGAGTGGAATTGCTGGACCTTAGTGTGCGGATGTGTTTTAACATCTCTGCAGCTGCCAAAAAGCTTTCCAAAGGGGGCTATGCCGTGTGTGCGAGCGTGGTTCTCCTTTGGTTCTTGACCAGCTGTGTCAGGGGCTCCTCTGGGCTCCTCTCCGAGCTGGTGTCACTTGGTGGACACCCTGCCAATTTCTTCTGCTCCCATACCATCTTCACAAGCGATTTTCAAAAAAAAAAAGAAAAACAAAAAAAAAAACCAAGCGATTTTCATGCCTTTTTTGGTAGTTACTATACTCTCACAAGGGTTTGATGATATTTTTTTTTTTACCGGCTTTCACCAACACAGAACACTTCTATGGTTTTTGCCATTTCTGAAAACTTAAACACAACGAGCTGTAGGAAAGTCTGAAACTCTGAATGCTCTGAACACACAGAAATAATGATAAAAGGGACCCACCATTCCGACCGGGGATAGTCACTGTTACGACAGATTTTTTTTTTTTTTTTTGTTCTTGCACATGGATATCTCATTTTTAAGCATCTGAGTGCACGAAAGTGAACTCTGTTGGAGAATGGAGGTTTTGGTGAGAACTGTACTGGTGGAAGGCCCCTTGGGATGCCGCAAACCCGGAGAAGCCAGCCGATGAAGCCTTTTCCCCTTCAGTTGCTTGTTGGAAATGGTACTTCCGTTTGGTTTCTGGTACTTTCTGGGAGGCTTTGTGTCATCCCAGTGGCTTGATTTTTTTGAAGGCCAGCTAGAGTCTGATTCGATGCAATCCTTAGAGAATCAGAATGGAGAGCTGGGGGCCCCCCACCCTCCTCTTGTGCCACAGGAAGCTCTTCTCTGGACCCTCCTGACAATCCCCTCTCCCTTCATTCCCCTGGGGAACCAGCAGCGGGAGGGAGCCCCCTCTCCGGGGCAACCAGCGTGTCGGGCGCTTCGGGTGGTTAGAGAGTCTCTCCTCTGTCTGGCCAGCAAGCAGGCTTCCTGAGGATCTGACCCACTTAGCAGCTGGGTTGGCTGATCCCGTTAAAACAAAACCAGGTCCTGTCACTCCTGGGCCCAAGAGAGAACCTTCCATGCCCTTCTTCCCGGCCCTCGCTCACAGGCAAGCCACATCTGTGTCTGTGCGCTACATACAGATGGCCAGCCTACTCCGTGGGTTCTGAATGAGACAGTCTTCAGAAGCAGTGTTTTTGTCTTTTCTCAAAAAAGGGAATTCATGATTTGGCCTGTGTTAGCCCCTCAGTCAGGCAGCACACCACCCACGTGAAAGCCCCTGCCCTGTGACAGGACCCCCACTCGGTCTCCCCACACTTGTGAGGCCTAGGACTGGTCATGGAGGGAGTGCTGTGCCTGGCCTTTTACCTGCACCACCTGCTGCTTCCAGCAGCTTCCAGCAGCTTCCAGCAGCTTGCAGGGCACCGATTATTCTTGCCTGGTTTGGAGATGGGGAAAGGAGGGCGCAGAGCACCTACGTCCTCTCTCCAAGGCCGCGCTCCCTGGATTAGCCGCAGAACTGAGCAGAGCGTGCTTCCAGACACTGTGTTTGTTCCAAGGGGAAATCTGTGGGTGGTGGTGACTCTCTGAGCTGGCACGGAAGGGGAGACTCTCCCCAGCCCCGAGTCTCCTGCTCCTAACTCCCTGGGGGCGGCGGGAGGAAGAGAAGGAGCCAGGCTCTGTTTGGAAACTGGAGAGCACGGACATCCTCCCCGCCCCAACCCTGAACTTGAAGGTTCCACCAGCCTGGTCTTCTGTTCCTTCACCAAAGGTAAAGGGTTCCTACACTCTTTTCCCCCTTCTTTGGTGAATGCATACTTAAAGCATCTCTAAAATCAGCCTTGTAGGGACACCTGGGTGGCTCAGTGGTTGAGCGTCTGCCTTTGACTCAGGTCATGATCCCGGGGTCCTGGGATCAAGTCCTGCATTGGGCTCCCCGTGGGGAGCCTGCTTCTCCCTCTGCCTGTGTCTCTGCCTCTCTCTCTGTGTCTCTTGTGAATAAATAAAATCTTAAAATAAAATCAATCTTCTGTTATTCTGAGGAAAGTTCAGGATTTTATTTTTTCCTTAAAAAAAAAAAAAGTATTTTCTTTCTGGATCCTTCCTAGTTCCACATGGCCAGCTGTGACTGTGACATTGGGCTGTGGTCTGAGGTGGGGGCGTCTCACTGCTCTGGAATCACATTATGTTAGAGCCTCTCTGTGCCTCAACATCCCTTCTGAACACAATGTGTCCTGAGCTCAGCCTACTTTCCTGTCTGTGATTGGGATGTGGGATGGGATCCTAGTCCAGATAAAAGGACATTAGTGGTCCACTTGGTAAAATTTGTAGAATTTGAATAAGGTCTGTAGATTAGCATATATATAAATATCCATACACACACACACACATCTACATACGAGTGTGTATTAGACCAGTGTTAATTTTCTGAATTTTGGTAATTGTACTGTAGTCATAAAGATATTAACACTTGGGAAATCTGTATAAAGGGTATATAGGAAGTTTTTCTACTACTGTTATAACCTCTTTGTACGTCTGGAGTCACATGAAAAACGCCTGAAAGGTAAATGAGTTTAGAGGCGGTGGGGTGGGTGTGGGACCAGCAGTACCATGTGTAGGATGGCACTGGTGGTGAGGCCGCAGGGTGCTCTGAGGACTTTGGGCTTCTCCTGTAGGCATCAGAGACAGAATTCCTGACCAGGAACATGATGTAGTAGATATACATTAAATTTTAAATATTCTTTAAATCTTAAAAACCCCGCCATTTCTGAATATGAACAAAGGTAATATATCTTTATCATAGAATACTTGAAAAAGATGCAGGAGAGTTAAGAGATAAAATAAAAATCATCCATAATTTCTTCTTCTTAGAACATTTTCATGTATAAATACACTTTTTAAAAAAAAGATTTTATTTATTTACTCCTGAGAGACACAGAGAGAGAGGCAGAGGGAGAAGCAGGCTTCCTGCAGGGAGCCTGATGCAGGACTCGATCCCAGGACCCTGGGATCATGCCCTGGGCCAAAGGCAGATGCTCAACCGCTGAGCCACCCAAGTGCCCCGGTGTGAAGGTTTTTTGAGGCTTTTGGTTACGTGGTGCCCTGCTGCCCTCCAGAAGGCTGGTCTGCATTTAGGCTTGCACTGCCGCCGTGTGCTGCACCCTGGGTGATGCTATGTCATTGGTTTCTGTCTTTACCGGTGGGCCAGTGACAAGTGCACCCCGCTTTGCATGTGGCTTCTGGCAAGGTGGGACACTGTGTCCTGGGCTGGTCAGATAGGGGAGAGGGGCCAGGCCTCTGCGTGGAGACTGGCCGGTGGGGGGGACAGATGGAGGAGGATGAACCTAGGGATGGGGTGCCCCAGCGGCTGCTGGTGCCAGGCTGGGGGTGCAGGGCCTGCTCGGGGGTACCTCAAACTCTGTGTTCCTTTGGGGAGCAGAGGGCAGGAAAGGATCGAGGCCTGTGGGCAGTCTGGCGAGGCTAGCTCCAGCCTGCAGGGATGAGGAAGTTGGATGGAAACTTCCGCACCGTGATGAAGCGAAGCCATCGCTGGTTTTGAGCGGCTTTCAGAGGGAAGAAAGCAGACTGGTGCAATGACACCCTAGCCCGGAGTGGCCTTAAATACTTCCTTTGTGGCTTGGGGAGAGTTTCCCCCCGCCTTGACCCTGGAACTTGGGGATGCATAGGAGAAAGGGGGACAGAGGCAGAGGCAGGGAAAGCCGGGGTGTCAAGGAGGACGGTGTTGGTCGGCCCTCGACCTTGGCTGCCCCCAGAACCCTCCGAGGTGCATTGGCCGTGCCCTCCCAGACTGGACCCGAGCCGCTGGAGGTCGTGGTGAGCCTCTGCTCTGACCGGCACCACCAGACCGGAGTGAGGCCGTCTGCATGGGGTCAGGGGCCCAACACCCGCTGCCTCTGGGGGTTTTGTGAGCTTCCGTGGGGCCGAGAGGAAGACGGTTACTGGGTCATTGGTCCAGCTCTGCCCCCAAATGCTTGGCCCCTCTTTCAGAACCTGTGGACTCCCGGCACCACCCAGGTCCTCAGGCCACAACCTTCAGCTTGCCCAACTTGTGCCCAGAATAACTCCTTCCATGTGCCCCAAGGAGGCCTGCCCCCTCCCTGCCAGCCCCCAAGCCTCGACTAGAGGCTCTGATCCCCACCTCAGGCCCTTTCCTGCACAAGAGGTGCTTCCTGGGTGTGTGGCGTCGGGGCAGAGCACAGAGAGGCCCTGGGATGGCCACTGCGGGGTGGAGGCAGCTCCCAGAAGCCTCCCTGCCTCACTGAGAGAGGACCGGTCACCGGGATGGGGCAAGGCCCAGGCGTGAACTGGGGGGCTGCGGTGTCCCCCACAGGCTAGCCCGACAGAGCCTTCTCATTTCAGACCTTATCCAACACCAACAAAAAGTCCCCCCTTGGTCGTCACCCAGGTTGGTTGTGTGTTCAGCAGGCTCCGCTGCCCAGCTGCCCGCAGGAGGCAGGGAGGCAGGAGGCCTGTTGCCAAACCTCACACAGAGGCTGCCGTGCTATCCTGCCTGTTTGTCAGTCCAGCCCTCGCACGGGAGTGGGGGAAGGCGCCGTGGCCCGAACCCAAATTCGTTTTTTGGCTCTGAGTGCACAGGAGATAATTTAATACCAATTTGGGGTAGCTTATTTCACCTGGAACGCTGCCCGGGCTGGGTGGTGTCTGCATTTGATCAGTTATACCGTGTTATTGGTTCCCAGATAGTTTCCCTGGAACTGCGCAGGGGGCCGGGACATTCCAGGGGGTGCAGAGTGAGAGCAGGCTCTGCCCCACCGAGGCCAGAGTGCTTTCCCCTCTTGTCTGCTACATGGATTCATTCGCGTTTCCACTGATTTTTGTTGTTGCTTTGAGAGAAGTTTCTCCTGCTTTAAGAACCACTTTGACGTTCTCAAAGAATGTCTTTGAGAACCACTGCTGTGCACAGAGAGGCGGGCCTGAGGGCTGTTAACATGGAGCTAAAGCAACGGCAGTGATGATGACAGTAATAATAAAATATAATAAAATAAAAAGTAATTAAATGTCGGAGTCCTGGAACAGTAACACTTTTTGTTTACTTCTGGTGAATTGAAAAACCCTTCCTGCCTTGGCTGCTCAAGGACATTGCAGTCCTTCATGGCGGTCTTCCTCTTTGGTACCCAGTCTTTCTTCTTACCACCTGGAAGACTGTATGGAAAGCTCTGGACAACTGCCTGAGGTCCTGGCCCGCCCGGACAGCCTCCCTCTGGGATGACAGCCTGTCAACCAGGGAGGGCCACGTCAAGCATTGAGGTAGGGGCTCTGTGTTCCAGGTGGTTCTGTGGCCCCAGGAAGCGTGAGCCACAGGGGTGCGTGACAGGCTTGGAGCCTCCCAGCAGGAACTGTTGCCTCTCCTACAAACTCTGCAGGGGCCCTAGGGAGTCCTGCCCTAGGTGTGCAAGGTCTGTCTTCCCCTGTCTTCCCTATTCAGCCCCGCATACACCTCCCAGTCCAGAACCATACTTCCTGTCGCCTCCTGTGTCCCAAGGGGCCCATGGGGAGTTTCCCTGCATCCAGTCCCTGCCTCCAGCCCAGCTGGCTTGTTGCTGTCACATTAATTATCCCAGTTGTACACATGCCTCTCTGGCTTTCCTGTTCCTGTGCTTTCTCTTACCTTTTCCTGAACCTGGGTCACCCTCCCCTCCCCTTACTCTGCCTTTGGAATGCTTTCAGTGCTTATCTGGCATCTCTGTGTGTGAGGCACTCTGCTTTCCTTCTGTCCTTGGGGATGCTACAATAGAAAGCCAGGTCTCTGCCCTCAGCAAGCTTATTATTATTTTTTTGATGGATAAGAGGAGACATAAACTGCTAGCCCTACCTGCACCATGAGCCACAAAAGACAGGTGGTTGAAGCGCCTGGATAATCCTTGGTGGCTCTTTGACTTCTGTGATACATCATTTAAAACAGGAAACTGTCCCTAGTCCTTGCCCTTTCCTGTGGGAATATTATGATTTGTAAAAGAATCCCAGACAGCCACTTTGGAAGACAGTTGGACAGTTTTGTAAACATACTCTTACCATACATCTCAGCAGTGTTGCGCCGTGGGATTTACCCAGATGAATTGAAAACACGTCCCCACCAACATCTACTACGTGGCTATTTACAGCAGCTTTATTCATAATTGCTCAAACTTGAAAGCAGCCAAGGTGTCCTTCAAGAGGTGAATGGATAAATCAGACAATGGAATCCATCTCCAGACAATGGAATCTTACTCAGCGGTGCTACAAAGAGATGAGTGATCAAGCCATGGAAAGACATGGGGGAGCCTTAAATGCATATTACCAAGCAAGAGATACCAATCTGAAAAGCCTACATACTGTACAACTCTACTTCCATGATATTCTGGAAAAGGCAAAACTATGGAGGCAGTAAGAAGATCAGGGGTTGCCAGGGGTTGGGGAGGAAGGGATCAACAGGAGGAACATAGAAGATCTTTAGGGCAGTGAAATTTTTCTCTGTGATACCATAATGATGGAGACGTGTCATTATCCATTTGTCCAAATCCATTAGATGTTCAACAGCTCAAGTAAATGATGGACTCTGGGTGGTAATGATGTGTCAGTGCAGGTTGGGCAGCTGGAACAAACGTAGCCCTCTGGTGCGGTATGCTGAGAATGGAAGGGGCAGTGCATATGGGGGGCAGGAAGATACAGGAAATCTCTGTACCTTCTGCTCAGTTTTAATGTGACCTGGAAACGGTTCTAACAAATAATTTCTCTTAACAAAACTGCCAGAAGGAAATCAACCAAAATGACAAATGTCATGTAAAAAAAAAAAAAATCTCTACCCCAATATATTGATTGTTAATGATCTTTCAAGAACTCATCCAAGATCTGCCAGGCTCCTGCAGTGATCCCAGGAAGCAGAAGGCCAGGCACATGTACGCTTTCCACTGGGGCCTCTTCCTGCCCGGGACCCCAGGCCGCATCTCTGGTCGGGGAGGGGTTGGTGTGGCCTCTACCTCAGAGCTGCAGCCAAGAAAGGGCTCTGCTCCCCCTAGTGAGCTTTATTTATGGATTTGTTGATACCCCAAAATGTGAAGACATTAAGTTTTGAGCCTTTGGACCTTTTCTTTCTCCTTACTCTCTAAGTTCCTCTTATAAATTCAGGGTGTGGACTGGAAAGGACCCAGTGTCCAGCCAGCCCAACTTTGGGCATTCTATTCAATCTTTGAATGTCTGTTTCTTGGCCTGTAAAATGATAATAATGATGTTCTGTGGGATTTTTTTTTAAGATTTTATTTATTTATTCATGAGAGAAACAGAGAGGCAGAGACACAGGCAGAGGGAGAAGCAGGCTCCATGCAGGGAGCCTGACATGGGACTCGATCCCGGGTCTCTAGGATCACACGCTGGGCTGAAAGCAGCGCTAAACCACTGGGCCACCCGGGCTGCCCTTCTGTGGGATTGTTATTGAAGGAAGAAAGACGTATAAATTGTGTCCTAGCATTCTAAAGATAGAGTCACAGGCCTGGATTAACCTCCTTTCTGAGCCGATCCAACAAACCACCAATGAACAAAAACCCGACCAAGTATATGAACCAAAGGTTTTCAAGACACTGGACATCAGGCAACAAAGGATGATGGTTCTTGAGAGACGGGAAGCAAATGAGGTTTAACTGCAGCATGCTGCCTTGAGAGAGTGCCCAGGCTGTGACATAGGGAAGGGGAAGTAGAGGCATTACCCAGTGGACTCCGTGCAACACCATTGACGGTCCGAGGACATGAAGCACCTGGAGTTATAGGACTCTGGCAAAATCTTCACAAGGCATGTGTCTAATAAAAGACTGTATCCCCATTATAAAAGTAATTCTCGGGGTGCCTGAGTAGCATAGTCGGTTGAGTGTCTGACTCTTGATTTCAGCTCAGATCGTGATCTCAGTGTCATAGGATCGAATCCTGCGTCAGGGTCCGAGCTTGGTGTATGGAGTCTGCTTGAGATTCTCTCTCTTCCTCCTGCCTGCCCCTGCCCCTCTTTAAAATCAATAAATCTTTATTTTTTTTTGTTTTTTTTATAAATAAATCTTTAAAAAATAAAAGTAATTCTCATAGCTCAACAAAAAGGAAAAAAATGGGCAAAAGATTGAAACAGACCCTTCACTAGAGAAGATACAGGATTGGGATCCCTGGGTGGCTCAGTGGTTTAGCGCCTGCCTTTGGCCCAGGGCATGATCCTGGAGTCCCAGAATCGAGTCCTGCGTCAGGCTCCTGGCATGGAGCCTGCTTCTCCCTCCTCCTGTGTCTCTGCCTCTTTCTCTTTCTCTCTCTCTCTCTCTCATGAATAATTAAATAAAATCTTTAAAAAAAGAGAGAGAAGATACAGGATTGTAAATCAACACATGTGAAGTTGTTCAGGCATAATATCACTAATCACTTGAAAAAAGAAAATTAAAATCACAGGGAGATAACACTTTGACCTATTAGAATGGATAAAATTTAAAAAGACTGCCATTCCAAGTGTTGACAAGGATGCAGAGAAATTAGGAGTCTGATAAACTGCTGATGGGGCTGTAAAATGTTAGAATTTGTTTGGAAAACACTTTAGCTTCTTTGTAAAACTTAAACGTACACTTATCGTAGGGCTCAGCCATTCAACTCCTAGGTCTTTACCTGAGAGTAAAGGAAACACATTTCTATGCAAATACTTGTACACAAGCACGGCCCCAAACTGGAAACATCTCAGATGTCCATTAACAGGGGAGTGGATAAACAAGTTGTGGTATATCCAGGCACGGAATACTACTCAGCAATGAAAAGAAACAAACTCTTCATATTTGCAACAACACAGAAGAATCTCAGAAATAATTTGCTGAGAGAAAGAGGCCATATACAAAAGAATACATATTCTAGAGTCCCATTTGTATAACCTCTAGAAAATGCAAACTAATCTGTAATCTGCCCCTCCCACCTGCACTTTCTCTCTTGCATGCTCTCTCAATAAATAAATAAATAAATAAATAAATAAATAAATAAATAAATAAATTCTTAAACAAACAAAAAAAGATGTGGGGTGCCTGGGTGGCTCAGCGATTCAGCATCTGCCTTTGACCCAGGTGTGATCCTGGAGTCCCGGGATCGAGTCCCACATCAGGCTCCCTGCATGGAGCCTGCTCCTCCCTCTGCCTGTGTCTCTGCCTCTCTCTGTGTTTCTCATGAATAAATAAATAAAACCTTTTAAAAAATTAAAATTAAAATTAAAATTAAAAAATAATGAAATTTCAAATGTCAGCATTTATCAAATTGTTCACTTTAAATATGTGATGCTTATTGTATGTGACTTACATCTCCTTGAAGCTCTGTTCCAAGAGGCCACTCTGGCTATGTTCAGAGAATGGTTTTCAGGCATATTCCTTTTTTCTAAACATTAAATTCCTTCTTTCCCTCACTTTCTTCCTGGTTTATGAGCTCAGATGACTATAGTAACATGTGTTGACATTTTCTTCTTTTCCTCTATTGGACATGACTCTAAAATCCTATAGCTAAGGGGCCATGTGAACACAGAAGGGTCTAGTCGCCTTTTCTCCATGCTGAGCCCTGGCTTGCAAGGACTCACTTCTGTTTCTTCTCTGCACCTGCTACTACTCACACTCACGGCGTGCTGACACCAGATGTGCAGGTTTTCCCACACCGACCATTTCTCGATGCCAGCTGGCTGCCCCAAGATCCCATTCAGTTCTGACACTCTCTACCTGTGGGTAACACAGCCCCTGGAGATCAAGGGCTCAGTTCTACAAGACTGCTCCCACCTCAGAGGCCGGTCGCAAGTCCAGGTGCTCACCTGTGCTTCTGACCAACCAGCTATAAATCGGAGTCCCCAGGGCCCCCTCCTCAGTCCGATCATTTGCTAGGATAGCTGACAATACTCAGGGAAACACGTCTACCAGTTTCTTTTATAATAAAACATGTGACCAAGGATACAGAAGAACACTGGATGAAGGGCTGCATAGGGCGAGGTCTGGGAGGGTCCAGAGCACAGGAGCCTCTGCCCTGCAGAGTTGGGGTGCATCACTCTCCCAGCCCGTGGATGCATTCACCAACCCAGAAGCTCTTTGATCCCCGTGCCTTGGGGATTTTTGTGGCAGCTCCATGTAGGTGTGATGGATCATTGACTTCTTTTCCCACCTCCCTCTCCTCTCCTCTCCAAAGAATGGGATGGGATAGAAAGTTCGAAGCTTCTAATCATGATTTGGTCTTCCTAGTGACCAGCCCCCATCCAGTGAGCCCACTGAGAATTGCCTCATTAGAACAAAAGATGCTCCTATCACCCAAGAAAGTCCAAGGGATTAGGAGCTCTGTGTCAGGAACTGGGGACAGAGACCACTGTGTTTCTTATTATTTCATAAGCCGGAGCCCCTCCCCAGCCCTGGGCACTCGGTGGACTCGCAGCGTAGGACTGTAGGGGAGATTGGTCAGCTCTCCTATCAGAGGTGTCAGATTCTGGTTCCTTGGTGTGACTGTTCCCTGAGGGCAGTCACCTTGCTCACTGTCCTGTTGCCAGCAGCTAGAGGCCACCTGGTTCTGAGTGAGTGAGCTCAGAGCAGCATCTGTGGGGTGGATGCTTCAGTCGTAGTGTCCCTCCAGGAGGGCCGGAGGAGCCGAGTGAGGGTCTGTGTGGGGGGAGGCCCTGTGTGGTTGGGGTCCCAGGTGGGAAGACAGCCTGTGTGCCAGGGATAGAGCAGAATGGCAGGTGGGCCGGGGCGGTCAGTGGGCGCTCTGGGGCAGGGCCGGGCCTGGGTCTTAATCCCTGAGCAGATGGTGTGTTGAAAGTGAGGAAGGACACACTCATTTCTGAGCGTGGCAGGAATTGCCACAGCTGCCAACCCAGCCGGGATAACGGGACCTTTGAGTTTATTTATTTATTTTTTTTTAAATTTAAACATTTTTTTTTAATTTTTATTTATTTATGATAGTTACACAGAGAGAGAGAGAGAGAGGCGCAGAGACACAGGCAGAGGGAGAAGCAGGCTCCATGCACCGGGAGCCCGACGTGGGATTCGATCCCGGGTCTCCAGGATCGCGCCCTGGGCCAAAGGCAGGCGCCAAACCGCTGCGCCACCCAGGGATCCGACCTTTGAGTTTAGAACCTGGGCTCGAATTCCTTCTCCCAAACCTACCAGCCACGCGCCCTTTGGCAAGTTACGGCACCCTCTAGATCTTGGGTTTGAGAAACGGGGTGGCAGCAGCTCCTTTGCTGGATGGAAACTCCCAGTGCGGGATCTGGTGGGTATGTTATTTCCTAGAACATGAAATTTCCTTTTTTTCCTACCAAAGGAAGACTAGACCTATTTCCTGCCCGTGAAGTACTTTTCTGTCCGTTTACCACAAGGCCCAAGGATGAAGTACTTTCCCACCTAGTGGCCACTTCTGGGCTCTTCCTTGCTCCGTGACCGACGGCTTAGAGCACACGCGGCTTCCTTCCTCGCTTTGTGTGTGTGCTGGGTGGTCAGAGTGGTGGGAGACGAGGTGAGCAGCCCATAGGACGCGGGCTGCAGGAGTCAGGAGGTCAGAGCCCTCAGGTAGAGAGGAAGCCACAGGGAAGCGAGGAAGGCCTGGCGTGCAGTGATAAAGTCGCAGGAAGCCCCGAGAGACCTGTGCACTTTCCACTTGGTGACACTGTCACCCTGCCATTGGCCTTACGAGCAGGAGTGGGAGAGGGGTCTGATTTCATTCCTCAGGCCCAAACAAGAGGAGTCCCTGTCTTCATTGTGAGTCAGCGGCATCCCACTGACTCAGGAGGTTTATCTCACCTTTCCTCTGGCACACCTTCTGGAAGGCTGGCCCTCTCCTCCCCCTCTCCCCCACAGGACAGGTGGAAAGGCTGCCCACACCACACCGCAGGGTCTCACGGCTCCTCTGCTCTCTGCAGCTAACATTGCTACAGTGGGTTAAGCCAAGAGGCCCCCATGATCGACAGGGAAGAAGTGATGTTGCCTTGGGGCTGGTTTTCTCCCATGTTCATGAGCAGAGTTATAGTCCCATTGCTTTGACGTTCCATCCAGTCTGTGGATGGTCTGCTTTGTACTTTGGTTGCTGCCCGACAATCTAGCCTTTGTTGCCTGTCAGGGATCTAGAGGCAGGTCAGTGAGGGGGCTCCGGATGGGTGGTTGGAAGTGGGTCTCAGAATAGTGTAATTAATACCCTGCCATTGCCTAGTATTTGATGTTTTTGTAGAGAGCATTTCTCTTCGTTATCACATCTGACGAAGATCGAGGGAAAGGGCATTGGGTGCTAGGGTGCTGGAAATATTCTGTATCTTGGTCAGAATTTGCATTACTTAGGTCATTTGTCAGAACTCATTGGATGGTAGACTCATCACTTGTGCATTTCATGATTTATGGATTTTATCTTGAAAAAAATAAGCAAATAATGAATTCATGATTTACAGGCTGCCATGCTCAGGGGTGAGGTAGACTGCTGTCTGCACCTTTGAAATGCATCCAAAGCTAAGATAAGTCATTGGATTGATTGACAGCAGAATGTTCACGATTGTGGAATGGGGGCGGTGGGCATCTGGGTGTTAATTCTTTCAACCTCTCTGCCAGTTTGAACATCTCATAATAAAACGTTGAAACAGAAGAACTGCAGATAACTAGTACTTGTGTTCTCTAGAGCTTTCCATAAACAGATTCCCGTGACAGCTAGTTTTCCTGGCTGACACCATACTCTTCCTATAGACGGCCTCACCCGCTTCCCCAGGGAGTGTCGGTGAAGTCATTGAGCGCCCTTGGCTTCATGTGCTCTCTGCGAACCTGGTGTGGTTGGTGTGGGTGCATTTCACGAACTGTGTGTTAGCTTGGACCTCCCTGAGGTCACCTTGAATGGGTAGAGCTCTGAAGCACAGGCTGGGGATTTGCACCTGCTGGCCAAGAATGCGAGCTGGTTACCCCAATGGACATGAGGAGAGCTGTGTGTGTGTGCGTGTTCAAAAATCCTAATGTGGGGATCCCTGGGTGGCTCAGTGGTTTAGCGGCTGCCTTTGGCCCAGGATGTGGTCCTGGAGTCCTGGGATCGAGTCCCACATCAGGCTCCCTGCATGGAGCCTGCTTCTCCCTCTGCCTGTGTCTCTGCCTCTTTCTCTCTCTGTGTCTCTCATGAATAAATAAACAAAATCTTAAAAAAAAAACCCAAATCCTAATGTTATACAGTATAGTTAAACATACTCAGATGCTTTTTTGACACTAGACTTTTTTCAGCTGTAAAGTAACACCGCCTCTTTTAAGAATTTTTTTTTTTTTAATAGAGAACATGCAAAGAAATAAAACCAACCATAATTTTATAGCCTCAAGAAACCACTCTTTATATTTTGGGATACTTACTCCCTGAATTTTTTTTTATTTTTATTTTTTTAGTCTCATACATTGTTTATATAATTGTGATGCTTTTCATTTGAGTCTAGTGAAGGAGTTCTTTTTTTTTTTTTTTTTTTTTTTTTTAATTTTTATTTATTTATGATAGTCACACAGAGAGAGAGAGAGAGAGAGAGAGGCAGAGACACAGGCAGAGGGAGAAGCAGGCTCCATGCACCGGGAGCCCGACGTGGGATTCGATCCCAGGTCTCCAGGATCGCGCCCTGGGCCAAAGGCAGGCGCCAAACCGCTGCGCCACCCAGGGATCCCTAGTGAAGGAGTTCTTTGGAAGGGAGGCTGCACAGCCTCCTTTATGTGGACTGGCCCAGAGACTGGGCTTTTGCCGCAGAGATTCTGGGTTGGTCCAGACAGGGACTTCCGGCTCCCTCACAGGGTCCGATCCTAGGAGGCCTGGAACTTCTTAGGGAGCCCATTTGTTGTGGAAGCACCTTCTTGTCGAATGCGGTGGCATCACTGCATCCGTATGACAGGCCTGCCTACGGAGGGCTTACCCAGGGTAAGGTGTTGTTCTGAGCACCCCGGGCGTGTTCTCTCCCAGGAAACCCTGCCGTCATCCCAGCTTACAGGTGAAACGCCAAGACAGCAGGAGTTCCGATGATCTGCCCTAGTCACATAGTGAGTAGGTTGTGGCCTTCTAGTTCATGAGCAGGCCCTCGCCTCGGCAGTTTGTAGCTGGGGCCGACCAAGTGTAGAACGTGGTGGTTTGCAGAGCACCCCGGAAACATGCAGGGCAGGTGGAACCAACCTCTTTCCTAATTGAGAAGTGATGCTCAGAGAAGTTAACTCATACCACGTGGGAAGGGGGTGGGTGGGAGGCCATAGGTTACAGCCTGTTCCGTCATGTTGCCTTCAGAGCCGGAGAGTGGAGCGGGAGGAAGACCTGGGGACTTGAAGGGACAAAGCGTGGGTGTAGGGTGTCTGGGCAGGGTCACCTGTGAGCAAAGGCTAAGAGCTGAGGCCCCCAGGGTGGGGCGCTGGGGAGAGCCCTGGCTTTGCCTTCGGACAGACCTGGGGCCAGGGGCCTGATACTTTTGTAAAAAGCAAAGATGGTCAACCCAGTTGGTTCCCATTGAAAATGGAAGGAAATAATTTTGTTGAAATTGCCCAACCTGTGCTCTTGACCTACTGGAATCACGGTGCAGGTTTTTGAACGTCGTCTGATAAACAGGGGGAGCCTGTGCAAGCTTTGGGCTGGGAAGGAGGCTGACGAGGCAGAGATTCCCTGAAGATCAGAGGCTAGTGTGGAGGCCAGTGGTGGGCGGGGGAGTGGGGCCTGAAGGCCAGCCTGGCCGCTGTGTCCTGCAGTTGAAAAACTGATGGATTGAGAGAGAGAGAGAGAGAGAGAGAGAGAGAGAGAGAAAAAAGGGAGACCTCAAAGGAGTAATACACAGGATTTGGTGCTGGGTTAGTTATGGGGACAGACAGACATCTAATTTTGTTCACTGGCTTTTTAATGACTTGGTTTACACCATCTCCCCCCACCTTCCCAACTCACTGTCCTGTTCTTGTCTTTCAGGAGCCTGTGTGAAATGCAGCAAAGGGGTGTTTGGGGCCGGCCAGGCCTGCCAGGCCATGGGGAACCTCTACCACGATGCGTGCTTCACCTGTGCAGCCTGCAGTAAGTGTGTGTGGAGGGTCGGGCGGGACAAGGCCCATGGGGTCCGAGATGGAAGGACAGGGAAGAGCATCCTTCCCAGACACACTTGACCCAGGCCTACCGCAGTCCCACAGAAGGGCAGGCTCTGCGCAGGGCCTTGGGACTTACCAGAGCACCAGGAGTGCCTGCGACCTTAGTGATAAGTTGAGTGGGTTCAAAGCAATCAGTCGTAATATTAGGTTTGTTATGTGTGTCAGAGGTCTCAGAAGGGCTGGGGGGTGTGGGGGGCGTTGCGTGCGGATCCACCACCAACTGCCCTGTGGTCATGTATCTCCCCCACCGTGGGCCCAACCAAAAGACAGCCAGTGATGCCAGCACGAGGTGGGGCCCTCTTAGGACTCCGTGACCCCACTCTGATGTGGAGGCTGCTCTGTGCGTGTGAAGTGTGAGTGTGTGCGCACCACGGAGGTGTCAGTGCCGGTGAGCACACACACCTGTGGGCATTTTTGCTTCTGTGACAAGAGCAGCACATTAGGAGACCAGGCCTGCGCTTGGTCCCCGCAGACCTCTCCTCCAACTGCTGGCTACCACAGTGGAAGATTCTCACACGTTGCACGATATTTGCCAAGCCTGACCGAGTCAGGACCTGTGCTTGCCTTATGCCCTCTACCAAAGGTTAATTTTGAGGAGCATTCTTGTAGAGAATGTCCCACTGATGTTCTCCAGTTCGATATTGAGGCTACCAGCTAATGACTGAAAGGAAACACACCAACAAAGCCAGAGCGTCAGGGACAAAGGGGTCTTGTTATCTGGCCCAGTGGTTCTCAATCCCAGCTGTTCACTAGAATCCCCTAGAAGATTTTCAGAGCTAGTGATGCCCCATTGCCACCCCGACCAGCAGAATCAGAAGCCCTAGGGGTGGAATTTCTAGAGTGGGCAAGAGTACAGTTCACATCTCCTCAAGTGACTCCAGGGTGTGGTCAGGCCTGAGCACCCAGATTAGCACCAGGCTCCTCATTCGAGAAGGCTCTGGAGAAAGGAGAGGGGAGCCATGCTGTGGCACAGCCGGAGAGCCTCCTGATTCCCAGGGTAAAGTTAATCGGGTGGCTGTGCACCTGCCCCCTAGCCTGCCCGACTGTGAAGGTGAGCTCGATGCCCGGGTTCAGAACCTCCAGCTTTAGTCCTCACTGCGATTTCTCATAAAACGCGGGCCTGAGACTTTGAATTTGTGCCACGATCGTATTCACCTCGTGGGGAAAATGGTGAAAGCCTTTGAAATGGGTCAAAAGTCTGCGGAGCGTCCTCAGTGGAAATGTGAGGCGTTGTCTGGGGAATTGGTTTCTCCGGGCCCCTGGCTATTCCTTGTCTTTGAGCCGTGCTGCACGGTGTAGGTTGTAGAATCCTGATGGGTTGCTTCTACTTTTTTTTTTGGTTGCTTCTACTAAAAAGCACTTTTATTTCAGCACTTCTGATGGCTGCATAGCTGTGGTTCTCTGCACTCTCCCAGGTTGGCGTCTTACTGGTTCCCGCATTAGCTGAGGAGTTAAATTAAATCTTTGACCACGTGTCTGAGTCTTAACTGTACAAGAGCTGTGATCCTTCCTCTTTCTAAAAAGTTATCTTTTGCTTTTGGTTCCTGCAGCCCTTTCTCAATATTTGCTGTTTGCCAGGGAAAAAGAAAATATTATTTAAGTAGAAGCTGTTTTTCATCTCAAGCAATTGACATTTGAACTAAGAGAGTTTTTCAGGGTGGGTGGTACCCATGAGTCCTTCAGAGCTGCCTGTGGCTGCATGACTAGCTGTCAGTTCCATAATGGGTTGAATTTATCTTCAAATGATGACAAACACACACACTTAAGGAAAACACAGCTGGTTGGGGGGTTTTCTTGGTCTAGCATCTAAGGCTCTTGTGTTCTGGTCTCTGTCATAATGCTTCCTATAATTTGTCACAAACTGAACTCCCTCTTCCGCTTCCATATATCTGACCACATGGCCCCCTAGAATCAGCTCTCCCCACTTGCTTCATACATTTAAGTTCTGTCTGGCTGTTAGGGTCCAACTCAAAGGCTGCCTCCTCCAGGAAGCCTTCCCTGTTCTCCTAGCAGGAACAAGTGGCTTTTTCTTGAATGTGGCATGCCCTGGTGCTGTCACGTAGACTGTGAACCCTACTCTCTGTGACTTCGGTGCCGGCAAGACAGGCCCTAGAACGGAGTTGCCATGGGAATGAGGATGGAGACTCCCATTGGAAAGTGAGTGTGGCGCATTCCTGTTCCCCAAGGGGCCTGCATGGTTCCTGTTGCGGGGCTTCCTCTGCACTTGTGGGGAGCAGTTGGAGATGCAGGCAGGTGTCTGAGCAGCTTCTGTTGGGCGCTAGAAGTAACTTGCCTTTGTTCAGTTGACCTGTTGCTGCCCTGTAACTGCCCCCAGCAGAAGGAGGCACCTGGGGACTCCACGTCGCGGCTCCCAGGTCCTTAAGTATGTCTCTGCAAGCACTGGCACCGTGGAGGTGGCACAGCTGGGGCCAGGCCCATTCCCTCCTTTGTTGGTAGAAGAAGAAAATGGAGGCCCAGAGAGGGGAAGAGAGTTTCCTAAGATTAAAGACCTAGCAGTGAGGCTGGCACCACAGTCCCAGCCTCCTGGATCCAGTTAGCTTTGCCTATCCCCGTTTTTTGGGTCAGCGAGTGTCTGTGTTAGTGGGTGTCTAGGTGAGTGTGTTTTCTCTTTGCCCATTTCATCGTGACAGTCACCTAGCTTATGACAGCATAGACATAGATTTCCATAGGTAGGCGCACACTCCTTGGCTAAGACTGATGGCTTTATTGGAACAGAATGTTGGGGTCCTGTCAAGGATATGCCAAAGGGGCACCCAGCCCCATGGGCCCTTGTCCCACACACCGAGAAGGAGGACATTGAGACAGATGGGGCCAGAAGAAGACAGTAGTGGACATTGTGAGATGCCGGCAGCTAGTCCTGTGCACAGCTGTGCTGGGGGGAAGGCCAGGAACCTACCTCGTCGGATGAAACCGTTGGCTCCCTGCAGCCTCCTGTCCTGGGAGGACTGCCAGGTGTTCCACTCCCGACAAACCCATGCCTCCATGGACGGGGCAAGCTCTCCGGGGCACCATGGAGGGCTCCCAGACACAGATGTGCGCTTTCCTGCCCCCCCCCCCCCGCCCCCCGACAAGAAGCAACAACATTTAGTTCACTTTCCCTTATGAGGACAACATGACAACCACAGCGAGGATTTCAGGGGCAGAGACCTAGCATGTGATTCTAGCACAGGCCTTTTTATGCATATGTTTTCCCTTCTAGGTTTTGTCCAAATTTATACGTGGCTTTTAGAGCCGGGATCACAGCACATTAATAACGTTCCATCCTTTCTGATTAAACCTGCCATGAATTCCTCTGTACCTCCGCAGCCTCCAGAAGAATGATCTGAACGGTCACAGGGTAATCTACGGCCTCGTGCCGCGGCGTTGTGGCCCTTGGCTCGGGTGGGGTTTGCTGGTTGGTCCTCGGAGCCCGCCCCTCCCCTGCCTGAACGTCTTTGTGCCTGGGTCGCGTCCTCGTTCCCTCTGCTGGATTGTTTCCTCCGTGTTCTTCCCAGAAGTAGGCGTTTAGGCTGCGGCCTGGGGGCGTGTGTGGTTTATTAAAACCCCTCCTTTCTGTGCTGCTCCTCGGGGGGCCTGTGTGTGTGGCTGCCATGGAGATGTGTGCTGGGGGGTGTCTCCCCCCCACTGCTCCTGCCCACCCCAAGGTCGTGCCCTCAACCGGATGCCCTTAGGAAGCCGTTGGCACAGCGTGGAGCAGGAGGGCTCAGGGCAGAGGGCAGCCAGGGCCCGGGCACGCAGCCGTGCTCTGTGTCTGACGCCGTGTGGCAAGTGGCCTGAGCAGAGGCTGGCGCCTGTCTGTGGCTGAGAGCGGTGGAATGCGGGGGGAGAAAAGGTGTGGGTCTGGATGTGTGGGTCAAGTGGGGCCCTTCTCAGCACCTTCCAGAACAGACTGACAGAGAGGGAAGGCAAGGCTCCGTGTCCTCGCTTGAGGCAGTTTCGGTCCCAAATGTCAGCTTTTGTTAATTTTGCAAAGGCCGAACAACTTCCATCCTGGAGTCCAGGTGAAACCTGTTTACCACGTCCGTGTTCATGGTTGCTATGATTTTTTTTTCCCCCGTATGAGCCAGAAATGATGGATCAGTTAGATTTCATGTGTTCTCCTGCCCCTTGGCCCACAGAACATGAGCGGCCAGGGCCTGGGCGTGGGGTGGGGTCAGGCAGGTCCAGGCCAATGGAGATTGTGCCAAGAGAGGCCTGAGCTCAGACAGAGGCCCCTGAGGGCCAGAGGGGTCCATTCAGGGCACGGGCCTGGGATGCGTGAGTCACGCCCAGGACGGGTGGCGTTCAGTGTTGTATCTCATGCTCCCAGTCTTGGGTGGGGGATGCACCGTGCTATGCCCGTCATGCCTCCGGGAAAACTACTCCATAAGGTGAGGAATTAATGCCATTGCCCATCCCAGCTTCCAGAAACCAAACACTGGCCATGGTTAAAGATTGTGAATGGATTTCATAGTGAAACCTCACCCTTCTGGACCCAGTCAGAAGAAAGTCACTCTAAGTTTCCAAAAAGCCTGCATCTAGAACTCTAAAGTACTATTTCATTACTTCAGGTAAAGAAAACAAGCAGAATTAAGCCCAACATTATGGAACAGAGGTTCTTTTTTTTTTTTTTTTTTTATTTATTTATTTATGATAGTCACAGAGAGAGAGAGAGAGGCAGAGACACAGGCAGAGGGAGAAGCAGGCTCCATGCACCGGGAGCCCGACGTGGGATTCGATCCCGGGTCTCCAGGATCGCGCCCTGGGCCAAAGGCAGGCGCCAAACCGCTGCGCCACCCAGGGATCCCGGAACAGAGGTTCTTGAATGAATTGGTGGTTGTGACGGGTGGCCCATTATCCAGTATGTTCTGAAGAAGGGTGGGAGTTCTTGTCAGCTATTTATTTAAGTTATTTATTTATTTATTTATTTATTTATTTGAGACAGAGCATGAGCAGGGGGAGGGGCAGAGGGAGAGGGAGAAGCTCCTTGCTGAACAAGGAGCCTGATGTGGGGGCTCCATCCCAAAACCCTGGTATAGTAACCTGAGCCGAAGGCAGACACTTAGCCGACTGAGCCACCCAGGCATCCTGCTATTCTGGTTTTCTTACAAAGTCTAAATGCTGCCCCTGAGATCATGTTTGCCTTCTTTGTTGACTTTGCATACTACTTCGTCCCCCAGCATTCAAAAATGCTCACAGATCCTGAAAGAGTGGTGCCGGCACTAGGGAGGTCTTCCTTTAACTCATGGCCGGCATGCTTCCTTAAACCAGTCATCACAATATTTATAAGTAGTTTGTAGATGTGTTTCCTAAGCTTCCTGTCAGCTGACCCCACATTGAGCCCTCCACCCACAGAAGTGCATTAAATCCTGGAACAGTCCAGTGAGTTGGGCATTATTATCAGCCTCTTTTTGCAGATGAGCAGAGGCCTGGGAGTGTAGTTTGCCTGTGGTTGGTTACCGCATAAGCAGTGTGCTCAGCACGTGAGCTCAGGCCGTGGGGACTCACAGCCTTTGCTCCCACTGTGTTATATTACCTTTGCTCAGAGGGAGCGTGTGCCAAAGGAAGGAAGCTGGCTCTGCACCTGGGATCTTGTCCCGGGGCTGTGCGATGGCAGAGGCTGGGTTTTCAGAGACTCTCCGGTTGTGAGTGCAGGAGAGCAGCCTGGGACGTGGACAAGGGGAGAGAGGACTCCCTCCGTAGCAGGATGTACCCACGGGAGAGACATGGATTAAAGGCTTTGATGCCTGGATTTCTGAGCCATTGAGTCATGCCGACATTTCTTGTCACATTCAGCAGCTATGGGTGAGCCGAATGAGTGAGTCAGCTGGATCTAAGGAAAAAGCGGGGGATCAGGAATGTGAGAAAGGAAGAGTAGGCATGTCCTAAAGGAAGCCAGTGGGTGAGGAAGAAATCAGGAAGCACCAGAAATAGACGTTTTGAGGCAAAGGGCCATGTGGGTCAGGAGAGGGCTGGGGCTGACCTTGACTTGGTGTGGGGTCAGAGGGTCTCTTGTGTTCGACGCCAGCAAACTCAGTGCTGCGGGGGGCACCCGTACTGGGGCTGGGCTGGGTTTCCTAGCTCAGACTCTATTGGCCTAGCAGAGGCCGTGACCATCAGGAGACAGTGGGAAAGCATCAGATCCTTCGTGCCTGTGACATTGGAGCACTGTACTGTCGAGGGCAACTCCACTGTGACCTACACCTGCTTGCCACATCTGTATTTCAGGTGCCTGATAGCGCCACACATGTGGTTTGGGGTGGAAATCTGATTTCCTTCAGGAATCCTAGACCCAATGTGATACCTGATGGGAAAAAAAGAAAAAAAAAGATAACTGATGGCACCCAATGTGTCCTCTGTCCCCTCAACTCTGAGGAGGGAAGGTTCTCTGGTATGTGGGGGGGCACT
Source organism: Canis lupus dingo (assembly GCF_003254725.2). Lineage (NCBI taxonomy): Eukaryota > Metazoa > Chordata > Mammalia > Carnivora > Canidae > Canis > Canis lupus. The sequence continues at coordinate 43,095,547 of NC_064262.1, read as the reverse complement.
GTGCTGTAATTAGCACAAAGATGTGCCAGGTGCCACATCTCAGAGCCAGAATCCTGGGTTTAGGGAGCAAGGTCTCTTATGGAGGTCTGAACTTCATGCTGGCATCACAGACGCTACTTGGGTCTCTTCTCTTTGGCTCTCTTGCTAGAAACATCTCTTCTTTTTTCTCTTAAATGTTCTGTTTCTCAAATGTTCTCTTAAATTTCTGTTCCCACCTCTGACCCTGTGGTGGTTGGTGGATTTGGTGTGTCGGCTTGAGTAGGCCGTAGGTGACCTTACCTTTGGTCAAACATCATTCTGAGTGTGTCTGTGAGGATGTTTCTGGACAAGAGTAACAGTTGGTAGACTGAGTAAAGCAGATTTTTCTCCCTAATGTGGGCGGTCCTTGCCCAATCAGTTGAAAGCCCAAATAGAACAAAAACCCTGACGTTCCCACAAGTAAGGGAGTTTCCTCCTGCCGGACTGACTTGAGCAGGGACATCGATTTTCCCTGCTTTTGGACTAGAGCGACACTTGACTTGTTGGGCCTCTAGCTTGCCTCTTGCTGATCTTGGCACTTGTTGGCTTCCATAATCACGTGAGCCAGTCCTTTTGCTGAATCTGTTTCTGTCTGTACACACACAAACACACAAACATGCATGTGTACATGCATGCACGCTCATGCACACGCGCGCGCACACACACACACACACACACACGCATGCACCCTACCAGTTCTGTTCCTCTGGAGACCCCTGACTAATACGGGGCCTTTCATCTTCCTTCTGCACTACTTTCCTTTCCCTCCCTACTTCCTGTCTCCCTGTGTCACCTCGCTGACAATTTCTTTTGCACCCGCAGTTTCCATCATGGAGCCCATGGCACTTCCATGCCCCTGACCCAGGCTGTGATAGGAGCCACTGTTTATGGAGTATTGTACTCTGTCTGCTCAAGGCTCCTCATTTGCCTCCCAATCCACCACACCCATTTACACAAGAGGAAGTGGAGTTTCAGAACAGTTGACAGCTGGTGCATGGGGGACTGGGATCCAGGTGGCCTCGTGGTGTGTTTTGCCACCACATGGGTGGGGTTTTTTTTCTTTTAAAGACTTTATTTATTTATTCATGAGAGACACAGAGAGAGGCAGAGACACAGGCAGAGGGAAAAGCAGGCTCCATGCAGGGAGCCTGATGTAGGACTTAATCCCGGACCTCCAGGATCATATCCTGAGCCCAAGGCAGACGCTCAACCACTGAGCCACCCAGGAGCCTGACACACAGGTGATTCTCACCCTTTCCTTTAGATTCCTCACGGTCATGAGGAGCTCCCTACAATGCAGACCCCTGGCTGCACTGTGCAGACCCTGAGTCCTGAAATGTGTGGAACAGAGGCCTGTGTGCATGTGCTCAATGAGCATCCCGGGGGATCTGATGCAGTCCCCTGGGAACATGTCTGTGGTCCCACTGTTTGCCTCACCACCTACCCCCTCTGCCTTCCTTTGGCCTCCAGCTCTCTCTAGCAGCCAATGGCCACACATGGCTTTTGACCACTTGAAATGTGGCTGGTGTGATTGAGGAATTGAATATCATATTTCATTTCATTTTATTTTTTTAAAGATTTTATTTATTTATTCATGAGACATACAGAAAGAGAGGGGCAGAGATGTAGGCAGAGGGAGAAGCAGGCTCCATGCAGGGAGCCCGATATGGGACTCGATCCCGGGACTCCAGGATCATACCCTGAGCTGAAAGCAGACTCGCTTAACCACTGAGCCACCCAGGCGTCCCTTGTATTTCATTTTAATTAAAGTTTAAATGTAGAGGGCTCGTGGGTGGCTCAGTTGGCTAAGCATCTGCCTTTGGCTCAGGTCAGGATTCCAGGGTCCTTAGATCCAGCCCTGTGTTGGGCTTCTGGCTCAGCAGGGAGTCTCCTTCTCCATCTCCGGCTCCCCCCGGTTGTGCTTGCTCTATCTCTATCAAATAAATAAATAAAATCTTAAAAAAAAAAAAGTTTAAATGTAGCTACACATGGCCAATGGCTACAGTATTGCATGGTGCAGGGAAAGCCTCTAGTTCCTAAACCAGAGTTCACTTTTTTTTTTCCAGAGTTCACTTTTTAACAAGAAATGATCAGTGAAGTTTACGATTCTTGTAGTTTATACATCACAAAGGCAATAGAGTCACACTGTTAAAAAAAATACATATGGGAGAAGAAAATTACCCATAACTCAACACCAAAGCAAGACCAGAACATGTCTGCCATACCTGCATAGCTGTGCTTGTGATTGTCCCTGGTGTCATGTGTTCACTTTGCTGCCCGCATTGTTCCATTTGGAAATGGTTCCTACACCTTCCTCTTCATTGCTCTGCAGTCTTTGAAACCATGTGCTGTGTAAGAGCCTGTTGATGACTCAAAATCAGCATAACCTCCCTGCCAGTTGAGTTCCTGACCAGCCTGGGAATCCAGCAGATGTACCACCAGGGTGGAGAGGGCAAGTTTCCCTGTGATCATGGCTGGGGGACAGCTGTGCCCCTTGACACCAGCAGCCTCCCCCGTGGTGGCCACCATTTCTGGGCCCCAGAATGTTCCATTTGGGGAAGACCCTCTCTCTTCCTTACGTGGATCACTGCTGACGCCTCCCAACTGTCTTGGGTCCTGTTTGCCATCCTGCCACCTCCATCCACATGGCCCGCACACGTTTGGGGGGACCACACCCCCGCTCAGAGGCCACTTCTTGCCCTATCATCACAGTCCAAATCCTTCACTTAGCATTGAAAGCATTCCTTAAGCCAGTTCCAGCTCCTTGCCTATCTCTTGTCCTGCCACCGTCTCCTCCACCTGCCATCTGGCAGTCCCCCTGCCCAGCGGGACACCACCTGCCCCTTCCTCTGTCCACCCAGGTGAATGCCACCCTCTAAGGCACTGTCTTTCCTCGAGGTCTCTCTTGTGGCTTCTCTGATCCCGGGTCTCATGTTTGCCTTGTTCATTTATCCATCTCATGGTGTTTGAAGCTATGGTTAGATTGAAGCTGGTTGCAGGGGTCTCCCCCTACGTGGTCAATTTTGGGAGAATGGGGATGGTGTTCAATTGATCTTGACTTACCCCCTGCCACCCTTGAATACCTTTAGCGTAGTGCCGGGTATTGCCTGTATGTACTCTTTATCCGTCCTTCCCCATTCTACCTCTCTTTCCCCCAGTTCTAAGCAACCACTAATCTACTCTTTCTTTTTTTTTTTTTAAGATTTTATTTATTTATTCATGAGAGACACACAGAGAGAGAGAGACAGACAGACAGACAGGCAGAGGGAGAAGCAGGCTCCATGCAGGGAGCCCGATGTGGGACTCGATCCTGGGACTCCAGGACCACGCTCTGGGCCGAAGGCAGGCACCAAACCGCTGAGCCATCCAGGGATCCCTAATCTACTCCTATGGATTTGCCTGTTCTGGAGGTTTCCTATAAATGGAATCATATGATAAGTGGTCTATTGTAACTGGCTTCTTTCACTTAACATAAGATGCTCCAGGTTCATCCATGTTGGAGCACCATCAGAACTTTGATCTTTTTAATGGCTGAATAATATTCCATTGTCTGGATATACCTCATTTTATTTATCTATTCATTGGCTGATACACACTTGTTTCCACTTTTTGGCTGTTATAAATAATGCTGCTACAAATACTCTTGTACAGTTGAATCTTGAACAATGTGGGTTTGAACCACAGAGTCTACTTATATGTGGATTTTTTTATGGTACAGTATTGTAAATGTGTCTTCCTTAGGATTTTCTTAACATTCTTTTCTGTCGCTTGCTTTGTTGTTAGAATATGGTATATAATACATATGACATACAAAATACGTGTTTGGCTGTTCATGTTATTGGTAAGGCTTTTAGGAGGTCAACAGTAGGCTGTTAGTAGTTACCTTTGGGGGTAGTCAGAAGTTATATGTGGATTTCCGACTGCACGGTGGCAGGTCAGCACCCCTAACTCCCATGTTGTTCAAGGGTCAACTGGATATGTTCTTGTGTGGACACATGTTTTCATCTCTTTGTGTATATATCGAAGAGTAGAATTGCTGGGTCATATGGTAGCTTTGTGTTTAACTTTTTAAAAAACTGTTTTTGCAAAGTGGCTGCAGCATTTTATATTCCTACCAGCAATGTGTGAGGATTTCAGCATCCCACATCCTTGCCAACACTCGTGATTATTTGACCTTTTGATTCTGACCTTCCTAATGGGTGTGAAGTTGAATCTCAATGTGGTTTTGGTTTGCATTTCCCTGATGACTAATGATGCTGAACATTTTTTTCATGGGCTTATTTGCACGTCTTATCTGGAGAAATGTCTATTCAGATCCTTTACCCATTTTTTATTGGGTTTTTAAAATCTTTTTTTTAAGATTTTATTTATTTATTCATTAGAGACCCAGAGACAGGGACAGTGGGAGAAGCAGGCTCCCTTTGGGTAGCCTGATGCAGGACTCAATCCCGGGCCCTGGGATCACCCCCTCAGCCGAAGGTAGATGCTCAACCACTGAGCCACCCAGGCATCCCAGGTTTTTAAAATCTTTATTATTGACTTTTATTAATAGATTTTTATATGTTTTATGGATGAGTCTCCAATATATGATCTGCAAATATTTTTACTCTTTCTATGGACAGTCATTTCACTTTCCTGATGTTATAATTATTAAATTTTGAGGTAGTCTAATTTATCTTTCTTTTCTTCTCTTTCTTATGTTTTTGATGCTTTGTATGAGAAAACATTGCCAACACAAGGTCACGAAGATTCATGCCCATATTTTCTTCTGAATATTATAGTTTTAGCTCTTAAGTTGAGGTCTATGATCCATTTTGAGTTGGTTTTTATATAGTTTGAGGTAGAGGCTCAACTTCAGTCTTCTGCACATGAATATGAAAGCTTCCCAGCACCATTTGTTGAAAAGACTATTCTTTCTCCATTGGATTGTCTTGGCAAATGTGTTGAAAATTAATTGACCCTAAATGTTAGGGTTTGTTTCTGGTGTCTCAATTTTTTTTTCGGTTGCTCTAGTCAATTATCTTTTAAAAGAGATTTAACTAATAAGAAAAAAATCTCATTTATCCATGCAGTTGCTATTTCTGGTCCTCTTCTTTGTTTAGATCCAGATTTTCATCTGGTACTGTTTTTCTTCTGCTTAAAGGCCTTCCTCAACTTTTTTTTTTTTTTATAGGGCAGATCTGCTGGTGATGAATCCTTTCATCTGTGTCTTAATTCATCTTTGTTTCACTTTTAGGTTTAAAGGATATTTTTGGGGGGCGCAGTTGGTTAAACATCTGACAGTTTCTGCTCAGGTCATGATCTCATCATGTGTCCTGGGGTTGAGTCCCACATCAGGCTCGGCCCTCAGCTTAGTGTCTCCTTGGGATTTTCTCTCTCTCTCCCGCTGCCCCTCCCCTGTTGCTCCCTTGCATGCGTGTGCTCTCTCTCAAATAAATAAATTGATCGTTAAAAAAAAATAAAGGATTTTTTTTTGTGGGGCTAGAGAATTCGAGGTGGATAGTTTCTTCTTTCACTTCATTAAAGATGTAGTTCCATTGCTTTCCGTCAAAAATCCGATGTCTTCTTTATTATCTCTGTTTCTCTGTAGGTAACATATCCTTTTTCTCTGGCAGCTTTTAAGTTTTCTATCATTGATTTTGAGAAATTTGATTATGATGTCCCTTGGGGTCCTTTTTATGTTTCCTGTGTTTGGGGTTTGTTGAGCATTTTTGGATGTGTGAGTTTATAGTCTTTGTCAAATCTGGAATATTTCCAGCCATGATTTCTTCACATTTTTTCGTTGCCCCCTCCCTGCTCCTAATCCCTCTCCTTCAGGGCTTTGTTACCCCTTTTCTTACCTCTTTGTTAGATTTAACAAATTGCCCTTTGAATTAAATTGTGTTTATTTATTTATTTATTTATTTCAAGGTTTTATTTATTTATTCATGAGAGACACAAAGAGAGACAGAGGCAGAGACACAGGCAAAGGGAGAAGCAGGCTCCATGCAGGGAGCCCGATGTGGGACCTGATCCCAGGTCTCCAAGATCACACCCCCCGCCGAAGGCGGCGCTAAACCCCTGAGCCACCCGGGGTTTAATTTTTTTGTTTGTTTGTTTGTTTGTTTGTTTTTTTCCCGGGTTTAGTTTAATTTAATTTAATTTAATTTAATTTAATTTTAATTAACTAAAGTTGCCTCACAACTCCCTTATATTCTTTTTATGCTTAAAATTCTTTTCCTCTCTGTTTCATTTTGGCCATCAAGTGGCCAGTTTTTATTATTATGCCTTTAAATCCACTAATCTTTTCTCCTGCAGTGTGCAGTCTCCTACTTTCATCCAGCATATTTTTCATCCTAGTACTCTAGTTTTTGTCTCTAGCCCCTCAATTTGGGCATTTTTAAAGATCTTCCTTTAACTTTTTGGACATATGGGATATAATAACAATAACTTGTATCTCTTTTCCTACTGATTCTAGGATTTGTGTCAGATCTGGTTTGATTTCCATAGATTGACTAGTTCCTTAATTATAGGTCCTCTTGGGGGGTGGGGGTGAATGGGTGACGGGCACTGAGGGGGGCACTTGACGGGATGAGCACTGCATGTTATTCTGTATGTTGGCAAATTGAACACCAATAAAAAATAAATTTATTATTAAAAAAAATTGCAGGTCCTCTTTTCCCACCTTTGTGCATGCCTGGTAATCTTTGATTAGATGCCAGACATTGCGATTTCACCTCGTTGAGTCCTGGATATTTTTTTTTTTTAAATTTTTTTTTAAATTTTATTTATTTATGATAGTCACAGAGAGAGAGAGAGAGGCAGAGACACAGGCAGAGGGAGAAGCAGGCTCCATGCACCGGGAGCCTGACGTGGGACTCGATCCCGGGTCTCCAGGATCGCGCCCTGGGCCAAAGGCAGGCGCCAAACCGCTGCGCCACCCAGGGATCCCATAGTCCTGGATATTTTTGTATTCTTTTAAATCTTCTTGAGCTTTGTCCTGAGATGCAGGTGAGTTATTTGGGGACAATGATCTTTTCAGAACAGAGCTCAGTCTAGGGCCAATTATTCTTCACGCCATGGTAAAAGCATTTCTTGAGCATTTCACTCAATACCCAATGGATTATGAGTTTTCCTGCTCTGGCTGGCAGGATAGACATTGCTTTTGGCCATTGTGGATGACTTTTTCCCCGGGACCTGGTTAGTTTCTTCACAGGCACATGCTGATCTGATTCCCCGCTAAATACTCAGAGAAGAGCCTCTGCAGGTCTCCAGGATTTTTTTTTCTCTGTGTGGCATTCTCTTCTCCAATCCAGATGATAATAATGGTCTGGAGTGGTAGGAATGGAAAACAAAAAGAATGGATTTGTAAAACTGTAAAGAAATAAAGAAGACTTGGGAGCATCCAGTGAGAAGAGAATTGGAATGTGGACTGGGACTACTGGTGGTGTGGTCCCGAATGGTGCTGGCTGGCAAGGAGAGAAGCACAGAAATTGAGGCCATTTAGGAACATTCACAGCAATTTGAGAGTAGATTGTAGCTTAGATTTTATGTTTCATTTTCCCACATTATTTTTATTTTCCAAGAAATTAAGTCTGACAGGTAGAAATGAAAAACAAAACAAAAGCCTGGCCCTTTACCACAGGTAAACTGAGAAAAAGGAGGGATTGGGCAGAGGGAGGTGGGGGCGGATGAGATTTTTAGCCCAAGTAGGTTTCAGCTGAGGAAACTGCTGAAGGTCATTGGCGGGATCCTGGCAACAGTGACTTACTATGCTAACACTTAGTATGGGCCAGCACCACGTTGGGCTCCCCACTGAGACCCTCAGTTTTGTCCTCTCCACAACACCCTCTATCAAGGAACCCACAGGGTCACGTGATGGGCCAACCTTGCATTTCTGAGAAATGGCAAAGCCTGGGACCTGACCCTGGTTGCTTTTCTACTTTCCACCTTTTGCCTATTTCCCTGGCCCTCGGAGGCTGCCTAAGCCTGGGAAATCCTGGTTGGTTGTTACATTTGCCCTGAACCAATTTGTTCAGTTTTTCTGTTGGTTTGTATTAGCAGCTCATTGTAAGAGTTAACCTTTTCTGGAAGCAGCTGTTTGAACAAGTAGATCAGATAGGATTCTGTGCGATAAAGCAAATGGTGCATAGCTGCCGATTATTTTAATTAACTTAGATTTACATACAAATAGCCACAAAAGCCTGGTAACCAGTGGACAACTCAGAAGTTACCATCTTGCGACAGTAGGATAACAACAGAATCTAAACAGTTGCTCATTTTTAAAAACTTCCTTTTTTCGAGGACTCCTCTCTGCCAGGAAAGCTTTTTTCACTTTTCACTTTTCAGGGAGATATTTTGGACAGTGAAGTTTGTGATGGAAGTCTTCCAGCTAAGGGCCAATTACTTTTCCAGAATAGACAAGTTGTTTCTATTTCTAGAGGGAGAATGGTGAGCGTGGCACGTTTAGTTTTATTTGTCAGGTTAAGTGGCCAACCTCTCTTTGTGACATCTGTAACTGTGGTCACAGTTTCCTTCATCGAGCTACACGGGCTTTATCCACATTTTTCTTTTCAACTAAAGGGGCCTCTGGAGGCAAATATAAAATATCCATTCACTGTCAATGGTAAGTGGCTTTTTGATGAGTCTGCACATGTATTAGTCAATATTCTGTAAATTGTTGCTGCGATTGGAAAATAAAGAGCAACTATGATCATTCTAAAGCTCTGGGAAAACTTATTTGGTCTAATTTTGTTGTGCACATCACTATGTGTTTCCTGGTTTAAGGAATTCCTCTGTCAGAAGCAGGATGATTCTGAAACCAAATTATAAAGACCTGGCACCGACCTGCCTTCCACCTCAGTTCTGTTTGTTGCTCATTGTTGAGGGATGGACTCGATGATCTTAGCCCTTTTGTTTGACCAAGATGAATCATGTGAAGTGGAAATGCTGGTTCAGAGACCAGCCTGAGGCATGGCCTGTCTCAGTGTGGCCCCTGGACCAGAACCTTCAGCATCACCTGGGAAGGGTAGACTCTCACGTCCCTCCCAGACTTATTAAATCAGTCTCTGGGAATGAGGCTCGACAGTATGTGGGGTCTTTTTTGGGTTTTGGGTGTTTTGTTTTTTGTTTGCGTTTTTTTTGAGAGAGAGAGAGAGGGTGCACAAGCAGGGGGAGCAGCAGGCAGATGGAGAAGCAGGCTCCTCACCCCGCAGGGAGTCGGATGCAGGGCTCAGTCCCGGGACCAGGATCACCACTCGAGCCAAAGGCAGATGCCCAACCGATTGAGCCACCCAGGTGCCCCAGCAGTCTGTGTTTTAACAAACCCACCAGGTGGTTCTGAAGCATGCTAAGCTTAGAACTGCGGCCCCTGGACCATTCAAGGTTGTGCCATGCCTGTTGTGAGCACTGCCGCAGCCATAGGTAGCTTCATGGTATCACACCTCCAGGTGTGTCCCGCTGTAGGAAGTGAGTGAGGACAGTGAAACTCATCCCCCCATAGGGGAGTAGAGTGGGAAAGAGGTTTGCTTGGGAAGGCCAGCAAATCCACCCCCCTCCTCCCACCCCCAGTCTGAGAACTACTCAGTGCTGACTTTGTGCCAGAGAGCTAGGGTCAAATCCCAACTCATCTAGCCACCATGGGCACATCTGCCTGACTGATTTAGCTTTTGCATAACGTGCTGGTGGCGTTAAAATGCCTCAGGTGCAAGGTCATGTTGTTGCAGGATTGGCGAGTGACATGACCCACGCCATCCCCTTCACTAGGGCCTGGAGTTCTCAGTGGGTTATGCTGCTCCAACCTGTCCTGGTCCTGGCTGTAGTTTGGTGCCACCTACTGGTCTAGCGTGAACGGCAGCCAGGACCCTTCTGGGTTCTGGATCCTGCACTTACATCGAATTTCAGGACCCTGGAGTGATTCAGCCTCAAGAATATTTCCCCTCTGCCTTCCTGCTTTTGAAAACGAGAAGCCTCGGGGTGCCTGGTTGGTTCGGTCAGTAGAGTATGCAGCTCTCGCTCGCTCTTAGGGTCATGAGTTCGAGTCCCACATTGGGTGTAGAGATCGCTTAAATAAATAAATGTTGTTAAAAAAAAAAGAGAGAGAGAGAGAGAGAGAGCAGGGTGCCTGAATGGCTCAACGGTTGAGCTTCTGCCTTTGACTTGAGTGGTGGTCCTGAGGTCCTGGGATCGAGTCCTACATCGGGCTCCCCACAGGGAGCTGGCTTCTCCCTCTGCCTGTGTCTCTGCCTCTCTCTCTGTGTCTCTCATGAATAAATAAAGAAAATTTTTAAAAAATTACCTTTCTCCATTCTGCGATAGGAAGAGAAAAAAATGGATGGCACATGTAGGTGTGCACTCACAGGCATTAAATCGTGCAGGCAGTCTCATGGCACAGTGGGACAAGCATGAGCTTCAGGGTCAGACAAGCCTGGGTTTCTGTCCTGCCCACTTACTGCTCTGAGCCTCAGGAGGTATAAAATGAAGGTAATGTTTATCCCATCCGTATCATGAAGAGGAAAGGAAACCCAGAAAGTGGGAACAATCCTGGGGCATCGTTTCCAGTGATTCCTGAGGATAATTAATTCCCACATCTGTGTACTGTTCCATGGTACTGACAAGTGATGGATTGGGTTTCTGCGTCATTCTTTGGTGAACCGTGTCCACACTTGCTGAAACCAAGAGCCTATAGTGAGTGACAGGAAATGATCTGTGGACTTGCCTGTAAAAGACATGTGGTGGGAAAAGGCCAGACCGGAGGGCTGATGGTGCAGTAATGTGTGACAACATGAAACGTTTTTAAACTTGCTAGCGTGTGAAAGTTCTAAATGCAGTACTTGAAAGCTAGAAAACAGGGACGCCTGGGTGGCTCAATGGTTGAGCATCTGCCTTCCGCTGAGGACATGATCTTGGGGTCCCCACGGGGAGCCTGCTTCTCCCTCTGCCTATATCTCTGCCTCTTTCTGTGTGTCTCTCATGAATAAATAAAATCTTTTTTTTTTTTTAAAGAAAGAAAACTGGAAAGCAATCAATAGATGTTAGGGTTTTTTTTTTCTCCTACTGATAAAATACAAACTAATTTAGTGTGGGATCTAATGGGGTAAAAAGTGGAGTTGAGTCCTTCAGAGCACACACTGGGCACCACCCTTTGCCTGTGGGGGAGTCTTCAATTGTTATTATTATTAATATTATTGTTATTGTTATTTTGGAACAAAGGAGAAGCATATACAGCCTTTAAACCCCTCCCTTGGCCTCTTGACTCTGGACATGGGACTTCTCAGCTCTGCCCACTTGCAGCAATAGGATTTGTCTAGCTAGCTTGGCACTTTATTTATTTATATATATATGTTTATTTATTTTTTAGATTTTACTTCTTTATTCATGAGAGACAGAGAGGGAGAGAGAGGCAGAGACATAGGCAGAGGGAGAAGTAGGCTCCTTGCAGGGAGCCGGATACGGGACTCGATCCCAGGACCCTGGGATCAAACCCTGAGTCAAAGGCAGACGTTCAACCACTGAGCCACCCAGGCATCCCTGGGCACTTTTTTTAAAAGGACGATTAAAGTCTTTTTTTTTTTTTTTTTAATGATTAAAGTCTTACCTGCTCCTTAGTAAAAGTTTGGGGAAGTGTAGTAAAGTGTAAAGAGGCACACAATCTGTGATCAGCATCCTCCTCTCCACAGTCACCACATATGTCCCCTAGAGGCACTGTTGCTCTCAGGCAGATTTTTTTTTCCAGTCTTTTTTCTTTGAATTTCTTCTTTACATAGTTGAGATATAGTTCTTAGATCTTGCTTTATTACTTTTCATATTATACATAAGGATTTTCTTTTACAAATTAAAGTATTGGGAGCACTTGGCTGATTTGGTTAGTAGAGCATGGTACTCTTAATCCCATGGTTGTGGGCTCAAGCCTCACGTTGGGCATCCAGCCTACTTAAAAAAAAAAAAAAAAAAAAAAAAGAAAAACAGAAAACGAGGGACACATGGGTGGCTCAGTTGGTTGGGCCTCTGACTCTTTGTTTCCATTTGGATCATGGTCTCTGGGGTCTTGGGATTGAGCCCTGTGTAGAGAAGGGCCTGTGGCTCTATGCTCAGCGCAGTTTTCCTGAGATTCTTTTCTTCCCCCTCCCATGCTTCTCCCCATGCATGTGCATGCGCCCTCTCAAAATAAATAAATGAATAAAAATCTTTTAAAAAACCTAAAGTGTTATTTATCAAATGATTAAATATGTACTTCTAGAAACATTTATTTTTTTTTAAAATTTTTATTTATTTATGATAGTCACACACACAGAGAGAGAGAGAGAGAGGCAGAGACACAGGCAGAGGGAGAAGCAGGCTCCATGCACCAGGAGTCCGACGTGGGACTCGATCCCGGGTCTCCAGGATCGCGCCCTGGGCCAAAGGCAGGCGCTAAACCGCTGTGCCACCCAGGGATCCCCTAGAAACATTTAATATAAAAGTGTATGAAAGCAAAAAGTGAAATTCTAATACCATCTATAAGTGTCCTTAATAATAGAAAAAGTTCAAATATTGAAATGTATGAAGTAGTAAGAGAAAGTCCCTTTAATACAACCTACCAGGGCTATATAGTACTAGATAATTTTAAATGATTGCACTATTGGCCGTGTAATGTCCTGGTAATGCCGTCTACTAGTGCCAACCATTGTTAGTTCCAGCATGTGCTCTTTCAGAGTTTTTTCTCTTTTGTATATGTGTGTGTGTGTATGTATATAAGTTACTGAAATGGAATTGTACAGTTGTCCAGCTTGCATTTTTCATTTACTAATGTGTTTTGAATAACCTTCTATAGTATAAGCATTTGCCAGTATCACGAAAACACTTATCTGAATGGTACTTTAAATGGCTACATAATATTTCATTATTTAGATGTTCTCTGTTTTATGTAATCATTTCTCCTAAGGCTTCCAATTTGAACCTAAGTAAATATTTATCCACATTTCTCATTCTTTCCTAAAGCTAAGTCACAGACAGCCGCACCAAGTCAGAGATAAACATTTCACAGTTACCTCTCTGGGGAGAGCTTATCATTTTACACTTTCATCAGTAACTTACAGAAATATGCCATGACGGCAGTCATAAACGACTGTGATCATTTAAAAAAAATCTTTGTTGATGTTTAAGGGAAAAAGCTCTTGTTTGATTTGTGTTTCTTAGAATACTCAGTGTTCTTAGAGGTTAGAGCGCTCAGTGTTCTGGCAGGTTTAATAATCTTCCAGTGATTTCTGGAACAGAGGTAATATGCCCTCTATAAAACAAAAAATTAATTCCCAGCTCAGATTCCTTAGAACTTCCTGGACGTCATTCCTGGAACCAGAGCTTGGATGTTCTCTGCTTTGGATCAGAAACCTCATCTTTGTCTAGGAAGTCCTATGCTGTTTCCAGATGCCCCCTGCCCCCCAGAGTGGAACCTGTAGCCTTGCCCCCTTACTTTTTTTTCTTTTTTTCTTTTCTTCTCTTTTATTTATTTATTCATGAGAGACAGAGAGACAGAGAGAGGCAGAGACACAGGCAGAGGGAGAAGCAGGCTCCATGCAGGGAGCCCAACGTGGGACTCAATCCCAGGTCTCCAGGATCACGCCCTGGGCTGAAGGCGGCGCTAAACTGCTGGGCCACCCGGGCTGCCCGTCTTGCCCCCTTTCCTCTCAGAACCTGGGAGCAGAAAAATAAGCGATCCTCGCTCCCAGGCTGGACTTGGGCTTTACTTGTGGTCAGACAGCACGAGCTTCGTTTTCCTCCATGGTGGGCTGTTTGTGTCCTTCCTTTCGCCTTGGCTGCCAGGGAGGGACTAGAGGCTGTCACCTGGGTGCCTGATGGGGGCAAAAAGTGGAGAAAGGATACTCTAATTGGTTCTCATTTTCCTTTGTAAAACACCGAGTCCTCTGGAATATTTATATTCCATATATATATATAGAGGGGAAAGTTCCAAGAAAGTAAAATAATTATAAATGAACTTCAGTGGCTGTTAAGGAGCAGGGGGGGTGGGAATCCTTGGGTGGCTTAGTGGTTTGGCACCTGCCTTTGGCCCAGGGCATGATCCTAGAGACCCGGGATCAAGTCTCACCTCAGGCTTCCTGCATGGAACCTGCATCTCCCTCTGCCTGTGTCTCTGCCTCTCTCTCTCTCTGTCTCTGTCTCTCTGTCTCTCATGAATAAATAAATAAATCTTTAAAAAACGGGGGGTAGGGGGTTCTGTTAGTGAACCCTGCAGTTATTTAGTTCTAAGTGCTCATTCTTGTTACCCTAGTTTCGCAGAGCCAGGAAATGCTATCGAAGGTTCTAGGACCTTCTAGAAGTGAGTGTAACTAACTTTGAGGAAAGAATGGGAGAGGTTTGGAGAGCTAAAGACTTGCACTGCAGCCTTCTAACATATGCCCCATTGCTCTTTCCACACTCCCTCACCCCATTATAATTTGTTTCAGGCTATGAAAATAACATATAGTCATTGCAGGAAAAAAAAACTAAAAATCACTCTTTTTTTTTTTTTTTACTCAGAGATAATGACTATTAACATTTGGCATACATATGTGTGTATGCTCATACACATAATTTTTGATCATATAGGTGTGTGTTTCCATGTCTGTACACACACACACAAACACGCTTTTATACCACCTTTTATTTTTTAAAAGATTTTTATTTATTTATGCGAGAGGCAGAGACACAGGCAGAGGGAGAAGCAGGCCCCGTGCAGGGAGCCTAACATGGGACTCGATCCCAGGTCTCCAGGATCACGCCCTGGGTCGAAGGCAGTGCTAAACCGCTGAGCCACCTGGGCTGCCTCATTTTAAAGTATTTTAAATATTAAAGTAAAGTATTTTAAATATCTGTGTCATCAAACCTATTTTTGAAAACAATCTTTTTTTATGGTTGCATAATAGTATACGTGCTATAATTTATTGGGAGTTAGATATTGCTTAATGCTCATTTTTAAGTTTTTAATCTTTAAAACAAAAGATTCTATTGAGAGAGAGAGAGAGAGCATGTGCATGCGTGAGTAGTGGAGAGGGTCAGAGAGAGGGAGAGAGAGAATGTCAAGCAGATTCCTTGCCACCTGAGCAGACTCCTGAGCCACCCAGGTGCTCCTCTTTGCCTATTTTTTTTATATCAAGCTGTTAATTGAGTTATTTGCATCTCAGGGTAGGTTAAGTTGTTTTTTGTTCTACAGTGCAGATGTTTTTTCTGGTGTGTCATTTGCCTTTGGTTTATAGTATTTCACCTAAAGAAGGTGTGCATGTTTGTTTTTGTGTATAGTTTCAAAACTGCAGGAAAGTACAGTAGGAAATAACCTTTATTTACCTGCCACCCAGAATGCACAGATATTTATATGTTGTCCTTTTGACTTATTTCTGATAAAGGAAGTAGAATATTACAGACAGATTGGAATTGTCCTGGTTCCCCCTCCCATATTCCATTTCCCCCTTCCCCAGGGCCGCTGCTGTCATGAATTGAGTGTATGGATCCTTCCAGTCCCAGTTTTTCTTCTGTTATCACATATACAAGATTAATAAGTATTAGTTTGTGTGTGCTTGTGTTTGTTCATGCTTTAACATATACATACTATCACATAATTTACATATATCATTGAGCAGTTTTCTTTATTTGCACAGCAATGTGTTCAGTTCAATTAATAATTATATATACAAATCTAGTTCATTTATTTTGACCGCTGTGTAATATGGCATCCATGGACTATAACTCCAAATTCTTCCTAAATGTGTTTCTTTTATTTTTTTAAAGATTTTATTTATCCATTCATGATAGACAGAGAGAGGGCGGGGGGGGGGGGCAGAGACACAGGCAGAGGGAGAAGCAGGCTCCATGTAGGGAGCCTGATGTGGGACTTGATCCAGGGTCTCCAGGATCGCGCCCTGGGCCAAAGACAGGCACTAAGCCACCGAGCCACCCAGGGATCCCCCTAAAAGTGTTTATCATTTTTTCTATACTGATGAACATTGAAGATGCTGCTGGGTGTCTAGGTTTTCTTTGCAGTGCTGCAGTGAAAAACTGCACACGTTTCTCCTTCTGCAGGCTGGGAGATCTTCTCAAAGGGCCTGCCTAGGGGTATGTGGTGGGTCATGTGGATTTCAGCTCTACGGGCTCTTACCAGATTCTTCCTAGAGTGCTCATTCCAACCAAAACTCCCACCAGCCGTGTGAAAGGCTTCCTCCTGCCCCACACCTTCACCAAGACATGGTACTGTCAGGCTTAGTGATTTTTAGCCCATCCAGGAATGAGATAGCATCTCATTGTGGTTTTAATTTGCATATCCTGATTGCTAGTGGGATTGAACATCTTTAAAAATAGTTACTGTCTAGAGTTTAATAGATTTTTCTCTTCTCTGCACTTTCACTTCTTACCCTCCACTCACTTTTTCCATTGGGTTATCTTTGTCAGATGGGTGGTTAGTGTTCTTTATGTTTTAGATACTAGTGTCTTATGTGTATTGTGGCCATCTCCTGGTCCCTGGCCTACCTTGCCTTTTGCTTCTTCAACTTAGCATATATTGCCTTCAGTTAGACCACTGGCAAGCCCTCCTCATATAAGGCCAAGTTGGAGGCGCATTATATTCTTTTTTTTTTTTTTTTTTTTTTTTTATTCATGAGAGACACACACACAGAGCGGCAGAGACACCGGCAGAGGAAGAAGCAGGCTCCATGCAGGAAGCCTGATGTGGGACTCGATCCTGGGTCTCCAGGATCAGGCCCTGGGCCGAAGGCAACGCTAAACTGCTGAGCCCCCCAGGCTGCCCCACATTATAGTCTCAAGGAGCACGGCATCTATTCAGAATATTAAAAAGTTCTATAGGAACCCATCAGAGGGTTGGGGAGACATAGAGACAGCACTGGGTCTGGCAGCAACAAGCAGGACACCAAGAAGGGGCTGAGCAGGCCAGGAGGAGGACGAAGCCTTCTTGGTGAGGGGGTTGCCGAGGCAGAAATGCTGATGGTCAGTCTCAGAGTCTTCATCCTTCCTTGCTTCTGCTTCTTTCTCTCCTCATGGCCTCCAGCCTGCCGGCCCCTGACCCACTCCTGGCTCCTTGCTCAGAACAGTTTGGCTTTTCAACAGTTTGATCTTTGGAACTTTGTATGTTGTTTCATGTTGAACAGAAGCCTGATTTTTGATGTCCTATGTATCAACCAGCCTTTACCTCTATAAGGCATGCCTTTTGTGTCTTACTGAGGAAATCCTTTTCCACGCCAAAGTCAAAGACAGTTACTCGCGTTTTCTTATGATAACTTTTGTTTTTCACACAGTCTTTAATCCGTCTGGAGCTTTTTTTGCTTTTGTAGTTAAACTTTTCTTTCCTTTTTTGTGGCTCTTCCTTTGCATCGATACTTTCTAGGCCCTCTCTGAGCTCCAACAGGTCTAGATCGCCAGGCTTTTCTCTGCCACCTTATGCTCTTTGCTGGCTCTGGGAGTCCCAGGTCGGGGTACTTGGTGTTTATCAAGGAGGTTTCTCTGCCTCGAGCACCTTTAGTGTTTGGTTTCATGTTCTGGACCCTGGCTCCAAGGGGCATGATTCCACTGGAGTTTAAAATTCGTTCAGTTTTTGAAACTTTCATGGTCTATTGTGTATGTGTTGTGCCTAGCGCTCGAAATGTTCTCAGATCTGGAAATGCTACAGAGTCACAGACCAGGGTCTCTTATAAAGATGCTCCTGCTTACCCTGAACTTGTGAACCTTTGTATTTTATCATAAGGGATCAAGGGAATTGATAAAGTATGCTACTCTTTTTTTTTTTTTAAGATTTTATTTATTTATTCATGAGAGACACACAGAGAAAGACAGAGACACAGAAGGAGAGGCAGGCCCCCTGCAGGGAGCCCAATGTGGGACTCGATCCTAGGACCCCGGGGTCATGAACTGAGCCAAAGGCAGGTGTTCACTGAGCCACAGGCACCCCAAAGTATGCTATTCTTGTCAGCATCCTAGCTTTATGGAAACTAAAGTTACACCTGAGAAGCTGGGGTGTTTTGAAATTTTTCCACCCCTCCTCACTCCATTTATTTATTTATTTTTAAAATATTTTACTTACTTATTCATGAGGGACAGAGAGAGAGGCAGAGACACAGGCAGAGGGAGAAGCAGGCTCCACGCAGAGAGCCCGACATGGGATCCAGGGTCTTCAGGATCACACCCTAGGCTGAAGGCAGGCGCTAAACCACTGAGCCACGTGGGCTGCCCTTCCTCACCCCATTTAGATCAGGACAAGACAAGAAAAATCATTATCCATCCAACAATGTGTATTTTCTGTATAGTCGAGGTGAAAAGAGACATGAAAATAAAGTTGACCAATTTATAGGACTTTCCTGATTGGTTTTCACCAGTGGCCTCTGGAGAGCATGTCGAAGATGATGTCCCAAACACCTGTGGGAAACAGCTTACAACAGGCCGTCGCCCTGTACCCGCACTGAGCGTGCCTCTGCCATCCTGTCCCCAGATGTCTCGCTGGCTTCTTGCTCAGCAGAGGGCAAGTGGGAGAGGTGGGCGTAGGATGATTCTCAAGGCCGTGCTGGTGTCCCTGGCCGCACAGCACCTGCCAGGGGCCGGGCCTGGCCATCCCAGGGCCACAGCGGCTTTCAGTAATCACCGCTCTTAGTGACAGTCGGCAATTTTGTGCATGTTTGTTTCTCTTCTCCTTTCTCACTGCATACAACATTTTCTTTTCGCCCTGCCTTTGTCTTTTTTCCTTAGGCCGGAAGCTGAGAGGAAAAGCCTTTTATTTTGTCAACGGCAAAGTGTTTTGTGAGGAAGACTTCCTGGTGAGTGTGTTCCCCAAACCTGCCCTGCCCGCAGTCCCGACCAGAGTCAGGGGGAGCCTGTGGGGAGACCGGGCCAGCCAGGAGAGTGTGGTTCCCCTGGGTGATCCCCGGCGGGGGTCCTGGCTTTCCTTCGGTGGATGCAGGGGGTGGCCTGGGATCCTGAAGCAAATGACAAGCCGCAGAGCTTTGTGCCTGGAAGGGACTTGAGGGTCACCTGGCCTGTCGTCTTGGTTCTGCCCATTTCCGCCGACCCCACCTCTCTTAGGCCTCTGGACTGGGGCTCAGGCCTTCGTTCCTCCGAATCCTGGCTGCTCTCTGTGGGCATCCAGCCTCTGCCACACTTCAGAAGTCTGTCCACGGGCCAGTGACACCCAGCCCTGAGCACCAGCTCTGTCGGCACCTCTCAGGCCAGCGGACGGTCCCCCAGGCTGTCCCCCAGCCCTTCACAGTCCGCTTGTCTGAAGCAGAAGCATCATGCTGCCTTGGGTCCTCATCTCGGAGAACGGTTTTCTGGGCTCATCTTCGGCCCCTCCTCCTTCCCACCTCCCCCAGAAAGTGGCTGAGCATTGATCCCCGTGCCACCATGGCCTCCCTGGGCCCACTTAGCTCCCCAGGATGGGTTGCAGCTCAGCGCCCCCACCCTGGGCCCTGCATCACGAGGGTTCAAGGCCTGTGCAGACAGAAGCTGTGCTCCTGAGCCCAGACCTGTGGCTCTCCCACTCTGCTGCTCGCTTGCACCCCTGCACAGCCTCAAGCCTTTGTGCCCTAGCTTGTGCCACTTCCCCTGCCTGGAGCGTCTTCACCCTTTCTTTGCCCCGATAACTGACAGCTGTGCCCCCTTCCCCGACAGCGAGCTCCCACCCTCCGTGCAGCCACCACACCAGGGCCTCTCTGGCGCAGCAGGTAGAACAAGGCAGGGTGGCCTCCCCCAGCCCTTTCTCTCTCCCCTGGACATGCTTCTTCCCCTTGGCCTCGCCAGCCCCTCACCTAGCACCAAGCATCCAGTGGCGCTCGGTAGACAGTGGATGACCTGAGCCTACGTTCCCCAGAGGACTCAGAAGTGGCTTGGGTTTGATGCACTGTGGCCCAGGCTTGCCAGTAACAGACAAGCCGACCCAAACCGGTAGAAGCAAAAAGGCAATGCACTCAGCAGGGGCCTCTGAGTCACTTTCTCTTCATTGGGGCCCTGCCTCTGCAGCATCAGCTCCTTCCTCAGGAGATTCCTGGTGGCCACCTGGTGGCAGTGGCATCGCTCTGGGGTTTGCATCCTCTACCGTTCAGCGTTCAGCGCTGATGGCCCAGAGTGTCCGTCCTGCTCCTCCAGCCTCATTGGCTCTATTGGGTCACATGCCCACCTGTGGGCACAATTGGTGCTGAAGGGAAACTGGGGCTCTGATTCCCCAGGTCCGAGTCAGTGCCCTGCCTTGCTTCCCAGCAGGTGGTAACCCCCCCCCCCCCCCCGCCCCACTCTTGGGAGTGCAAGGTTAGGGGGGATGTGGCTGGCTCCCCATGAAAGTAAGGAACTGCCACCCCTGGGACTGCACAAAGCTCCCTTTTTCTTTTTTTTTTTCCACCTTCCTTTGTATTACAGGCCCCTCCCCCCCCCCCCGTGTGTAATATCTAAACTTGTAGTATCTTTCAGTGTGTGGTATCTTTTCTCTGTGTGCTTTTCTGAAAAGCGTTCCTCATTTCTTTTGAGAGTCCAACTGTGTGTGTGTGTGTGTGTGTGTGTGTGTGTGTGTTTGGTAAAGATAGAGAGTATTTACCAAGTTTCTGTGAAACTAAGGGCATTGGCTTTTTAACCAGACCAGACTTGAATTTGATTCCTATTTTTACCTCTTAAAGGCTGTGTGACCTTGTGAAGGTCACTTGACCTCTCTGAGCTTTCATTGCTTTCATCTTAGAAATGGGATGATACATACTTTGTTTTAAGGATTAGAGAGGGGTGCCTGGGGGTACCTGAGTGGCTCAGTTGGTTAGACATCAGCCTTCCACTCTGGTGGTGATCCTGAGGTCCTGGGATCGAGGCCCACGTTGGGCTCCTTGTTCAGCTGGGAGCCTGCTTCTCCCTCTGTCTGCTACTCCCCCTGCTTGTGCATGCTCTCTCTCTCTCTCCTTCACAAATAAATAAATAAAATATTAAAAAAAGAGAGAGGTCCCTGTGTAGCTCAGTCAGTTAAGCATCTCCCTTCACCTCAGGTCGTGATCCCAGGGTTCTGGGATAGAGCCCCACATTGAGCTCGTTGCTCAGAAGGGACTATGCTATGCTTGTCCTTCTCCTTCTGTCTCTTCCCACACTTGTGCGCACATGCTCGCTCTCTCAAAAAAATAAAATAAAACAAAATCTTAGGGATGCCTGGGTGTCTCGGCAGTTGGGCGTGTCTGCCTTTAGCTCAGGGCATGATCCTGGAGTCCCAGGATTGGGTCCCACATCGGGCTCCCCACATGGATCTTGCTTTTCCCTCTGCCTGTGTGTCTACTTCTCTCTTTCTGTGTCTCTCATTAATAAATAAATAAAATCTTTAAAAAAATCAAAAAAATGTTTTAAGGATTAGAGCCTGCATCAGACTCTCCTGAAGGGCTTATGAAAATACATGTTACCAGATCCTCTCCCAGCGTTTCTAATTCAGTAGG
Source organism: Canis lupus dingo (assembly GCF_003254725.2). NCBI lineage: Eukaryota > Metazoa > Chordata > Mammalia > Carnivora > Canidae > Canis > Canis lupus. Next base: position 43,074,131 of record NC_064262.1, on the reverse strand, counting down.
TCTGGGGTGGAGCCCAAGAATTTGCATTTTTTTTACAAATTCCCAGTTGATGTCAGGGAACTCCTCTTTGAGAACCACTGGCTTAGAGATTGAAGCCTCTCTATGCACAGCCTCTTACACAGAGCCTAGCATGTTGTGGATGCCCAAATGCAGCTCTTGTTAGAGTGAGTGGTATTACTATTTGTAATGACTTTGTGGCAGAAGACATTCCATGATTCATCACACAACTGTGTTGTCCTCTGGGAAATGACAGATTCCTGTATGGAGTGACACATCTTTCTGAGAAGTTCCTTGTCATTCTGGTGGGCAAGTGACTGGGTCATCTGTCCTGCCTGGGTTTAACTTTCTTTTCTTTTTCCTCTGCAGTACTCTGGGTTCCAGCAGTCTGCTGACAGATGTTTTCTTTGTGGACATCTGATCATGGACATGGTGAGTAGGGTCAGCCAAACAAGATGATGGCATGGTAGGAGGGGGAGGCATTGATAGAAAAAAGAAACTAACAGTGGAAAACTGTATTTCCTACCTTGATTTGTGGTTGCATCTGGTTTTATTAAGAGAAGACCTGTGCAAGGCAGCTGCTTGCTCTAGGAGAAGCCACATTGTTTGCTTTTACTGATATAGCATGCTTAACCATGTAGTCCACACAGTGTTATGTCTCTCTCTCTCTTTTTTTTTTTAAGAATTTATTTTATTTACTCATGAGAGAGAGAGGCAGAGACACAGGCAGAGGGAGAAGCAGGCTCCATGCAGGAAACCCGAAGCGGGACTAGATCCTGGGTATCCAGGATCACGCCCTGGACTGAAGACGGCACCAAAATGTTGAGCCACCCGGGCTGCCCTGTGTTGTGTTTCTTTCTTTTTTTCCTTTTTTCATTTGTTCCATTTTATTTTATTTTAATTATTTTTTTATTGGGGTTCAATCTGCCAACATATAGCATACAGTGTTGTGTTTCTGATGATGCTCTTTTCTCTGGGCTTTTTGGATCATACTGGCCTCCCTCTGATTTTCTGTGGTCCTTGTGATGTCCTGGGTGAGATGCCAAATGTCAAACTTCATCTCCCTTGGAGTTGGGTACAGAAAGCTGGATAAACACAGTTGCTTGCCCCATGTTCTTCCTGGCTCTTTCTGTTCCTAAGATGAGTTTTGGGGGCCTGTTGTTAGTTCTGAGAGAGCAGAGCAAGAAGCAAGTTTTATACATTCTGTTCCTCACTCAGCCACTTTCACTCACTGGCTCTCTGAGCTTGTCTTGGGCCTCAGGATCTTTATCTCTTCACTGGGGACAGTTTTTCTTTCCTGGCCTCCTTATAGGGTAAGGTTGTGAGGTTAACAAATACAAAATACTTAGTGTATCTCAGGGATCAAACAGTTCACCATTGGATATCAGGCTTTTAGAATTTCTTTAATATACTGATCAAGGAAAAGTATCATACAACATTCCTTTAGTTGGAAAGCGGTAAATCCCTCTCTAAGCTGACACATTAACTATTCTGGAGAAGGGAATTGCTAATCATTGGTATTTTTTTTCCTTTACCTTTTTATTGAGAAACAACTAGGTAAAGAAAGGGTGTGTGTACATCTTAAGTGCATAGGTGAATGAAGTTTTGCATATGCACATACCTATGGAACCACACCTGGTCAAAGTGTGGATGTTTCCCACATCCCACACCTCAGAAACTTCCTTCTTGTCTTCCTTCCAGTCCAGAACCCCTCCTCCAAAGGTGCCCTCTGTTCTGAGCTCTATTGGTCTGCCTTTTCTCACTTAAAAAAACAATAGCAAAAACCATTTTGGGGGGATGGGGCAGGGCCAGTGGGAGGAGGAGAGAGAATCTTAAGCAGGCTCCATGCCCAGTGTGGAGCCCAGTGCGGGGCTCGATCCCACGACCCTGAGATCATGACCTGAGCAGAAATCAAGAGTCAGACGTTTAATCAACTGAGCCACCCAGGCGTCCCTAGAAAATGTTTTTTAAGTTCATCCATGTTATATCCTGTGGTAGTAGTTCATTTATTTTCATTGCTAAGTAGAGTTCCATTGTATGGATACAGCAGTTTGCAAATCTGTTGTTCTGCCGATGGGGATTTGGGTGGCTTCCAGTTTGAGGCTATTTATGAATAAAGCTGTTGTGAATATCTTTGGCATGTTGCTGGACAGAAACACTCATTTTTGTTGGTTTCGTGCTAACATGTATAAAACAGCAGTGAACCGGAGCCTGCCCTGTTCACGAGGACAACTTGCTCTTGTCCAGTCTTGAACACACCACGGCAGAGCTTAGCCCTGTGAGGGCTGAGTCCTCATTAGTAGCCAAGCCTCCCTGGAAGCATGGCCATCCACCCATTCCCCCAGAGGAGGCAGGGAGCCACACACCCTTAATCCTACCTTCCACAGATGCCAGCCAGACTCCACAGGGATCTGTTTCTTTGGTGGAATTTGTCCTCAATTTTAGAGTCCTTCTGGCAAACCCACCACATTTGAAGTCAACAGTATCCAAATTTATGAAGGTGATTATACCCTATTTTTATTTCTGGGTGTCATCAGGCTTCTTTGGGCCTCAGGGTATTTTAGTTACCTGTTGCTACATGATGAACCACCCCAAGAGGTCATAGTTTAACACAGCTCATTTATCACGATCCACAGAACTCCAATAGGTCTCAGCGGGATGATTGTTCTGCTCCGTGTGGCATTGGCTGGGGTCACTTATTCAATGGTGTTCAGCTGATGTCCCATTTAAGCACCCCGAGATGGGCTCTGCCCTCCAGGCCCCTCTCCCTGTGGCCACTGATCTCATCCAGTCATCTAGGTTGGACTTCTTACAGCAAAAGAGGAAGGAGAGCTGCCAGGCTTCTTAAGTCCTTGACTCGAAATCTCTCAACATCATTTCTTCCCCATTCTGTTGATCACAGAACATCACAAGGCCAGTCTCAATACGCGGCAGGGCAGGGAGGAGGGGCTCTCCTCCACTTCTTGAAGTGAGGACCAGCCTTGCATGCAGGAAGGGAAGGAATGAAGCTTTAGAGGCCACCTCTTCCACACAAGGATAGTGCAAAGTTGAACCTGGGTCCTGGCAGGTCTTCTCTAGGACTTGAGAACTTTTAGCAAATGTCTGTCCGGTAGTGACACCTACTTTTAAAAAAAGAACCCTTAACTGCTGCCAAGAATTTTTTTTTTTAATTTTTATTTATTTATGATAGTCACAGAGAGAGAGAGAGGCAGAGACATAGGCAGAGGGAGAAGCAGGCTCCATGCACCGGGAGCCCGATGTGGGATTCGATCCTGGGTCTCCAGGATCGCGCCCTGGGCCAAAGGCAGGCGCCAAACCGCTGCGCCACCCAGGGATCCCTGCCAAGAATTTTTGTAACGCAAGAAAAAGCATGCCTGCAGATGCCATTCTTGGTCCTCCAAGAGAAACAACCAGTTGTCCAATTCCTTATGTAAATTGTGGCCCCCGCCCTCCGCCTCCCCGGTTAGTAGAGGGGAATACTCTGAGCTTGCATGTTGAAAGTGGACATTTCCCCCCACATTAAAAAGAATCATCACAGCAAGTCAAAATGCAGCAAAATGGCATCTGTGTCCTGCCACGCTTCAGGCTCGTTGTGGGTGAAGTTAATTTAAGGGTCTCTTCTGCCAAGATGGCATTAGCCAGAGAGCGAAATGCATTCCAAGGTACAGATTGCCAGGTGGACTTTGGAAGCCCGGCCAGTTGTTCTTCCTATTTTGGCAGTTTATTGCAGATGGAGAGGGGCCTCAGGGGTTAGTGACACACCAGAGGGAATGAGGAAGCTGGGAGAGCACTCGAAGTTGCCAGCTTGCCTCAGAGGCTGCACCGTGTGAAGTGTGGCGTTGGCCTTGGCGGGGGAGAAGCAAGCCTCGGGCTCTGGAAGGTGCGCACCTTTCCTGCAAGTGTCACATGCATCAACACAAACTCAAACCGGTGGTTTTTCCATTTTAGCTTGCATTGGAATCATTTTATGAAAACACCAACTGCCGGGTCTGACCCTAGCTCTTCCGATTCTGGAGATCGGGGCCTGAGGATGTACATTTATAACAAGTTCCCAGGTGATGCTCATGCTGCAGGTCCAGGGACCACACTTTGGGATGAGCTGCCTTAAAAGGAAAACTGTTTGATGTCACCTAGCAAGGGGCCAGGAGGGACACAGTTCTGAAGGGAGGTGATTTGGCCACTCGCTGACATCCCCAAGGACATTCTTTGCATCTCTTCTCCCTCCTACCCTCCCTGTCTTAGCTCTGTCCCAGCTTCTTACCTTTCCAGGCACCATAACCAGATCAAATGACATTCAGAGGAAGAAGGTTTGTGGGACTTTCTCTACACTGTGTTTTATTTTTTTTTATTTTTTTAAAGATTTATTTATTTATTCATGATAGACATAGAGAAAGAGAGGCAGAGACACAGGAGGAGGGAGAAGCAGGTTCTATGCCGCGAGCCCGACGTGGGACTCGATCCCGGGACTCCAGGATCACGCCCTGGGCCAAAGGCAGGCACTAAACCGCTGAGCCACCCAGGGATCCCCTACACTGTGTTTTAAAAAATCAGCAGCGGGGCGCCTGTGTGGCTTAGTTGGTTAAGCGTCGACTTCTGATTTCTGCTCAGGTTGTGATCTCAGGGTCCTGGGATCCAGCCCTGTGTCAGGCTCCATGCTAGGCAGGGAGTCTGCTTGGGGATTTTCTCCCTGTGCTCTTCCCCCTGTGCACACACATGTTCTCTCTCTCTCTCTCTCTCTTTAGTAAATAAATAAATCTTAAAAAAAAAAAAAAAACAACAGAACACCAACAAAGAGGCTTTGCTTAGGCTTGGCTTTGAGATAATGAGTGGTTGAGTCACAGCTTCTGGATTATCACGCTGCAGAGTGAAAGCTGCTTTGGAGGGGCTCTTGGGAGGCAGAAGTTAAGAGGTTTTCTGAGCTCTGCCATTTCCATGTGGAATTAACTTTAATCCTTCCATGGATGGGCTGCCTCCTAAATCTGGGACGGAGCCTTGTGTGGCCCTGCCTGCTTCGCATCATTTCCAGCAAAGAACTGCAGAAGAACCTTCTAAATTATCCTCTGGAGGGTTATGTAGAGGAGAAGGATCCTGTTTGGCTCCCTCCTGTTGTACATTCACCCAGATTTGCCTTTCCTTCCCTGTGATCTCTTGATGCTGGTCCAAGTGCAACTCGGACGAGTGTGCGTCATGTGGTGTGATCACCCCTAGGGTCCCTCGGCCTGACATGTTCCTCTCCTTCCCACCGTCCAGCCCGTACCTGTGGTCCCCACTGAGTCCCGGCCTCTTCTTTTCTGCCCCAGATCCTACAGGCCCTTGGGAAGTCCTACCACCCCGGCTGCTTTCGCTGTGTCATCTGCAACGAGTGTTTGGACGGGGTGCCCTTCACTGTGGACTCTGAGAACAAGATCTACTGTGTCCGAGATTATCACAAGTAAGGAGGGATGGGGCGCAGAGGGGCCGCAGGTGCGAGCCACGTTGATCTCACCGTGTGAAGGGTGGACACCTGCTGAGGGGCATCCTTGAGCTGCTTGTTCCCTTAGGCCACAGTCCAGCAAAGGCTTAGTGGTTTTAAGGGTGTAGCAGGGGTTGGGATGCGTGGGTGACTCAGTGGTTGAGCATCTGCCTTTGGCTCAGGTCATGGTCCTGGGGTCCTGGAATTAAGTCCCACATCAGGCTTCCCACGGGGAGCCTGTTTCTTCCTCTGCCTATGTCTCTGCCTCTCTTTCTGTGTCTCTCATGAATAAATAAATAAAATCTTTGAAAAGGGGGGGTGTGTAGCAGGGGCCACGGGAGGTCCACTGATGCCAGTGCAGACAGGAACTGGTTATAGGATCATGTTTACTGAAAAATCAGAACCCAAATCCCTAGACTCAGATTCCTAGTGAGGCCTCAAGAGGCATCTGTCAAGCTGGTGTCTCCAGCTTTACTCAGCCTCACATGGCAGCGACTCAGTGCTGAGTGCCACCACCTTGGCGTCCCTGGGCCTGTCCATGCTGGGCACCATAAGGGAGAGAAACAAGGTAATCTTTATGCCTAGTAGAGTAAGAGGGTCCAGGTAGGCTTGGTGCTACTAAACACCTCCCAGGGAATGAGCCAGGCTATCTTGATACAAGGGCTGGGGGTGGGGGGTTCAGGTGAAGAGTGATGGGCAGGAGACCAGCCGTGAGGAAGGCTCCGTATCGGCTTCAGGACTTGCCTCCCAGGAACAAGACAATACACATTCTACTGCCTCTTCTCCCGGCAGGGTGCTGGCTCCCAAGTGTGCAGCTTGCGGGCTTCCCATCCTTCCACCTGAGGTAAGATACTTTTTCAGACCTGTTCTTGGTGTCTTCCATGACATGAATATCTCCCCAGGATCATCGGCAAGATCTGTGTCCCGTCCTTACACCTTTGAAAACAATCCTTCTAAAATGCCCCCTCTGACATTAATAGTGTCCTCACCAAGAAACCCCTCTCTCATTGGCTGGTCTCCCCAGCCCAGTGCCCCTCGTGTGCCCTATTTGCCCCTACAATCAGGTTAAACTCCTGAATTCGACAGTGACTCCCACATTAGAAGATGAGCAGAAAGCTTGCCTTTCATTCGTTATTTTTTAGAAAAATCACTCTCCACATAGGTGGTTTCTTCAGTGTTGACCCTGACATTCCAGAAAGTAGGGTGGCTGTCCCTCCTATTTCCTCTCTCCTCAGTTAAAGATGTCCTCTCTCCAGTGGGGGACCTCACTATGGATTTATGCTCTCCTGAGGCCACCCACTTGCTACCTCAGAATCCCCTACCACAGCTTGCGGAACCTAGTGGGTCCCCCAGCTGGGCTCTTGTTCTTACTTTTGCTCCATCCAGGGCTCAGATGAGACCATCCGTGTCGTGTCCATGGACAGAGACTACCACGTGGAGTGCTACCATTGCGAGGTAGGCCCCTCCCTGCCCAGATGCCTTAAGCCTGTTTAAAAAGTGCCAGAGAAGAGGATCCCAGGTTGACTGGGGCCTGAGATGGTCAGGAAGGTGTGGTCAAGGGCTGCCCTCCAGGTCCAGGGGTGAAGCCTGACTTGTGGGGAAGGTTGGAGGACATGCAGATGTTTGGGACCTGAAGGTCATTACTGTTTTCTCTACGTCTGTGAACTACCAAGTCCTAAAATCATGGCAGTTTGTCTTCATGAAGCTGCAGATGGGAGGTTCTTGGGGACTCTGGGTTTCACATGCTCCATTGTCAGGCAGCTGTGTGATTTGGGGAGCAGATGCCCTCCCCTCCAGTTTATAGGCCATTCTGTCCACCAAGAGCGCCTTCCTGAGCTGAGCTCTGGAAATCATCAGAAACCAGCCCCTCCTCGGGAATAAGCACGTCACTGGTTGGTGTGAAGGTGGGTGGGGGCCCATCTACCCCCTCTCTTACCTTGTATCACACCGGGGCTGAAGGAGCCCCAGGGGCCCTGTGACTCTCAGGCAGGGCCCCTCACCGGCCCACATGAAGGGTACACACACTTTAAGTGCCCATGGAGTTTCAGCCAGAATCAGGTGGATTCACCCATAGAGGGAGAATAGATTTCTTCTTTTGTGACGCGGTGGGTGGGAGAGGGCATGGGGGTCAGGGTGGGAGGCTGGAGCTCACTGCCAGCATGGAAGATCTAGGTGGGAGCCCTTGCCAGTGGCACCCCAGGCCGGAGAGAAAGGGGGTGGGGCCATTTGCTCAGGACAGTCCTCTCTATGCATTCAGTGTGGTGCTGTCCCATAGAAACCTGAGAGCCACAGGTTCAAGTCACAGGTGTCATTTTGTTTTCTAGTAGCCACATTAGAAAAAGGAAATGGTTGGGATTCATTCTTCTAATATTTTATTCAACTGGTATGTCCAAAGCGTTGTATCCATACGCAGTCGGTATGAGGCATTTCTCACGAGGCCTCTTTACGTTCATTTTTTGCCCTAAGTCTTGGCAGCGCCATGTGTGTATACACTGAGGTCCCATCTCCCTTCTGACCAGCCCTGTCTCAAGTGATCCATAGGGACGAGTCACCCCTTCACTTGGCAGGACCCCCCCTTCTGCACTGGCATTTGCTGCCCCCAGAGAATCATGCAGCACCCTCTGCTGGTCCCCGGGACGTCGGCCTCTGGGTCAGTCTTGCAATCCCTTGTGTTCTGGTCTGTTAGCACTGTTTGCTTCCCCCCCAGGACTGCGGTCTGGAGCTCAATGACGAAGATGGTCACCGCTGCTACCCCCTGGAAGACCACCTGTTCTGTCACTCCTGCCATGTCAAGAGACTGGAGAAAAGCCCCTCATCTGCAGCTCTTCACCAGCACCGCTTCTAGCCGGAGCCTCTTGCACACCTCACGCGGCAGAAGAGAAGCCAGGGCAGCAAAGCAAGACATCTGCCTGTTGGCTCCTGTGGCCCCTGGGGTGGAGGTGGGGCGGGGGGGGGTGGGTTTCTGCATACGCCTGGGGTGCCTTTCCTTTCACCAGGGAGGTGAGCCCTACCTGTCTGGTATGTGTATTTGCCAAGTGCCTTCCTCCACCGCCACGCCTTCATCACGTTACTCAGGAAGACGCTCCAGCAGTGTGTGGCAGGCGACAGGGCATTGCAGCAGCGCAACCGCACGCACCTGCAGCCCCTCTGGGAATAGTCCAGGCTTCAGGGGGGAAGGTTTGCACTGAGCATGTTTCACAATATCCTCTGCAGAGAGATCTCAGCTGCCAGTACAGTCAGCCCTTTCCTCTCCCTTGGGAAAATACCTGCACCCAAACACTACCCCCACCCCGTACACGTCCATGACATGATTTAACACTGCACCCAGACACACCACACACACACACACACACACACACACACACACACACAGCATTATTTAAGACTTCCACCCCAGAGACTCCTTTCGTCTGTAGAATGGCTGCAAATTTTCATTGCGTTATGACAAGAGGGAAGCTCTGACATGTGCTCTGCATCTTAGGAAGAATTTAGTGGGTAAACCAGAGCCAGGTTTTGGAATACATGAGCCAGACGGGGTTTTGTTGTGATATACACTGACAGTGTTTAGGGTACCCCTGCAAATCCTCCCTTCCTTAAAGGCAGCTGGGAGCTCGAAGGAGATTTGCTGTGTTCTAGCCAAGTGTGCTTTGGGACGAGGTCTTGGTGCAGGCACCAGGCCTCCTTTGCCCACTGGTTTGCACTGTTTCCCTCTAGAGCTCTCGAGAGTCTGTGACTTCGGAGTTGCTCCCACAAAGGCAGGTCTCAGGATCCCACATGGTGGGGGACCTCTCCATGCCTGTTTCAGCTTCTTTATCAGTGGGCTTTGGGCCATCCTGCCCACATGCCGAGAGCTAGCCCCTTACACACGGGGAGTGTGTGTGTGTGTGTGTGTGTGTGTGCATGCGTGCATGTGTGTGCGAGATCTCTAAGAAGCATAGGAGTGGGTGCCTCAGGACAGATCAGTGTGTTCATCTCCCACGTCTCTCCCTCACCCAGTTCTTGGCACAGGCGTGACGTGTGAAGAAAGCGGTATAAGGTACACTGCTCTTGTCTGTTGTTTCTTCTTTTTTAACTCTTTGCCTCCACTTTTGGTCTTCCACACACACAAAATACCTCACGGATACGAGCTACGCAGATTAGAAGGCGTCTGGCCATCACACTGAACTCACATGCTGGTGTGTGACAAGCCTCTGCCTCCACGTGGGCCAGACTCCAGTGGCTCAGGTCCCTGTAACCCGAACGTAAGGTCAGCTGTCTGCAGATCAGATCAAACACGGGCATTATTGCCCTGCTGCATTTCATCATGCTGGTTCCCCAGGGTCGCTGGCAAGGGCTGAGGGAGGGCCACATGCTGGCAAGATATCAAGGCCACCTGCGTACTCAGGAAGCATAGCTTGCCCTGCGTGTCACCCTCCTGAGGCCAGACGTCCGAATTCCTGGTATTTCAGTGAAAAGATGGTGTAAAAAAATAAAAAAGAAGGTTGGCTGACATTTGCCCACTTGGCCCGCTGGCCTATGTCTTGTCACAGGAGGCAGGGGCCAGCTCATGGCTGCTAGCCAGGTCCGGGGGCATCACGTTGGCATCTGCTCCCCGCCTCCTCACCTCACACCCAGGGCAGCAGGGGCCGTGGAAGGCGATCCGCAGAGCCCAAGGCACTTGGGACTAGCAGCCTTTTCAGTGGGGCCCGGCTCCAGCTCGAGGCCCTGTTTTGCTTCATCTGGTAGCTGCTGCTATAAGAAGCACAGAATTGGCACCATGAGTTGTCTCCTGTTTTTCTTAAGTTCGTTCTGTTAGATGGCCAGATGTCACTTCAGTCCATCGATTCCGTTGCATAGGTTGAGCCTCCAGGAGCCTGTGGATGATGCATGGGGCTGGGGAAGTGAACCCTGGGGCTGAACCCCCCTCTTCCCGTAGAGTTGTCAGCTCGGCTCTGGCAAGGCTGGTGGGCGTGTGAAGCCAGCCAATACATCTTGTCTTGGCCAACCTAGGAACATTCCTGGCCTTGCTGACACCTTGACTCCACTTGCAAGTCCAGCAAAAGTGAAGAAAATTGCCTGAGAGCAACCGTCAGAAGCAGGGACTTATTTGCAAATTGGGTAGCTAATTAGTTAGAAAAATCTGTGATTAATTTTTTTAAATGAAATGTTTTTAAGTTGCTTTGATGGAGGTGATTTGGATATCTGCCGATACGGTGTTTTATACTGTTGGGGAAAGAACCATAAGAGTTTCTAGAAGCCCTAGAAATTGGAGCGGCGAGTGGCGTTGTTTCAGCATCCTGGAGAGAGCACGGGTAGGCATCTCACGCGAGTTTTGTTTCTCAGGCTCTTGCGCTAAAAGCCCTGAGGAGACGTTCACCTGCGTGGCATCTTAAACATTCTGTAAGCTGTTAGCCAAACAGAATTATAATGGGGTTGCATTTATAGGCACCTAGAAAGAAAACACAAGCACTGGGTACACCCAGGTGCATATGTCTGTTTTTAAAAGTAGAGCGGATAGCCCTTCCTGAGTTCCCTAGATAGCTCTTGGCCTTTAGATAAACAAGAATTACGGTCCGATCGCAGACCCCAAAGCCAGCCCCCAGCCCTCTCCCCCACCTCGTCTTGCCATTCGTTTTTTCCTTCCCCCAGCGAAGGCCGCGCAACAGCTGCCAGGGTCTGGGAGAGCCAATAGCCTGGTTTGGCCGGCTCTTCTCTCTGTTACTGTCCTACCCGGCGCTGGGCAAAGAGTGATGTGTTCATCTCTCACCGTGGAAGGGCGTTGGGTCCTGTCTGCGTCATCGCCCGTACCTGGCAGCGGGACTTTGTTCCTCTGTGGTCAGTGCCCGAGACAGAACCTCTTTGGGCCGGGGCCACTGAGGCGCTGCCGCCAACCACATGTGCGGGACTGGACTCCAGACCGGCCTTGTTGGCTGGACACCCCCACTTGTTCCACCTCTGTCTGCCAGGAAACCCGAGTTCTTTATAGTCTCCTCTGTGCCAGGAATCCATTCTCATTTCCAGGTTATTTGAAATGAGTCTTAAAAAGCAATAGAAGAAAGTGAGTAAAACACGTTAGCTGTCGTTCCGAGCCGGAACTGGACAGACGTAGGAAATTCCCGTATGATGTATGAAAATTTCACCGTGCAGGGAAATTACTTCCCTCTGAGATCTCCTCTTTTCCTATAAAAATTATTCAAAATTGTACTGTTACTGTCAAATTACTCAAAATATTGTTACTATGAAATTATTCAAAATTGTACCGTTACTATCAAATTATTCGACATATCATGCCAATAAACTGCATCAATTTGTAGACGATTAAAGTGTTCTCCAACACAGTGACGCTCACTGGGTTTTCTTTGGGGTGTGTGGAAGTAAGCAGACAGTGCTTTTTGCTAACTGGATTTGGCTGCCTTTTAGAGTTCTAGATCCTTAAGGGAACACATGGGCATCAAAACTACAAAAGGTCCAAGATTTTAGCCCCCTTGCCCAGCTAATAGGGTAACATGCTGTGGGTTCATGGATCGTGGTGGAAGTTATGAGACTCTTAGGTCAGAGACAGAGGAAAGGTAAATGTGCACCAGCCATAAGTGACTGAATCCCTGAGCCTTCATCCCATGAGGGCTCCCAAGAAGAGGGCCAGGTGGTGGCCCGCATGCAGCTGGGCTGCATTACAAGACACCCAAGCTTAGGGAACCTCAGTTTTACACTGACCAGTAAGCCTGCCTGAGTGTTGCTCCAGAGAGAGACACTGTGTCTGCCTGTGTCTGCCACCCAACACCGTTCACTACAGCCAGCATCCCAGAAGAGACAGTCTGGAACTGAGGCAGTCTAGCTCACACGATGTGCAAGAATGTGAACAACCCTTGGAGAATCCTCTTCCGAGAATCAGCAGTTTCTTCACCTGGGTCCTAAATATTGAGACACAGGGTCATGGTGCTGTAGTGGTGATCGCTTTGTCTCCTTTTGTGTATGTTGTTTTTTTTCTAGTGAGGCTCTGATCAAAGAATCCCAGAGGTGAGTGGCCCTCTGGGTTTGAGTCCAGCACGCACAGGAAGGCAGGCCTTGCAGAAGGAGGGGCTGAGTGTGTGCTTGGAATTCCTGGGGGCAAGGGTGCGGTGGTCCAGGGACTTGCCTTTCACTGCTCAGTACGTGAGCTGGTTCAGGCTTCGGGTTAGCTCTTGTGGCTGCCAGGTCTGATGTACTAGGGACACGGGAAAGCTGAGAGCCAGGGTATTGACAGAAGTGGTGTCTTACTGGAAAATACAACCTCTTTTTACATGATGAGAGCACATATACTGATTTTACAAATGTGGGCTGCCGTTTGCCTGTGACCCTGATGCTATAAGCAAAAAGGGGGAAAGGTGGCCTGGACCCAGGTGTGCTGGTACCCCAGCTTTAGGGTGGGAGGTGGGGGTTAGGCCCTGATTTGTGCTGTGCTGTTGGCTGGTTGTTTTTGTTTTTTTTTGGCTGGTTTCTATGGTGTAAATCTTGCCATCACTGCCAGTTTCAGGCTATCCATGTGAGATCCTTGGCCCTGGAGCTGGGAGGAGATGGCACAGTCAGGAGTGGATGCTAGCCGGCACAGGCCTTTGGGCCATTTGGGGCTGAAGCAGTGTGGAAATCTGGCTTGGTTTTAGGTTCCATGATTAAAGCAGTAACAACAGTGACAGCTGACATTTATTGTGTGCTCACCGTGTACTAGGTACTAAGGATCATATTCTTAATAATCTTCTATTTTCTGGACCACTGAGTCACAGAAGGGTGAAGTAACTCTCTGAACATTCAGTACCCAGTAAACCAAGCCCAGGCAGTCTCAGCGAGAGGGAGTGTTTCCACCACTCTGGCTGCTGGGGGCAATAGTGTCCTTCAGTGGACTCCTTCCTTCATGAGAGCCACCTAGCCTGAAACACTCATTGTGAGGGGGAAGAGGGGCCTGTCGCTGCTCTCTGCTGGCATCTCTATTGGTTTCTTATTGCTTCTGGGACAAATAACCAAATTAGTGGCTTAACAGATTCTTCATCCTACAGTTCTGGAGAAATAGGCCTCATAGGGCTCCAATCAAGGTGTCAGCAGAGCCAAGTTCCTTCTGCAGATGCTAGGGGAGAATCTATCCCTTGTCCTTTTTTCAGCTTCTAGATGTCACCCACACTCCTTTGCTTGTGGCTCTGTCTTTGAAGTTTGTTATCCCACTTCCCCTCTCTCTCCCCCTCCTGCTTCTTTCTTATGAGAACCTGTGAGATTACACTGGGCACACCCATCTGGGCTAGGATAATCCCCATCTCATCTGGAGACCCTCAACTAATCATAGCTGCAAAATCTCTTCTACTTTGTAGGAATAGCTATTCATAGGTTCTGGGGGATTAGGCCATGGACATCTTGGTGGGAGGGTATTACTCAGTTTACTACAGAGTCCAACAAACTTTGTAGGTGGAATGGGAGACTATCCCGGGATCATTAGGTGCATTTTCTTCAAGCATGGCTAACGGTGGGGCTTGCATTTTCCTTGGATTGAAAACAGAGGCGGCCTGGGCAGCCCGGATGGCTCGGCGGTTTAGCACTGCCTTTGGCCCAGGGCGTGATCCTGGAGACTGAGGATGAGTCCCACACGGGGCTCCCTGCATGGAGCCTGCTTCTCCCTCTGCCTGTCTCTGCCTCTCTCTCTCTCTGTCTCTCATGAATAGATAAATAAAAATCTAAAAAAAAGAAAACAGAAGTGCTTCATATATGAAAGTGATTGGGACCTGTAAAAACAAACCAAAATAGGCCATACTCTGGGGTGGGGGGAATAAGCCAGTGTTCTGGTCCAGGAACAGGTTCCAGGTGTGTGACTGCTGAGGTGTAGAACTTTTGGGAGAAGCCCTGGTTACCTAAGGTACTCCCGTCCCTCGGTTATACACCTGATATACAACTGATCCAAGTCTTCAAGGACAGGTGGCTGTGGGACCTGGCCTACAGCAGGCTGGTAATAGAGAAGTGAGGAAATGCACCCAATTTGGAGACTTGGCAGAAAGGCAGATGTGACATAATGAATGGATCCAAAGTATGTAAGAGCTACATTTGGGAGCCACACTTCCCTAGAGGAGCATGGACCTAAAAGCGAGCAGCAGAGATGGTACCAACAAACCTCATCTGCAGCTTAGATTGCTTCCATGGGAGGCCCCTTGGCAGATTTCGTAAAAAATTATATTTGTATTTACATAGGTAATATAATTTCACTATAGGAAAAACTTGGCTAAAGACGTCAATTTATATCACTTATCCTTGCCTGATTTCTTATCCTGAACATTGTTCTCCTTAGATCCGATTTTGGTTTGTTAGGCATTTTAAAACCCCAGAAGAATGGCTGTCTCTGCCTGGATTAGTTTCCATTTTCATTGAGTGTTCATAAAGGCCTTGGCTTGTATTACACAGCTGGCAAAGAAAGTTCAACCTCTGTGTCTTTTTTTTCTGTGGTGAATATGTTTAGAGTCCAGGGAGGAGCTCTCGGCAGGGCGGTGGCTGTTCAGCTGGAAGCATTCTTTTCTTAAAGCCTTAAGAGATAGGCTGCAACTCCTATCCCCATTTTATTAAAGAGGAGGAAATGTCCAAGAGCTCACAGCTGATGAGCTGAAGGATTATCAGGATTTAAAGATAAGATCTTCTGATTGAAGGCTGAGGTGCACACGTGAGTGTCATTCATGCCCAGATAGGGAATGACCCTGAGTCCACTCATGCGGTCCACCCTCTTGTGCACAGCAAGCTCAAGACCAGGATGGCTTTGAGGTCAAGAGCCCAGACCCAAGTTCTTCTTCTTCTTCTTCTTTTTTTTTTTTTTTTAAAGATTTTATTTATTTATTCATGAGAGACACACAGAGAGAGGCATAAATATAGTTAGAGGGAGAAGCAGGCTCCCCATGGGGAGCCTGGTGCGGGACTTGATCCCTACACACAGGGATCATGCCCTGAGCCAAAGACAGACGCTCAGCCATTGAGCCACCCAGGTGCCCCCATACCCAGGTTCTAACCCAGGCTCCACCGCCTAATTGCTCAATAACCTTAAGCAAATTTAGTTCCTGATGTAAAAATGGGGTTAACTAAACTTGCCTTATAGGATTGTTGCAGGATTGATTGAATGAGTCCAAACAGAGTTTAGAGCTCTTAATTGCTCAATAAGAGTGACAGACTGTTAGACTCAATTGATCTTTCCACTGAGAGAACCAAAAAATAAACAACAGATGGACTAAATGGGAAAAATACAAACACACAAAAATGTGAAAAGATCACATATGCCATAGAAAAAAACATAAAGTAAAATATTGCTAAATTTGAATATATAGTAGTGAAAACTACTTTAGGTTCAAAAATACCATAAGGAAAAGGTAAATGATACACCAGAAGACTGTGATTTGTTTGATAGCCAAAGGATTAATATCCTTTATGTATTCTAATAAATCTAAGAAAAATTGAATATTATACATATATCAAGAGACTATAGATACATTGAGTCATATATGTAAAAGGAAATTTTTTTTTTTTGAAAATTTTTAAGAAATCATAATGTAACCTATGATACTGTGTTGGTTAGCAAGCAAGAAAACAGATGCTGTTGGGCAGCCCGGGTGACTCAGTGGTTTAGTGCTGACTTCGGCCCAGGATGTGATCCTGGAGACCCGAGATCGAGCCCGACGTCAGGCTCCCTGTATGGAGCCTGCTTCTCCCTCTGCCTGTCGTTGCCTCTCTCTGTCTCTCATGAATAAATAAATAAAATCTTAAAAAAAGAAAACAGATGCTGTTAATGGAATTGTTGGTTTTAGTTTTCTGGAGGGCATTTGAAAATATGTTCCAAGTCTCAAAAATGTCCATTTGATCATTCCACATCTAGAAATTTATAAGGCACATCAGGAATAATTCAACACAGCATTATCTTTAAAAGTGTTAAGCTGACAACAACCCAAATTCCCCCAAAGAAGGTAATGCTAAAAATGATCTAGTTCTTGGCTGGGGTAGCTTCAAAGTATATTTATTCAATGTCCTTAAATCTCAGAGAGAGGGCGAAAGGGACAATATGGGAACACAAAGACCTTTCTAGTACAACCCCAAATTTGGAAAATTCCGTGAGCAGGTATATTCCTATTAAAAAGCGTGGAAGCAAAAATATCTAAAAGGAAAAAAAGAATCATTAATAGTAATAATGATCTTGGGATGGGAATTCACATTTTTATTCCAAATAGTTTTCTGTATTTCACAAATTGTGTAGAATTTTCTCAGGAGGAAGAAAAAAAAAGTCCTGTTGGAGAGATGACTTGATGGATGTCCGATGTCCCACGGCTTGGCCAGGCCAACTTTCAAAGTGGGTTGAGTCCGCTTTTCTCCGCAGAGGTTTGGAGACTTCTCGGGTCTCTGAGCCACTCGTAATCGAATATGCCAGATCCCCTGGGGGTGACCGCACTGTAGACACATGCACGTGTTAAGGCTTCCCGGGGGGGCCTGGGGACCAGCGGGCCCTTGCACGCCGAGCCCCCTCCGAGCACGGGGCTGCGAGGCCCGCACCCCTGCAGCGCACGCCGTGCCGGGAAACGTGCTGCGCCGCTCTTCCCGTCTTTACGGGACTCTCGGCCCCCGGGGCAGGGGGCCAGCGGCTCCGCCGGGCCCGCGCCTCGGGGTCACCAGGTGGAGGACCCCCGGCCGCCTTTTCAGGGGTGTCTTCCTGGAAGCACCCCACTTACAGGGACTCCAGGCTCCTGCAATCGACAAACCACCTCGCACGACTCCGAAGATGACATTTCGGGGAAAGTGGCGGTAAAATTCGAGACTTCCAGCCCTTCACACTCTAGTTAGAATCCTTCCCGGGGAGACCCCGTAACATCAAGCTCAGCGGGGGCAAAAAGCGCGTTCCGAGCCAGCCAGGAGTCGAACCTAGAATCTTCTGATCCGTAGTCAGACGCGTTATCCATTGCGCCACTGGCCCCGTACTGGCCCGGCCCTGGCTGCGACATACATCACCCGTGACGCGGCTCCCAGACGCTCCCGGCCGCGCCACGGCCTGCGGCGCCGCCCGCGCACAGCGGCCCCAAGGCGCTCCGCCAATCCGCGGCCGCAACGTCACGGCGCTCTTCCGCGCGCTCCAATCCGCGCGTCGCGCGGCTGCTTGGCGCGCTCTCCGCGCGAGCACTAAGTTTGGCCGCGGCCGCCTCCCGTCCGCTCGGGGGGCCGACGGGGGCGGGGCGAGGGGGGAGGTGGGGCGAGCCGGGCGCTGCGGCCGCCGAGCGGGGCGATCGGTCGAGCGCGGCGGCCGGAAAGAGGAAGAAGGAGCTGGTGGTGCACGATGGCGGCGACGACCTACGAGCGGCTGAAGCTGTGAGTCCCCGCGGGCCGGAGGCCGTTGAGCGGAGGGGGCGGCGGGCGGGCGGGGCGGCAGGTGCGGGCCGCGGCCTCGGGCGGGGGGTGGGGGGCTCCGGAGTCCCGGGGCTGCGGGCGGGCGCGAGGTCCCCGCCCTGCGCTCCCGGAGCTGGTCGGCTGCGGCGGCGCCGAGGCCCTCCGGAGGGGCCCCGGGCCTGGGAGGCCTCCCCTCGCCCTGCTCGGCCTCGGCGCCCGCCGCGGGAGCGCCAAGCTGCGGAGCGGGCCCCAGCGAGCCGGGGCGCGCTCCCCTCCCCTCCCCGCCCCCCCCCCCCCCACTTGGTTGGTTTGTTGGTTTCTTGGAGAGGCGGCGGCTAAATTCATCTTTATTTGCTTAGCAGGGGAAAGGAGAAGTTGGCTTGTTTGTGTTTTCTTGTTTCAATGGACCCATCGCACACCGCGCGTTCGAGGCCACGCACAAATCGACACACCTTCCCTGGGCACCAGAGCCCTGCCTGGCCAGCCTGTAGGATGCAGGAAAAAAGAAAAGAAAAAAAAAAAAAAAGAACAGTCAGTATACTCTTGAGGTCCTGAAGGATTCATGTGGTTTTTAAATATTACACAGCTCAAGCCCAAAGCAGGTTGAGGTTCCTCTTGACAGCCAGAGGCCGTTCTCGAGAATTTTGGCCACTGCTGCTTGACTTCTCCCTGAAGCCAAGTTCTCGAGGCTTTGGGCGATAGGCTCTGGTTGTCAGAGTGGTAAAGTTAGCATCTGTAGGTTCTTTGGGCTTGTTCTGAATCAATTAAAGGTGCGTTTTCTGTTAGCATTACCATCAGCTCCTTGGTTTTCCTGTCTCCGAATTAACTTTGTTGTGCTTTGTGTTTAATATTTTCCCTCCAGACTGAAAAATCCGGCTGCCCCATTCTGAGAATGCCCTTGGCCTCAGAAGCAAAATGTCGTTTGGAGGAAACTTACCCATCCCTAAATGAGCTAAAATGCCTCGGGATCTAGAGGCGGAGGTATCATATTTCTCTTTGTAGGGCTACGGAGGACATCACAGTGTGGTCTGGGCACTTCCTATGCTCTCTGGAACCTCAGACTCACTAAACTCTCTGGAAGGTTCAATTTGAAGTTGAGGCGCAGAATTGGGAGTGAGGTCATCTACTTGGCGTGCGATATTTTGCAGAAAAGACTTATTTTTTCCTCAGCCCACTCCTTTGCCGCTTTTGTGTTCTGTAATTGTCTTTGAAAGTCCCAGCTGCACACTTCCTTGCCCGTTTTCCTTGCCAGGTTTCCTGATTCTCTCCCAGTTCCCCTCTGCAAGGTGATCACCTTGCTGGTGAATGAATCCAGCAAAAATGTCTTTGACTAGGGTACTGGCTGGGCCGGTGTCACGTGTGCTGTGCTGGCTAATTAGGTTATTGTTGACTATCTGATAGTCACCGAAGGGCTTAATATGATCCCACACCAGGTCTCAAATGTGTTTAAGCAATATGGAGCCTTGGCTTTATGCGCCTCAGTGTTAGGTTATGAAATGCAGTTGAATTTTCCTGTGGCACAGATTAAAAGGGATGGAAGACTTTTGAATTCTCATGATTGCTTATATATTGCCAAGGAGACACAAAACTCATCAGTCCAAACCTTCCAAAACAAAACAACTCTATATCCATAAAAGACAAAGGAAATTTGGCCCTTACGTGTGGGGATGATGCTTTTCTATTGATTTTTGTAGAAATGGAAACTATGAGTGAAAAAGTAAGTGTGGGGTTATGTGAAAGTCATTCTCTAATTTATCAGTCCTTAACTTTATTACCCACCTCCCCAGAAAAGTTTTGAGTGCCTCTGTAAATGTGAAGATCCTACTTCTCTGTAATTTTGTTTTTCTTACCAAGAAATTTGTGAGTTGGAATCTCTGTTCTTAATCCTTCCTTCTGGCCCTTCCTGCTCTGAGGCATGCTGTTCAAGGTTTTTAAATGCGGCCTCTGACCCTAGCAGTGTTCTTTTTTAGATGCATTTGGAGTTGGCAGTAGTTTCTGACCCATGTAAGAATTAGTAGGATCCATTTTTAAAAACGTGCCTAGAAATGTTTTAAGAAAGATCCATACAAGAGATAGTTTGATCATTTATTATAAAACTACTGCTACTGCTGAGTGTCACAACATTGAAGTGCTCCGGATGTTAAATAATAATTTGTTCTACATTATGTCACCAATGTGCAGGCCGCCTCTGTCCTGTATGAAGTTCACCTTCCTCTTTGATGCCCTGATTTTATCAGCTGCTCTCCTACTTAAAATCTCCAGCTCCATCTTGCTGAGTGATTGAACCTACATTTCTTAGTCATCTGGATTCCAGCCTCTTTCTAAGCTAACCCTTAACCTCCTTTTCCCTAACTGCTGAGTGCATTCTTTCTCCCTTCCACCAGTCTTGGCCACCCTGTTTTAGCCTCCCGCTTATTTTATTTTGGTCCTTCTATCAAAATGCTTTCTTCTTCCCCTCTTTACATGCTGATCACAATCATGGACCCATGGTAGAGCTGAGAGATGCAGACTTTTTTAGTCAGAAGAGACTTCGATTCGAATTCTGTCCTTGTCATTTGCTTTGCATCATGGCCATGTTACTTAACCTCTGAATTGGTTTTTCATCTGTGAAAAGAGAATGGTCCTACTTCATATAATTATTATAACGATTGAAAGAGAGTGTAGATGAGATACCCAGTGTAATTTACAGAGACTCATTTTCACTGAGAAGCCTTTTCCCCACATCTTTCCCTTCACTGAGCCCCTATAACACTCTACTGTCATAGAGACTGGACACCAGATGTCCATCTGGCTTGCACCTTCTGTCTTTTAGGATTGATATGCAGTGTATCATTTTTCAGCGACAGGAAGACTGAAAGTTGAACGATCAATCCACAGAACTGTTTGCCTTTTTTTTTTTAAGATTGATTATTATAGTGGGTGTGCAGGGGAGGAGGGTAAGAGCTAGGGAGAGAAAAACTTCAGCAGACTCTGCTGAGTGTAGAGCCTGATGTGGGGCTCAGTCTCCTGTCCCTGAGATCACAACCTGAGCCAAAACCAAGCCTCAAGATGCTTAACTGACTGTGCTACCCAGGTGGCCCCCTCCTTTTTTTTTTTAAGTGGGCTCTGCGTGGAGCCCAGTGTGGGGCTTGAAATCACAATCCTGAGCTCAAGATTGAGCTGAGATCAAGAGTCAGACTTTTGGGAGGGCTGGATGGCTCATTTAAAAAAAAAAAAAAAGGGTCAGGTGTTTAACCAGCTGAGCCACCCAGGTCCCTTTCCATAGCACTGTTTGAATTACTCATTTTGCCACTTAGAAATGATGAAATCATTGTAGTGCATATGCTTTGTCCCTCCCACTAGATTGTAGATCATATTCAAAACACCTTAACATTAATTTTTTCTCTAGTCCTCAGTACCTAGCATAAAGCCTTGTGCAGAGAGATCCTCAGTGAATCACCTAAGTAAATGAACTTTCCAGTGGAGAGATACCACAGCCAGCATTTCAAAACGAACACAATTTTTTGGAGTAATTTGGAGTAATTTGGAACATATTCTTTTGAAGTAGCAGCAGCTTAAGTCATTAAGTCATATTTGATTGTCTTTCAAATGCTTCTGTGAAGTCATAGGTTGATGTATATCCTCCATCATTGTTGAAGAGGGGAATAATTGCCCTTGGCCCCACAGTTACAGTCAAGCCAGGAAGAACTGGCCTTGGAACACAGCAGGCCCAGAGTCCAGAGATCTTTCCATTACACTGCATTATTCAAATTACTTTTTTCTTATCAGATTGCTTTCACCTTAGTCTTTGGATGTGCCTGGTATAGAAGTGAGTCACTTATATTTGAAAATAGCTAACATGTCCATATGGATTTTTAATATAGAAAACAATATCGATATGTTTAGAATTTAAAATTCTTTTAAGACATCCAGGCAGTTCTGAATAATCTATGTGACTCCTTTTTCCTTTTTTTTTTCTTTTTTAGATTTTATTTATTTATTCATGAGACACGCAGAGAGAGGCAAAGACAGAGGCAGAGGGAGAAGCAGGCTTCCTACAAGGAGCCTGATGTGGGACTTGATCCTGGGATCATGCCCTGAGCCAAAGGCAGCCGCTCAACTGCTGAGCCACCCAGGCATCCCTCCTTGTTTCTTTTTAAGTTACCTATGTAGGCATGGATAAAGTCAGACAATGATAAATTTGAAATTATGAAACAAGTGCAATAGAAATCCATTATTGGAAACATTTAAAGGACCCTCGCCTTCCCCTCTTTAAAAGGTTAGCTGAAACAGGTGTAAAGCTGGAAATTCTTTAGAAAGTGTATAAGGCCGCAGCTTGCCTCTGAAGAAACCTTGTTTCTTCAGTTAGGAAGTCACCTTTCTTGGTCAAAGACAGCCATAGCTGTGAGGTCAGTGAGACAGCTACAATGCAACCCTGACCAGACGTAAACGGAGTTACACAGTGGTGAAGACATATGTGGTCTGTCCAGTACAAGCAACAGTCAGCTTATTCACACATCACTTTGCAAGGAAGGATGGAGGGAAGGGAAGGTTATAAATTTGGGCACAGATCTGCAGAGTTTATTTCCAAGATATTCATTGGCTTGGTAGCTTAGGCTGGAGGGTCTGCACTAGGCTGCAGGCTGGGCTGCATCAGATCACATACTGCACTTGTTTTAAATGCATATTCCGGAGCTTCACATGAGGCCTAGTGAAAAATCAAGTTGGGGCCTGGGAATCCTCATGTTTAACTAGCTGTCCTGGTGGTTCTTCTGCACCCTGAAGCTGATTGGGAACCAAGGGACACTGGTGTGGTAGAGTGGCATTGTTTGGAAGGCTTGGGGGCCCCTAGAGGAGTTTACTGTGGATTAGAGCCTCAGGTTAGGTAGCAGTTAGATTTGGTCCTGTGAAGGAATCTGGTTTTTGGAGATGATGGTTTTAGGATGTGCAGAGAATAGGAAGTAGATGGGACCTCAGTGTTTTGAGGAAGAAGATGGAATTAGAGTGCATTAGCTTCCTGGAAATATCAACTGTTTGGTATTGTGTTGGGCTCTTGGGTGGTCTGGGATGAACCTGGGCTGTAGGAAAGACACCCTAGCAGTGGCTCAGTGAGGCGGAAACCCCTGGAACCCAGAGGGTGGATGGATGAGGGCTGGTGGTAGCACCTTCTGGGTATAGGTATAGTGGGCTCAGAGGACCCTTCTTGACTGTCTGGGTTTTTATTTTTTGCTAGCCGGGTCTAGGAAAGTGTTATTTCTGTATGTCTTGAACCAGAGATAGGTTAGGGTTGATTATTAAAACTTTGATTTAGGGATCCCTGGGTGGCGCAGCGGTTTGGCGCCTGCCTTTGGCCCAGGGCTCGATCCTGGAGACCCAGGATCAAATCCCACGTCAGGCTCCCGGTGCATGGAGCCTGCTTCTCCCTCTGCCTGTGTCTCTGCCTCTCTCTCTCTCTGTGTGTGACTATCATAAATAAATAAAAATTAAAAAAAAAATAAAAATAAAAAAAATAAAACTTTGATTTAATTCTTGCTGCACGATTTTCGAGGATTTTTTTTTTTTTTGCTAGTTTTGTGCCATGACCGTTGACATGCTTCTGTGCACATGGTAATACTGTTTTAAATTGTGCTAAAATATACATAAGATTTATCATCTTAACCATTTGTAAGCTCCAGTTCAATTCACATTGTTGTGCCACCATTACTGTCATCCATCTCCAAAATTCTTTTCATCTTGCAAACCTGAAACTCTGTATTCATTAAACGACTCTCCCTTCCTCCTCCGCCTAGTCCCTGGCAGCCAACGTTCTACTTTCTATCTCCGTGAATTTGACGACTCTCTAAGTACATCATAGAAGTGGAATTATCCAGTATTTGTGCCTTTGCGATCCACTTGGCATAATGTACTCAGAGTCCATCTATGTTATAGTATGTGTCAGAATTTCCTTTTTAAGGCCGAACAATACTCCATTTTATGTATATATTGCATTTTGTTTATTTGTTCATCCGTCAGTGGGTGCTTAGGTTGCTTCCACTTTTTTGGCTGTTGAGAATGCTACTACTGTGAGCATGGGTGTATAAATATCTCTTTGAGACCTCGCTTTCCATTCTTTTGACCATATACCCTAGGGTAGAATTGCTGGATCATAAGATAATTCTTTTTTTTTTTTTTAGATTTTATTTATTTATTTATTCATCCATGAAAGACACACACACACACACACACACACACACACACACACATAGAGGCAGAGACACAGGCAGAGGGAGAAACAGGCTCCCTGTGGGGAGCCCGATGTGGGACTCAATCTCAGGTCTTCAGGATCACGCCCCGGGCCAAAGGCAGGGGCTAAACCGCTGAGCCACCCCGGGATCCCCAGATAATTCTATTTTTTTTTTTTTTTTTTTTTTTTTGAGGAACTGCCATGCTGTTTGTCCAAGTGGCTACACCATTTTATATTCCTGCCAACAGTGCACAGCATTCCAGTTTCTCTACATCCTTACCAGCACTCGTTATTCTCTGTTTTGTTTTTCATAATAGCCCTTGTAGTGGGTGTGGGGTCAGCAAATAGTAATACTTTTTAAGTGGGTTCATTTTGCTCTTGGGATGTGACAGGATTTTGAAGAGGTTAGTTGTTTCCTAGCGATGTAAATGTTACATGGAGGGGAAAAGGGATGTTTTCAGACACTAGAAGATCATAATTGCCAACTCTGAAAAAAAATTTTGTGTTTGTATTATAATTAAATATATTGCTTCTCTAAAAATTTGACAAGGGTAATTTTTAAAAAGCACTCTTAAGAGCTACTGAATCCCAAGTGGCTGTGCAATTAAGTGCATTTCTATTAAGAATAATAGTCAGAATTGCCCACAATGAGTTTATTAGCTCCTAGTCTTCTGAATTTTCCTTTTTATCTCATACTTGATCAGCAATCTTTACTACCAAATGAAAGTAGTCAGAGTAGGAAATAATTGTTATTTAAATATTCTGCTATTTTGATGTATCTCCCAGAGTCTGTATCTGTTTAACAGAAAGCAGAACTCAGAATGGAGAGAAATGAGACCGTAATCTTGTTTGGTTTGAGTTCATGGCTCATGCCTATTAGATTTGGATAACCTCGCTGGACAGTTCATTTAGGACCAGAGCTCTTTTTACTGTGCGATATTATTTTGAACTTCAGGGACTTGATATCAACAGCATAGTTAATGACCAAATAATCTTCTTGGATGGAATCTCCTTGTCTTAACTTCTAAAATCTATTTCATAAAAAAAGTAATGTGGGACAGTTTAATGAAATGAGAGACTTCAGAGCAGTGGATGGCCATTCTTTTGTCTGTTGAGAAAATATTTTCTCCCAGATTTTTGATCATCATTGAGTCTTCTGTCTTGGTTTCCATGTATTTATTATGTTGAGAACTCAGTATAACCTGTTCACTGGTTAATTTTGAAAAGCTCCAGGCAGAAATTGGCACCAGTGACACTTTTGTAGGCTATCTAACCAGAGACCACTCCTGTTTGCTCTTTTCCCTCTTGTTAGTTACACCCTACTCTCCAATCCAGTGTTTGACCTACCAAGATCTTTCCTTAGCTGGGAGAAAGGGAAACAGTTTTTAAATCCTTTTTATTCTGTCACTGAGCCAAAGAAAACATTAATTAAGGGCCATAGAAGAAAATCCAACTTAGTGTAGATATTTGCTGACTGATTATATTATATTCTCTAAGAATATTGATTGAGCTTCTGCTGTCTGAGAAATACCAAGGAGAACAGAGAAGCAGAGTCCTTGTCTACAGAGACCTGACAGCCTATTTGGTGAAGCTCCCTAAACAAAAATAACAATAAAGCCATGCACAGCAGCAAAAATTACACCACTGAATGGTTTACTCAAGTGTTTATGATGGTAAATGCTAGAGAGCTGAAGTTAATTTCACTGGCTTTTGAAATGAAACCTGGGAATCATAAAATTTACAGAATACAATTTACTGGGTAAAACGCATATACTTCAGGTCAATATGAAGGGCAATTTAAAGAGTGGTGGGAAGAGGAAGACAACAAAGAGGTGTGTAGATGTCTCCAGAGTTGAGATGACACCTGCTCTGATCATTAGTGGGGTTCTGAGTCATCTCTTACATTACTCTTAGAAATGTTGATTAGCTGGCAGGCACTGTTTGAATCTTCATTGCTCCAGTTCTTGAGCTGTTCTCAGTAGCATTATTAGAATAGGCTGATAGCAGCAGCAACTTGGGTTTCAGCAAGACTGGAGAGGCAATATCCAGCAACGGTCCTAGAGCCTTTGTTGAGGAGGGGTGGAGGTCCAGCAGAGGGAGGGGGAGAAGCAGACTCCCCACTGAGCAGGGAACCTGCAGGGCCAGGCTGATCCCAGAACCCTGAGATCATGATCTGAGCCAAAGGCAGGCACCCCTGAGCCACCCAGGCACCACTTAACACATTTTTAAACTTTATTTTTATTTTAATATAATACTTATATATGGTTTAAAAGTCAACAATACATAGAGCTTATATTAAAAGAGCACCTTTTTGCGCTCCTAATTCCCACTGTCCCAGAGACATCAACTTTCAACTTTATAAGCAATTTCTTCGGGTACTTTATTCCACTTTTCTTTCCTTTCTTCTTTTTGTTTTAAAAATTTTGTATTTTTAAGTGATCTCTGTACCCAGTATGGGGCTTGAACTTAAAACTCTGAGATTGAGTCATATGTTCCAGTGACTGAGCCAACCAGACACCCCTTTACTCCACATTACTGAACAACATGCTTGTATTGCTGTTTCCTGAATTTTTTTCAGGTTTAGTTAACTGGTGACTTTTACTTCTGAGGATGAGAATTTAGCTTTTATACCTCTCCCTCTTTTCCTCCCTTCTCCTTTCAGTGTATTTATAGTAAGATATTCAGTATTCACATTGCTATGCTCATGTAGATGTAGTTCAAATGAGTCAGTAGTATATTTTCTTATAAAAATGTTTTGCTTTTCCTGGAATGGAATGTGCCTTTTTTCTTTTTATTTGCATGACTTTTTTTTTTTTTTTTTAATGGGCCTTTTGCTAATGCATCTTCAGTCTGTGTGACAGCAATAAAATTCCTCTCGAACACATTGGATAACCATCAATTCATTTTCTTCTCTGACATTTACTTATGGGAACCCTGTACCCCTTGCTTTAATCTGTACTTGCTTTTCTTTAGGCCTGTCATGTAGCTATTGTCCCTGACAATATCTTCATCAGAATTTTTTTTACTTCTGTCCTGTTTTGGATTCTCTTGATCTAACTCTTGATTTATTCCATTTTGGTGAAACAAGCCTTTCCTTCTTTCTAAGAAAGGTTATCTTTTGAGATGTTGCCCATCTGAAGATGTTTTCATTCTATCCTCACACTTGTTTGATAGCGTGGTTAAGTATAGAGTTTTCAATTAGAAATTATTATCTTGTAGAATTTAAAGACCTGCTGTTGAATAGTGCAGTGTGTTGTTGCTGGATAATCCAGTAGTGTGGCTATTGAATATTTCAGTGCTTCTCTCTCTCTCTCTCTCTCCCTCCTTCCCTCCCTCCATTTCTCCCTCCCTCTCTTCCTCCCTCCCTCCTCTTTCTCTTCCTTTCTCCCCCTCCCTCCTTTTTCTCCTTCCTCCTTTTTCCCTCCCTCTCCCTCCTTTTTTTTTCCTGGGAACTTTAGGATTGTCTGTGGCTTTCTGAAGTTTAATGCTTAATGTGCCTCTGTGTATGTATGTTATCTGTTTTTTCATTTTTACTATTTCTTTGAAGTTTTTTTTTTTTTTTTTTTTCCTGTGTGCTCTTTTAGAATTCCTGCTGAATTTGTGTTGAATATCCTGGATCAGGCTCCTCTCTCTTTCCCCCTCCCTCCCTGGCCCCCTCCTTCTCCCACTTCCTTTGCCCCTCTTCCGCCCTTCCTTCCTGTGCTTTCCCGTTTTATAGCTCTTATTTTTTATTCTGTTCTCATGGAGAGTTCTTCAGTTTTATCTTCCATTCTTTCGGTGGACTAGTCAAATTATTATTTCTGCCCTCACTCCAAGAATGTGTTCTTGCTTTCACAGTGTGTTTTTCTTGTTCTTATTTCATGACTGCAGTGCCCTCTCTCTGAGGCCATCAATTATAAAATAGTGTTTTGAAGTTGTAGACTGTTCTCAGCATAGTTCGTTTATCCAGAGTTATTTTTCTGTTTGTTTTGGACTCTTTCTTATATGACAGAAACTTTCCTCGTATCTGGTGATCCTTGGTTGTCATATCATGTTTAAGACGGAGGCACTACTGGGGATCCCTGGGTGGCTCAGCGGTTTGGCGCCTGCCTTTGGCCCAGGGCGCGATCCTGGAGTTCCGGGATCGGATCGAGTCCCACGTCGGGCTCCCGGCATGGAGCCTGTTTCTCCTCCTGTGTCTCTGCCTCTTTCTCTCTCTCTCTCTCTGTGTCTATCATAAATAAAAATAAGTAAATCTTTAAAAATTTTTTAAAAAAAGAAGGAGGCACTACAAATTGATTGGAGGGTCTGCTTGTGGGTCAGGGCTTATCAACTGGTGGCTTTTGCTGGAGAGTGCTTGAGCAGGAACTCCACTCTCTCATGGGGGAGAGGGGCTAAAGGTCATAAGTTGCTGGTCTTTGCTTTCAGGAAAAGTTTCTTCAGAGACAGTATTCAAGGCTCCTGTGGAGGCTCAGGGAGAGGGGTGATGGGAGCTAGGTTGCCAGCATTCTGGGAATCTGGTACAGGAAGAGGGTAGGATGAGTTTCCCAGTCTGTAAGTTAAACCTTCTTTGTCTCCAGACTTCACTTAGCTCTCTCACCCTGGTCTTCAGCTGTGCCTGATGTCCGGAGGCCAGAGAGCATCTTATGTTGAACTGTGTTAAGCATTAGATCCCAGGCGTGGGTGGATCTGAGCGTTTCTTGCACAGACTGTCAGCCACTTCCCCTTACCCCAGTCCTTATTACTGTTTCCTTCTGGTTCTTGAGGCTTTTCATCATTCTGCTGCTGGAATCTGCTGGCTTTATTGGCTCTTACCAACAAAGTTGGTGACTTAGTGAGTTAGCCCATTTCCAAGCACTCTCCCTCTTGCAGGCATGCATTTGAACACATTTGAATCAGCCCCACAGCCTGCACCCACCTGTTGGCACCCCCTAGATTCCATGTTCTGAAAGAATATCAGGGCTTTTTTTTTAAATGCAGAGTGTTCACTCTTGGAAATCCATTTCATTCTTCTTCAATTAAAATTTTAGTTTGTTGACTGTCTCATTACAAACCTGTTGTAGATGGCATTTTTCTTCTTACAAAAGAAATTTCAGTTTCTAACTTTATAATTTTCAGGACTCTAAGGACTTAGTGAAGTCACTAACTTTGTGGTTATTAGGATTGTGACAATTAGCAAAGGCTTAGTTTTTTGTAGCTCTCTACTTTTTTTGGTATATAATTGAAGGTTTTTTTTTTAAGATTTTATTTATTCATGAGAGACACAGAGAGAGGCAATATAATTGAAAGTCTTAATCCAACGTGTATGTATTTTGTCAGTATTCTTACACCTTTCCAGATGAGTTTTAAGTTTAAATGTCAAATAGGGGGCACCTGTGTGGCTCAGTGGTTGAGCATATCTACCTTTGGCTCAGGGCATGATCCTGGGATTGAGTTCTGCATCAGATTCCCTGCAGGGAGCCTGCTTCTCCTTCTGCCTATATCTCTGCCTTTGTCTGTGTCTCTCATGAATAAATAAAGAAAATCTTTAAAATTTTTTTCAAAACTTAAAAGTTAAAGGTAGTCAAAGTGTAAGAAGAGGGTGCACTGAGGAAAGCAATATGCCTTTTTCTGCTGGCTGTTTATTGAGCTGCAAGCTTTGTGTTTTGTGCATTATATTAAAAAGTGAAGGAATTTGATTTCTGCAATTGTATGTTGATTAGTCGTCTTTTTGCATTAAAATAACATTGGTTATTAAAGAAGTAACTTCCCATTCATGTGCTAATCCTGCCCCCCAAATATAGCTGTTAATGGAGAGCACCATAGGCTCCTGAGCAAGATGAAGAACAAACGCAGGGACTTCACACTTGTGGTCACAATGGTGTAGCTGTCCTCAGGCCTTGTTTCATACAAAAGGAACCCAGGTGATGGCTTTGTCAAGAGACTCAAAACAACACAAGGCTTAAAAACCAGAGCCCACAGCCATCTGAGGTCATTCAGTAAAGTAATGATGCCACCATTTTGTGGACTGTCCTCTCAGTGCTGGACCTATCTCCTGTGTTCTCTCATTTACCCTCAGCTATCTTTCGTGGACAGAGCTGAGCTGGGAGGCTCTGTGTTTTGTTCAGTGACTTGAGGGACTAGGCTTCAAACCAGCTTTGTAAGAGTTTAAAAGCTGCGACTTTTCCAGCATACTCTATTACTAGAATTTGAAGACACTGTCATCTCTATGTGGGATGGTACAGACATTGGTGTGTTCAGAATAGACCCTAGTCAGTCAAGAAAACATGGTTATTTATACTGAGATTAATGAGAGGCTTTGGTTTAATAAAATTTGAATTACAGACTTTCCATTAAAAGTGGTTTAAAAAAGTTTTGTCACTTAGAGACCCAAACACCAGGTATCAAAAAATTCCATTGAGGGAAGCATCTCATTGTTTAGTGTCAGGAAGATGCTGTATCTATGGATTGGGTTTTGGCCAGGGGTTAATGTGAAAGTGGTTCATTCTAGGGGATTTGATCACTGTGTTCGTTTTTTGTTGCCGCTGTACCCAATGACCATAAATGGAGGGACTTAGAACAAGACAACTGTATTATCTCAGAGCTTCTGTGGTCAGAACTCCAACAAGGGTCTCAGTGGGCTGAAATCAGGGTATCAGCAGGGCTGCATTCCACACCGGAGGCTGGGAGAAGAATCCTCTTACAAGCTCATTCAAGGTGTTGGCCAAATACAGTTCCTGTGGCTTTGGGACTGAGGTCCCTATTTCCTTGCTGGCTGTCAATGTGGGGCCACTCTTAGTTTCTAGAAGCCTCTCTCCTCTCCTTGCATGTGGCCCCAACATCTCAGGAGCTATCAACAGTTTATCAAATCCATCTCATGCCTGAAATTTCTCATTCCCTTTCTGCTGCACTTCTCTGGCTCTTTCCTCTTCTGCTTTTCTGGGTTCCTCTGATTCATATGATTCCATTGGGTCTACCCTGACTACCCAAGATAATCTTGTTGTAAGGCCAGTTGATTAGTAACCTTAATCCCATCTGCAGAGCAGTACCTAGATTGAGTAATCAGGAGATTGGAATCTTGGGGTGGGGAGACATCTTCAGAATGGTACAGTTGCTTCTGCAATAAAAATTTCTAGCACATTCTGTCTGCAGTTTAATTGTTCAAACTTTTTAAAAAAAATCTCTTTAAAATTTTTTAAAATTAATTTATTTGAGAGAGAGAGAGAGAAAGAGGATGAGCAGAGAGAGAGAGAAGCAGACTCCTTGCTGAGCAGGGAGCCTGATGCAGCCTGAGATCATGGCCTGAGCCAAAGGCAGGCACTTAACTGATGGAACCACCCAGGCACCCCTAATTGTTCAAACTTTTAAGTATGCAAAATAAAAGTGGTTGCTGGAAGAAGTAACAAGGTATAATCAGCATTTCATGCTGGCTTCTTAAAGCCAATGTCTTATGTATTAAAAGCTTTTTTCCTGTTATAGAGTCATATTTACAAATAAATCAAGGAAGATAGTCATGTAATTTTTATTCACATTCTGTATTATTCTGGAATATTTTTTGATAAATCAGAGCTGTTTTATATGGTCTTGATATTTGAGGATACATATTTAGAAGATAGAGTTTGATTTCTGTATCTTCCTGTTAAAACCAAATTGTTCAGAGGTGGCCCATGTGGCAAAGATATCAGAACCTTCCATTGTATTATTTCTTTCAAGTGTGTATTAAGTAACTTTTCTGGTCCTGTCCTGAAATTTTGCAGCTTTTCTCCCTTCTCTGTCAAAGGATGTTTTTGTTAATAATAAAAAGTTATCACACCCATGAGGTAACTCTTTTATTCTTTGCAAAAGTATTTCATAAATGCTCATTTAATTCCTGCTGTCTGTGAGGTAGTTAGGGTAAGCAGTCTCACCCCCAGGCTTCATGAAGGGCTGTGATTGTGGGGCATCCCCATAGAGTGGGGGCCAGCAGTGGGGGCAGTGAAAGAATTCACCCGAAGCCAAACAAAAGAGATAGAAGTTTATTGAGTACACTGCAAGGGAGAGGTGGCCCAGAAGCAGAGGATAGGCTCTTTGCCATGAGGCAGGGGTGAGGGTGGAGTGAGGGGGCATGGGAACATCACTGTGCCTGGTTAGTAAGGCCCTATGGCTGTTTCGAGGTGGGTCGCTTAATACACCTGTTTGCTTTTCCTGTTTGCATCCAGCTTTGCGGTTGCTGAGAGCCCCTTTGCTTTGCTCAGATTCCAAGCCCTTGCATGAATGTGGCCCTGACAGAGATGCCTTGTTGACAGAGATGTTTTGTCCTCGTTCACAATTGTGCCAGGAGCTTTTTCATGTTTCATTTAATCCTCAAGAGGACTGATCATTGTGCTTCTCTCACCGCGTTCTTTGCCTAGTCTCCCTATATTTATTATTTTTTAATAGCGGTTACCTCTGATATCACTGAATGACTTCTCTTGCCCATTGTATGTCTCCCCATTAGAACGTAAACTCTGTGATTCAGGGACTTGGTACTCATTACTTGAACGAGGGCTGGCATGGAGTGGACACCCATAACTTGTCCAGCATTACATATATAGCTAGTGGTTAGCAAAGTCAGGAGTCGAATCTCTGTATTTTGGACAGCAGATCTTGAGGCCTTTTCAGTGCCTCTACTCCTAATGCAGTGCTATTATAATTTATTGAAGTAGTATTTTGATTAGCGGCTTATCAGTTATGTGAGTGTTGGTTTTTGATGTAGGACACAAAGGCAAAAGAAAAATTCGCTTACTACCTGTAGCCCACTGATAAGTCCTTGAAATAAGCAGAGTGACATTCCTCTAGGAACTCACCTGCCCCAGTTTTAATATTTCGCTAAGGGCAAAAGGCAATCTTAGCCTGACCCCCAGGATCCTGTAAGTCTACTTTAAATACTTTAATATATAAAAATTCCTTTGGAAACTTCCTGTATCTCTGTACACCCCCCCCCCCCCCCCAAATATGTATTGGCAATCATCCTCTGAGCATATGACCCACCAATATACATCTGAACGGACTCAGGACAATAATAGATGACCTTTCCCAACAATAGCTAGCTCCCTTAGGATCCTGGAAATCTGTTGCCAAAATACCTGGGAGCCTTAGGCTCTCCCTAACCAAACCTTGAAAGTATATGACAGGGACACCTGGGTGGCTCAGTGGTTGAGCTCAGGGCTCAGTGGTTGCCTTCAGCTCAGGGCATGATCCTGGAGTCCCGGCATCGAGTCCCACATCGGGCTTCCTGCATGGAGCCTGCTTCTCCCTCTGCCTGTGTCTCTGCCTCTCTCCCTCTCCTTGTCTCTCATGAATAAATTTAAAAAAATAAAAAGGTATATGACGGGCCACTCCTCATGACCTCAGTTCATCTCTTTCTGCCTGCAGGTCCTGTCCCATGCCTTAATAAAACCACCTTTTTGCACCAAAGACGTCCTAAGAATTCTTTCTTGGCCATTGGCCTTGAACCCTAACCTCTTTCCTACATCAGTTTTGATTTCCCATGTAAACAAGGCTTCCAGGTGTTTGTTGATTGACCGGGATTCTGGGTGGCTTTGGCACTATTTGGACTAGGACAAGTCATTGGGAGTTGACTTAACACTGAAGCAGCATTGGTAACTGGACTACTCCTTAGCAATGCTGTGATCATTATTTTAGAAGTAAAAGAACAGAGGAGAGGTTCTTTGTTATTCGTTTGAACCTTGTGAAAAGAACTCCTGGAGTTTCTTCACACTTCGGCTGGGCTGGGCTGGCGGTTGGCTGGCGGTTGGCTGGCGGTTGGCTGGCGGTTGGCGGGACAGGATGTTCCAATATAGCACCAGCCGCCGGCACTCTTTCAGGTCCTGAGCCTGGTTAAGCCTTAGAGAATGCCTTGGGGCATCTGTGCGGTGGTGCAGCCGCTGTACACTGCCTGGAAAAGATGGGCGGCTGGTCAGAATAGCTTCTCCTTTGGAGACAGCACTTTTTTTGAAAGCTTTTATAAAGAAGTCTTGTTTTTGAGGTCTGTTATTGAAGTTTTTTTCCTATTATATTTTTTAATCAATCCCTTACCTCCCAGTCACTAATGCTTCTGTAATGATTAACACATGGTTAATAACTTTAAAGTAAATTTTTTATTTGCTCTTAGAGAGCAACATATGCTTGCACACAACATCTGCAGACAAGGACTGGCATGTTGATTTTCTTTTGTTTTCATGATTTAAGACTAGAGAATACTGTAAGTAGATTATCTGGAAGTTATATTCCTTTTAGTTGATTTCAGGACCTCTCCCTTTTTTTTTCTTTTTTTAAAAAAAGATTTTATTTATTCATGAGAGACACAGGGAGAGAGGCAGAGACACAGGCAGAGGGAGAAGCAGGCTCCATGCAGGGAGCTCGATGTGGGACTCTATCCCAGGACTCCAGGATCACGCTGTGGGCCAAAGGCAGGTGCTAAACCACTGAGCCACCCAGACATCCCTCCTCCACATATTTCAAGACAGTAGTACGATAGATTTTGATATATTTTTACACCCACGAAACCATCACCAGAATCAAAATCGTGAACACCTCCATCACTCTGGAAAGCTCCCTTGTCCTAGCAACCCCTCCCTCTTCCCACTATACAAGTTAAACATAAAACTCCCATAAGATCCAGCCATTCTGCCTCTAGGTAGTTACCCAGGAGAAATGAAGGGGCATGTCTGACTTAGACTTGTCCAAGAATGTTCATAGAACCTTTATTCACTTTTTTTTTTTTTTTAAAGATTTTATTTATTTATACATGAGAGATACACAGAGAGAGAGGCAGAGACATAGGCAGAGGGAGAAGCAGGTTCCATGCAGGGAGCCTGATGTGGGACTTGATCCCAGGACTGTAGGATCATGCTCTGAGCTGAAGGCAGACACTTGACCACTGAGCCACCCAGGCATCCCTAGAACTTTTATTTGAAATATTCCAAACTGGAAGCAGCTCAACTGTCAGTCAACAAGCAAATGGATAAACAAATTGTGATATAACCATCCATTGGAATGCTATTCAGCATTATAAAAAGGAATGGGCTGTTGTATTTTAGTTGAAGACTACCATATTTAAAGTAGATTCATCTTTGTTATATTTTGCTTGATTTGTATTAAAATTGATTTTCATTCTCTTAGCACCCCCTCCCTGCCCCTGGAGGAAACTAGCTTAACATTAAAAAGTTGGTTATAGATGAACCATACCAGGATGTAAGTTGCATTTGGATAGTTAAAAGTTGAGAACTTGTAGTCAGAAGTGGTCAGTACAGTTTGTTCCTGCTGAGGACTTGTTTCTATAATCCCAGGTAGTTTAAACACGATCTGTATATAAGAAATGAGGTTGGTGATGGTTGTGTGGATTTTTCATAGGCAGGGCCATGGAATAATGGAATAGAGGAAGTAGAATTTAAAAGGAAAGGAACAAGCCCTCAGGTTGGCTGCTGCACAGACAAATTCTTTCAAATAAAGCTTAAGATAACAAAGATTAGTTCCTGGAAAATACAAACAAAACAAAACAAAACCCCCGCAAAAACCCTAGTCCCTTTCCTAGCCTGGTCAGCTACTTCCTTCTCTTGCCTCTGGCTCAGAGGCAACAGCCCTGGCTTCATTGCTCTCAGGGTATTGTTTCTGCGAGGGGTTACTGTTTCCTGAGGCAGCCTCTAACCTCTAGCACCCCGCTTGGCCTAAGTTATCCAGGTGTTTTGAGGAACCAAAAAATGTGATTTTTGTTGGACTCTGCTTACAAAGTTGCATTCGCTCTGTGTAGTCTGTCACAACCCCGATTTTACCCCATTTATTTCTTATCTTGCAGAATGAAAAGTCTTTTCCCACCTCATTCTCCTTTTTTAAATGACATTCTAACAACAAAAACAAAAATGTTGCAGTATTAGGTATTTTAAACAATTTCCTAGAAACATTTTATATAAAATTTATTTCTTATTTTTAGTTAATATATCTTGCTTACAATGTATCAGATGTTATTCTAAGTGCCTATTAAAGATTAGCTCATTTTATCCTCATGATAGTGTTATTTGATGTCTAATATTATCCCTATTGATGAGTAAGGGAACTAAAGAACAGAGAGGATGAGTAACTTGCCGAAGTTCATGTGGCACAGCTAGTCTGGTTCTTTAGACTATGTCCCTGATTACTATGCTACATTTTGCACCATGTTGAGTGTAATAAGATAGAATTTATTATGATCTTCTTGTGTAAGCCAAATTGGTCTTACAGCAAACCTTGTGAGCATAATATACAGGTGAAGACAGTTCCAGTGAATGTGTCAGGACCTTAAAACAGCTCCTGGGAAATCCGTTTGATGGCACCACTGAAACCATTAAAATAAAAAGATTTTTTTAGAAGCCTTCATTTCATCTGGTGTGGTTATTTATGGTTTTTAATTTCTTTTTAGGCATGTCACACCTGAAAAATTTTACGTGGAAGCCTGTGATGATGGAGCGGATGACGTACTTGTCATTGATCGTGTGTCCACAGAAGTCACCTTGTCAGGTATTTTTCAGCCCCGGGCAGAAGTGGCAGGGAGAGACCAGTACCGCACTTGCAGTAATTAAACTGATCAGGGGCATATCCGTGTGTGGCTTTTAGAGTACCATCTGGTAAGATTTTAATTCCTGCCACCTCATTTGATTTTTATGCATTCGTTTTATGCTGCCTCCTTTTTCTGAAAAGGAGGAATGATCTTGATGTTTTTACTGTCTGTAAGGATTTATTTATTTATTTATTTATTTATTTATGGTAAGGATTTAAAAACATAATTATTTCTTCATTTCTCCCTTCTTTCTACTTTAATGGGATTGGTTTTGTTGAGGTCTCAATTCCTTTCTAGCTATAAGATTTAAGGTTTTTGAGGGTGAGAAAGTTGTTTGAGCATTAAGTGTGTGGAATTTTAACAGCTGCTTTTGTTTTCGAAAATATTCATGACTGAGGATAATTTATTAAACAAAAAATTATATGTATATATGTATCACTAAAACTTGTGTTTTTGGCAAACAATGTTCCTAAGCTTTATCTATCTATATCTTGTCTGTCTCTCCAGTATATTTTGGTTTTGCTTCTCTGGGGTATGAAAAACAAGGTTTTTTTTCCAGTTGTATGGAACATGGATTTCTGATTAAATGTGAAATAATTTTGGTAATATCACATTTAGAATTTCATATTTCATTTATTGAAATATTCACCTCTAGACAGAGTTCTCTGTTTTCTTGTAAGTACAGTATTTGAGTAACCACTCAGTAAGCTTTCAGTAAGCGTAAATATCCTTTGAATGGTAAAGTGAAACATAAAAATATTTTGCATGAGATAGTAAGGTTTAAGAAATGGCTGGCTGTAATTTTCTGTTTTCTTAGTTATCTAAGTTATTCTGGTAAGTATCATACATAGTTTTCCTTTGATCAAATAGTGGAATTAGAGGTCTGTTTTAGTTGGATAATTTGGCATTTCCTATGTCCGTTGGTGGCTGTGCTCTCAAGATTGCCGATTGGTTTTAATCAATGTTAGGGCAGTTTTATTTTTTTATTTTTTATTTTATTTTTTAATTTTTATTTATTTATTCATGAGAGACACAGAGAGAGAGAGAGAGAGAGAGAGAGAGAGAGAGAGAGAGACAGGCAGAGAGAGAAGGAGGCTCCATGTAGGGAGCCTGATGTGGGACTTGATCTGGGACTCCAGGATCACGCCCTGAGCCAAAGGCAGGCACTCAATCACTGAGCCACCCAGGTTTCCTTTTCTAATCCTCTTAAGTGGACACAGACTTAGCTTCTGGCAAGAGGTTGAATAATCTTGGTTGAAAAATAACCATAGAGGTATCCCACAGTTTGCTTGATGAGGATGCTAAAGCATGCCACTTTGGGCACTTTCTTCTAGATAGGCAGAGGCCTTTATATTCACATGAACTTCTTGATTTTATATTTTGCCGAAATGGAGGTCTAATAGTAATGAAGGACTATTGCTTTCTTAGAACAAATCATGCATGTTGATTTTGAAGTAACTATGGGAATCAAACTAAATTTTTTCTATCAGTGAGCTTTTTCTCTGTGATTTTTCCTTTTTTTTTTCTTTTAAAGTCAAGAAAGATATTCCTCCTTCAGCTGTTACGAGACCAATATTCGGTATACTGGGCACAATCCATCTGGTGGCAGGTAAGAAAAAATAAGCTAAGATGGGCCAAGAAGTTAATTAAATGGGCACAGTATAAGATGAAGGCATATTTCCTATCATGCTTGAAGCAATAAATCTGTAGATTAGATATTTGTCCCTAATTTCTAAAAGTGACATATTACGACAAGCAGTTAAATTTATCAGCCTGTGGTTCTTTAAAAAAGAGTTTTGGTTTTATTTTTATTTCAACTGGACTTGAAATCCCTAGTCAAACTGGACATTTCTTCGTAAATTCTAAGAGTATTTAAGTAAATATTGTAAGGCACTGATGGACCAGAATATTCTATACCATCAACCCCATTTTGAGGTCGAATATGACATAGTGCATGTTAGAGAATGTTACCTAGTTCTGAGTTACTGGGAAAGTGATTTTGTTTATCTAAATTTCATTTCATTTAACTTAAGAAAAAGATTCTTATATTATCAGGCAGTGTGCTAGATGCTGAGTTATAGAAGATGCCAGACCCTTTTTTTCCCTGCAGTTTACAGTCTAGCGAGAGATTCTTTTGAGTAGTAAATTACTGTAGTAAGGTGTGACGAGTTCTAGAGAGAGATGTATGTAGGAGACTTCCAGGAAGGGTACTTGTGGGAAGAGCTTTGAATGGAGCTTAAGAATTAATTTAGTGGTAAAGGCTTACCCTATTTTATTTTGGGAGGAGGAGGTGGCCAGGATCAGGGTTGGGGTATTATTCATGGTGCTGTGATACTTTCTTAATTCTGGACTGTTCATCTTGGTGATGTTGCAGTGACCAGTTAGTTATATTGCCCCAGCACATCTCTGTACTGTTTATAATGACGTGTAGGACATAGGAGTAATGTAGACAGGACATTACCTCTTCTGCAGTGACCCAGGACATTACCTCTTCTGCATCATGACCCATGATGCTTTAAGCTACACCCTGGGAAGTGTATTAGCAGAGGCCTATATGCCTTGGGGATGGCAGGAGAAAAAAAGGAGCGTATTCTGGCTTTCCCTCTGCTAAGATCACTGCTTTTGCTTTTATTTTTTTGAGAAAAGATTTGACTTTTCAGTAGGAACTTCTCTAAGTAATGCGCTGTTCTTTCTAGTCATAAGTCATAAGATTTCCTTTAAAAAAACTCCTGGGCCTTTTATCTGTATTGCACAGTGCAGTCTCACTCTGCTGACCTTTGGAGCTTAAACAATACAGAGTGCCACTTTTGGCTTTAGAGTTGCCTCTATTTATGTGTGTTTGGCTTTGCTTTTTGCAGGTAATTATCTAATTGTTATTACCAAAAAGACAAAAATAGGTGAATTTTTCAATCACGTAATCTGGAAAGCAACAGATTTTGATATCCTTTCTTATAAGAAGACAATGTTGCACTTAACTGATATTCAGGTAAGAACTGGAAACACTAATTGCAAAACCTGACATAATACCATGGTGGGGCAAGGCATGGGAGGGATGGAACAAAGAATGTTTGATGGATTTCTTTTAAGCCTAATGATTTCAACAGCCCAGAGAGCAAGGTTCCTCTGCATGCCTTTATTTATTTATTTATTATTTATTTATTTATTTATTTATTTATTTATTTATTTATAAAGATTTTATTTATTTATTCACGAGAGACACAAGGAGAGAGAGAGGCAGAGACATAGGCAGAGGGAGAAGCAGGCTCCACGCAGGGAGCCCGATGTGGGACTCAATCCTGGAACCCCAGGATCACGCCCTGGACCCAAGGCAGATGCTCAACCACTGAGCCACCCAGGCATATGGGTGGCTCTATATGCCTTTATATGTAGTCATAAAATGTAGTTTTTAAAAGTCCTTTATATATTTTATTGTCCTTCGTTTGTTTTTTTTTAAAACTGACTCAAGGTCTTTTTTTTTTTTAAGATTTTATTTATTTATTCACGAGAAACACAGAGGGGCAGAGACACAGGCAGAGGGAGAAGCAGGCTCCATGCAGGGAGCCTGATGTGGGACTCTGATCCTGGGATTCTAGGATCGCACCCTGGGCTGAAGGCAGGCGCTAAACTGCTGAGCCACCCAGGGATCTCCTGACTCAAATTCTTTAGTTATGAAATTTCATATGTAGAGAAAAGGACAAACAGAAAATGCACCTATATCCAACAACCAGAAATAAAATATGAGATACCTTTGATGTTCCTCTGATCCTGTTGTGTTCCCTCTTTACCCAGAGAAAAAGTATTCATTGTGTTTACCACATGTAAATAGAAGTATGTGTGTTTCTGTCCAAATAGGCCCTGTTTTAGGGGCACCTGGGTGGCTCAGTGATTGAGCATCTGCCTTTGGCTCAGGGCATGATCCCAGGGTCCTGGGATCCAGTCCCACATCAGGCTCCCTATAGGGAGCCTACTTCTCCCTCTGCCTGTATCTCTGCCTCTCTTTCTGTGTCTCTCATGAATAAATGAATAAAATCTTTTTAAAAAGCCCACACACACAGCCCTCTTTTTAGCACAATTCCTGTAGGCACGGATTTTAGTTATCCTGGCTCAGCTGTTAGGGAATGCAGTCCCCCAACAAAACAGTTTAAATTTAAGTTACCATGGTATGTAAAATAAAGTTTGGTCCAGCAAGGTGGAAGTGCAAAGAAACAAAAAGTAGCGACTCTAGAAATGAAGTTTGAATTGAACATAGGTGGGGTAGAGAAGATGCAGCCGACCCTGGGAATGCGGCACTCGCCTTTCACAAGGTTCTGGTGCACAGCCAGAGGTCTTGGTGAAGGTGAACTTCTCTGCATTCTTGATGATTCGGTTGTGATGAGAAGGTTGAAGATGCCCCTGAGGAAGTGAAGTCAGTGACAGACTTCATAGGAAGGGAACTCTCTGGGGTATTCTATGACCTTGAGAGTGCAAAGGATAAGATGTTGGAAGCCAGTCCAGACTTAGAAAGGTTTATGACAGTTAGGGGCACCTGGGGGTGGCTCATTCAGCTGAGTGTCTGACTCTTGGTTTTCGCTTGCGTCATGATCTCAGGGTCCTGGGATTGTGCCCTGTGTTTGGTTCTATGCTCAGCAGGGAGTCTGTGTGAGATTCTCTTTCTCTCTCTTTCTCTCTGTCTCCCTCCCCCCCATCTCTCCTCTCGCCCTCCCCCCATCACCACTTATGCTCTCTTGCACATTCTCCCTCTAAGATAAATAAATCTTTTTTTTTTTTTTAAAGGTGTAAGACAATTGGTTAGGGTGTAGAAAATATTCTATGTAGATCAATATATTCACTCCTATAAGACATGGTAAATAAGAAATAAAAATGGCTGTATTTATTAATAACCCAGTAATATTTACCTGAACAGTTTCTTCCTGATTGCTATACTTGGTTGTCAGGCCATGCAACTAATTTTAACATTGCTCGCTGCATGTGTTTTGCTTGTACCTTTTGTTTTTTTTAAAAAAAAGTATGAGCCCAAATTAAAAATTTCATAGTATGTAGGTTTCTAACATGTAGATTAACATGTTAATCATTTGATAATCCATTAAACGTTACCAGACATTATCAGTTATTTTTTAAAGGAAGGATGAAAATCAATGTCAATCTTGGTATTCATTGGGAAAGCCAGCTAAAATAATTATCAGAAAATAAAGATGAGTATTATCTTTATTTATCTGGATTTTTCTTCTTAGTCTTTTCATTTACAAAAAATTTAATTCTCATCCAGCCCCGTAAAGTTTCTTTAGGAAGAAGGATGGTATTATTCCCTTGTTATTTACTTGCTGTGTTTTTGGGCCTTCCTGACTTCATGGTTTCACTTATCAAGTGAGAGTAATCATAGTAACCCACAGGGTTTGTTGTAAGGGTGCAAGAGAGTCTCTAAAGGATCTGGAACTTAGGCGGTCATCACCTAAGGCGGTGATGTTTTGTTAAAATAACTTCTGCCCCTTAGAGCAAAAGCTGAAGGCTGCTGTAGGGCAACAGTTGTACCCCATCAGTTAAGGTAGCAACACCATTTGCTGTTTATTGAACTCCCTCTGCGGGTCAGGAGCTGGCCTAGGCCCTGGGGATGTGGTGAGCATTCTCTCTGGGTCCCCTTCCAGTGGTCTTTAACAGGGCCAGCCGGCTTACAGAGCTGGGCAGATCCCGTTTTTCAAGTGTGAAGCAGACTGATGTTTGTCCCTCCCCTCTGTTTACAGTTACAAGATAATAAAACTTTCCTAGCAATGATCAACCATGTCCTGAATGTGGATGGGTTTTACTTCTCAACAACATATGATTTGACCCATACTTTGCAGCGGCTGTCCAACACTAGTCCAGAATTCCAAGAAATGAGTCTCTTGGAAAGGGTAAGCTTCACCTTCAGTTACTTTTACTTATTTTGTTTTTGGTTTTTTTAAGGGGCATATTTCTATGTCATCCATAAAAGTATTATTGATTTTTCTCAGTTATGGCTATATCAGGCTCACATGTGGGGTCGAAAACACAACATGTTCTCGATATCCGTCACAGTTGCAAATTCAGGATCCCAGAATCTGCGAGTGTTACACAGACAGGATTGAGAGCCAGTGGTGTAAGTATTCAGAAATTCAGTGTAAACAGACATGTTGGTAGTTTCCTGGCTCTCAGTGTTCTGTAGCATAGCAGTTATTAATGTTAACAGCATAATTAAACTTGTAAAATTAATGTTCCAGCAGGTGATATTCTTTATGCAGTGGTGTTATTTATAGTTTTTGCAACTAGAAAAGTAAGAACTGATTTAAGAACTTGGAAAATACTGTTTTGTTTAAGGTGGGGTTTTTTTTTGTTGTTGTTATTTTGCCCCCCCCCCCCCTTCTTAAATATGAGTGTATCTTTGAAACTAGATCTCAGATGATATCATCCTAAAATTCCTGCTGTTCAGGAACCTGGATAATTGCTGCCTGGATTTTTTTTAGTAACAAACCGTTAGGTGTATTTAGGGGGCAGACAGAATTTAAAAGGTTGCTGTCTGTTACCTATTAGGCTAGATCCTATGAAATTGCCAATAATTGACCATTTTGACCAGTAAAAATTATAATTTCGTACAGTTCAGCCTAAATCAGTGTTTTAGTTGACTGGTTCTTTTAAGATTTTATACTGTAATCTAGTAAAATTATATGTAGGCTTGGATGTAAATTAGATGTAGGCTAAGCAATCAAGCAGTTTGGCTTTTAACTACAGAGACTGTTGCTTTTAAAAGCAGTTGCTATGCTGCATTCTCCATTTGTTAATCAGATGTCTCTCGGATACCTACTGTGTACCAGGTACTGTATCAGCCAGCAGGGACACAGAATGAAAAGGATGGCCCCATGTGGGATCCTGCAGTCTACTGGGGAAGCAGAAGTCTGGGCAGTCACAAAATAAGGGACAGTTGCTGTCATGGGACTGTGTACCAAAATGGGGTGGGATCCCAAAGGAAGTTGGGGTCTCACTGGGTCTGGAGGAGCTGGGGATGACTTTACACAGGAAGGTACTTCTCAGCAGAGACTGAATGCCTTGGTCAGGGCACAGTGGGAGAAGGGAGGGTCCCAGGCAGAGATGGTGGCAGTGAAATGAGAAACAGAGCCATCTCACATGTTGGGAAGAGAATTTGTCAGCTAATCAGGAGTGCATTAAAGTTAACGTAGGAAATCAAGACAGTGACAAATGAACCATATGTACCTTAAACATTTTGTCTAACTTAAAACGTAAAATTTACACTGACTGGTCGATATTTTGGTATAGGACTCTAAGCTTTTCTTTGTTTTGGGTTCCTTGATTCCTGTGCAGAGTATATCCATAACACTTTCCAGTTTGTACAGGTTCTGTACAGTTTGTACAGAGTCTGTACAGGTTTGGACACCCACAAAGTGATGTTTGCAGAATCCTGTAGATTTTGACTGTGTTTCTCTAACCTTCTAGAGCTGCCACCCCTCCTCTGGATCCAACAGCAGTATTGTTTTAGCTTGCCTTTGATCACTTTAAGTTCCACATATCATTCAGCTTTATAAAAAAAAAAAAAGTAGGGATCCCTGGGTGGCGCAGTGGTTTAGCGCCTGCCTTTGGCCCAGGGCGCAATCCTGGAGACCCGGGATCGAATCCCACGTCAGGCTCCCGGTGCATGGAGCCTGCTTCTCCCTCTGCCTGTGTCTC
Organism: Canis lupus dingo; assembly: GCF_003254725.2. Taxonomy (NCBI): domain Eukaryota; kingdom Metazoa; phylum Chordata; class Mammalia; order Carnivora; family Canidae; genus Canis; species Canis lupus. The sequence goes on along the minus strand of NC_064262.1, from coordinate 43,029,941 downwards.
TGCCTCTCTCTCTCTCTCTCTCTGTGACTATCATAAAATAAATAAAAATTAAAAAAAAATTTTTATAAAAAAAAAAAAAAAGTAGTTTGTTTTTAAGTCCCATCTCATTGATGTGTAAGACATTTAGTTTGTGTAATGATGAATAACAGGTGCAGCTGGCACAGAGCAACTGGGAGCACACTCCTGAGCCTGGAAGTGTGCCCTGGGGCTGACTGTGGCCACCAGAGCCATTCCCTGCCAGAGCCACACCCGGGGACTGTCAGCTGTGGAGGAGCGGGGAGTGTCAGTTGGTGTGTTTGGTAAAGAGAGTTGAGAGAGTCAGTTCACCTCCTGTGTTGTTGAGGGAACTTCCCCTGTATTTATAGTCTGAAAGTCAGTGGTCAGAGATCCCAGCACTGGGTAGGCCATGCAGAGGTTTTGTTCTGCTGGTAACAGCGAGCCAGTGAAGAATTCCCAGCGGACAGGAGACAGGTGGTGTGAGAGAGCCCCTGCTGGCAGCATGTGGAGGGATGGGTGAGAAGAGCAAGGCCAGGACTTGAAGCCCAGGAACCTGCGGTAGTGAGAAGCAGGAGTCAGGTGCTAGCCAGGGCGGTGGGAGCAGAGATGGAGGAGAGGGGGCGGATTTGGAAGGAGATTTAGGACTTGGCAGTTGACTACAGATAAGAGAACGAGACAGACCCCAAAGGACTCCCAGCTTTCTGTCTGGGCCCACAGCACGGGCCTGAGCCAGTGGGATGGGATTCACCCAGAGGGAGGGCTGATTTGAGAGGAAGACCTACGTGTAGCCACCAGGTGGAGACATTGATTGTTAATAGTTCTCTTTCTGTAGAAACTTGGGTGGGCAGGAGATACTTTATTGATTTTAAATCTTCTCTCTCAGGCAGATCAGCGGTTTGTATGGAATGGTCATCTTCTAAGAGAATTTTCTGCTCAGCCAGAGGTAATGGACACTACATAAAACCTGCTTATTTGTTACAATCCAGGTTCTACTTGGATACATATGTAAAATGGCTGCCTAATCACCTGGGATTTTGGTAAATTAGTCTGATTTAACTCAGTTTATAACTTACAAAGCTTGGATAGGTCTCCCCCCTCGCATTGTTCTGAAGAAGCCCAGTTTTACTCTCATCTTCTATAGAAGCCTTAAAAAAATACTTATGTAAAAATACATTGCTTTCTGTGAGTAAGAGAGGATGGATTTTGGTGGGTGAGTAGTGGGGAAATCAGGGGCCCCAGGAGGTCCCCGGGCAAGTGCAGAGTTCTGAATTTGTCTTGAGTCACCCAGGAGAGACATGTGTGGATGTCATCTCCCGCTGTCCTTAGTTTGTACAAATGTGGGGTGAACAGGGACACCCAGCCGGGAAGCATTACATATTGAATCTAGTTACATAGATTTGCCTCGGGTCTTTATTTCTCGTCATTTGCTTTGCTTTGCTTTTGAAAAAGGAGTTTGAGCTGCAGACAGCACAGGTGTTTCTTTTCCCTGAATCAGTGGAATTGTTATAGGCAAAGTCTGACAGGGAGGGAGGTAGAAGTTTGGCAGCTTCATGCAGTTTTATTAGTGTTCCAGGACCTGAATATGTAAGCCCAAATGATGGTATCACATGCTTAAACTGTTTTTTAATTGGAAAGACAAGGGTACATTAGAGACATTTTAAAAAAATAAAGTTAACCATAAGCTTGATACCTCATTGTATTTGTATGTTGCCTCCATAACGCACAAATATTTTTATAGAGTATAAAACTGTTTTATGCTGCACCTTTTATTTTAGGACCATATATATTCCTTTTTTTTTTTTGTTTTTTTTTAAGGACCATATGTATTCCTAAATGTAATGTCTCTCTTCATTTCAGGTCCATCGGTTTGCTCTTCCAGTATTACATGGCTGTATCCTTACATAGTATCACTCTTTAGTTATCTGGCAGTCTTTAATTCAGTTTTAGTATGAGGCAGGTTTAGGAACAACCTCAGTTGTATGAGGAGAGTGTTTTTTGAATTAATAGAAATTGCTTTTGATAATAAATCATACCTATTAACAGAAAATCTTAGAATACTGAGGGATGCTGGGGTGGCTCAGTGGTTGAGCATCTGCCTTGGGTTCAGGGCGTGATCCTGGAGTCCTGGGATTGAGTCCCACATGGGTCTGTCTCCCTGCATGGAGCCTGCTTCTCTCTCTGCCTGTGTCTCTGCCTCTCTCATGAATCAGTAAATTAAAAATCTTTAAAAAAAATCTTAGAATACTGGTAATAAGTGACCTCCCCCCTTTTTTTTAAATGAACTCTTGAGATAAAATTATTCTCTCTGTTCAAGAGTTCTGGCGCTGATAGTTTAAAGAAGGAATATGCAGACTGTGTTTTGTCTTTTATTAGACTTTGTACCAATAAACAAGAGTAGTTTGAACCTGGCTATTGAAATGAAAACTTTCCCTTTCCCTTAAAGTAGTTAGATTCACAAACTGGGGTGACCTGGAGAGGAGAATTGAAATTAAAAATCGTATTTGTCATTTGAAATAACCACAGAACAAAATGAGAATAGATGGTACACAAAGATGTCTACCAGTATGCAGGAAAGTCTGTACCAATGCAAATAGTCATCGTCTAATTGTAAGTTCATTTAAATAATTTATCATAGACATTATTCTAGAAACAGGGAAGCAGAGTGAGCTGGCTGATAGGAGACAGGTAGCTGATGAGCACCTGTAATCAGCACTGTGCTGTTCCTGCAGAAACAGAGGCAATCTTTGTATGTCACATACCCCCAAGAAGCTTATTATGGAAACAGTGTGTGATTTATTTGTTCATTATGTTAATATGATTTCTTTAAATTACATTATTCTTGTTATACCTAAAAGCAAAGAAATATGGAGGGGAAACATCTTTCATAGAAACACTGGGGATAAAAGCTCTTGTTTATCCTGTGTCTCCCTCCCCTTCCTGGAATATTTTTGAGTTCCCCTAAGACTAAAATAAGCAATGAATTTAGGTGGTGCTTTAAGAGGTTTGGGCCAATTATGCATGTTTATGTGTTTGTTTCCAAAATGAAATTGTGAATGGACTGTAATTAAATGAGTTACGGAACAGTTTGTCTTGGAGATTTTAGAAACAGCCTATCCATTCGTTTAGCTTTAAATCTAAAGTTTTAGGGCAGCCCTGGTGGCTCAGCGGTTTAGCGCCACCTTCCGCCCAGGGCGTGATCCTGGAGACCCGGGATGGAGTCCCACGTCAGGCTCCCTGCATGGAGCCTGCTTCTCCCTCTGCCTGTGTCTCTGTGCCTCTCTCCCTCTGTCTCTCATGAATAAATAAATTTAAAAAAAAATCTAAAGCTTTAAATAAGCCTCTGGTTAACATAGTTACATAGTTTCAGTGTTTGGTGTGTATACAGAGAATGAAAAAGAACAGGCCTTGAGGCAGGAGCATGCTGGGGCAGCCAGGGTGGACAGGGAGAAGTGGGAGCCACTGCAGGGAAGGACCCGGTCTAGGTTATGCAGGGCCTTTGTGGACTTTGTACTGTAACTGTAGTGAGAAACTGGGGATCCGGGTAGAGGATTGGCATGGTAGGTAAGACAGGATCACTGACAGTAGTGTGGAGAACAGGCCAGAGGAGAACATGAGATAATATAAGGACTAATTAGAGGCAGTTGCACTAATCCATGTGTGAGAAGCAGTGGTGCCTGGGGCCAGGATGGTAACAGTGATGGTGGTAGAAATGGTCTGGTTCCAGACTTGTCTTGAGGGTAGACTTTGTAGACTTTTCTGACAAATTGTACCTGGGTTACGAAAGAAGGGGATTTAGTATGAATCTAAGGTTTCTGGCTGGGGTAGGTAGAAGGAAGCCATCCATTGACATGCAGAAAAGTCTGGAGGTGGGAGTAGGGCCAGAATATCCAGAGTTCCACTGGACTTGCTAAGCTTGAGATTTCTCTAACTTCCAAGTAGAGATGTCACTGAAGCAGATGGAGTAATGCGGTGGGAGTTTACAAGGGAAGGTCATGTTACGGTATAAACTTGAGAGTCTTCTAGGCACAGATGGCATTTAAAGCCACGAAGCTGATGAACTCCTCAAAGGAAGGAATGCATCTAGAGAAAAGAAAAGGCCTGGAGAGAGAAGATGGCCTAAAATGGAGTTCTAGATGATGAAGAAATGCTAGAGCCACAGACTGTTGGACTCAGTGAGGACAAAGTGGGAGAACCAGTGTGAGTGAACTGAAAGGACAGGAGAAATGAAGATGAACCAGCAAAAGGCAGTGAGGAAGAGGGGAAGCACCCAAGTGAAAGTGGTGTCCCACAAGCAAATGAAAAGACTGTTTGAAGGCACAGGGGGTAATCAGCTGGTACGCTTCTGGTTGGCTAAATGTGAGCATTCGAGAAGGAGGTTAGGTACCTGCTCCCCTGCTTTTCCTCCCGAAATGAGGGATATCACTGATGAGAGGGATTCGCAGAAGGGGAAAGCACAGTCTGACATCCTTGAGTGTGTGACAGGTAGAGTCTAGTGCTCAGGTCCTCCTCCGCCAGGAAGAGAAGCAGACACATGGATGTGGATACTGGCTGGTATATGGGGATGGCTTTTATTTCCACAGAGGAACAGGAGACAATGTCAGTTGGGTGAGTGGGATGAGGGAGGAGGTGTGTTGGAGGTTGAGAAGGTGTGGCATGGGCAATGAGTGGCATAACGCATTGATAAAGACCAGAACTAAATATATTTACATGGTAAAAGTTAGATCATGGTGAGGAATGCTGTATGGTTTTTATTTTCTTCTTGTTCCTTCCATGCCTTCTGGATTCTCTGAAGTGTATGTATATCTGTCCTGTCATCAGAGGAAATGATTCAGAAAGCAGTCATTCATATTCTATGCTATACTTAATGTAATGGGTGAATGAATGAATAAATACTGCCTTGGATTCTGCTCTGGCACTGGGTTTTAAAGAAAAATGAATTGGGAGTTCAGGATGAGTCATTAAGTCTGATGATAGTAGGTCAAAGAGAGGGATGAATCATTAGAAATTCATATTGCTGGTGTCCTTCAGTACCATCATTTTGAAAATGATTTGGCATTCTCTTGTGAATTTACCAGAACTTCCCCTATGCACGCCCAGTATGTTTATACCAGGGCAGGTTTGCAAGAGTATTCACAGCACCACCATTGGATGGAACTAAGGACTTAAGTTCCATCAGGGCTCTCGAGGTATAGTTAGGGCTCTCGAGGTATAGTCTTTGCAGATGGTAGCACTGAGGACAGGTGGCCTACTGGCTCGTGCAGTCCAAGCATGAATCTTAGGAACTTACTGGTGGAAATAAACAAGGACTGAAATTTATCAAGAATGTGGTGCTGTTTTTATAAAACCTAATGCATAAGCAAGCCATACGTTTTTAAGTCATGTTTGCATATGGTGAAATTAAGGCAGGAATGTGGTCTCCTGAGAATAGTGTTACTTCTGGGTAAGAAGTCACTTGGACAGAATGGGAAAATAACATAAGTAGATTCAGGGTTTTGGTACTGTTCTGAAGTTGGATGGTAGATTCATAGATATGTAATTTATTAGGCTATTAGGCTGTATAATGGATGAATCAAGCTGCGTTAAAAAATGTTACATATAAAAAATATGCATAGGGCAATCCCAAACAAATGAGGAAGGAAGAAAGATAATAAGGCCATTGAGACAATGAAAGAAACCTGTCTTTCTTTTTTTTTTTTTTTAGATTTTATTTATTTATTCATGAGAGACACAGAGAGAATGAGAGAGAGAGAGAGAGAGAGAGAGAGAGGCAGAGGCACAGGCAGAGGGAGAAGCAGGCTCCATGCAGGGAGCCCGACGTGGGACTCGGTTCTAGGTCTCCAGGATCACACCCTGGGCTGGAGGCGGCGCTAAACCGCTTAGCCACCCTGGCTGCCCAAAACCTCTCTGTTATGGTATCAAGCATTGGTAAACATGAAAAGTCAAAGTAATTCTTAAGAGAATTTGGCATTTTCTAATAAAATCCGGTGATGAATATACTCCATGACCTTGCAGTCTTAACTCCTTAGAGCCACTTCCTGATGTCTATGTGCGGAGATCTTTGTTTGTAGCATTTTTATGCTAGCAAAAACTGGAGCCAACCTGGACAGTAGGCTGGACGAACTAGTGCGGCCACAGTGGATAGAATACAGCTACAGCATCAAGTGAGCCCCAGCCCCATATTGTTGAACACACAGAGCAAGCCCAAAGACATACACAGGATAATTCCATTTATGTAAAAAAGGTAAACTGTTGAGTCTAAACAGATTGCTCAGTGGCAAAACTAGAAATACAAGCAAGGGAGTCGTGTACTGATTGGCTAGTGGTCTGCACTTGGAGGGCAGCAGGGGGGGCTAGATGCAGAGGAGTGACTGCTCTGGGTGCTTCAGAGGTGCTAGGGGTGCGCGTGTAGGTGAATGTGAGAGCAGGTTTAATGATTTTTGTTATGATTAGTCATATGTAACTGAAACTGGCCATTTTATTTTATTTTATTTTATTTTATTTTATTTTATTTTATTTTTTATTTTTTTAAGATTTTATTTATTTATTCATAGAGACGCAGAGAGAGAGAGAGAGAGAGAGAGAGGCAGAGACACAGGCCGAGGGAGAAGCAGGTTCCATGCAGAGAGCCTGACATGGGACTCGATCCAGGTTCTCCAGGATCACGCCCTGGGCTGCAGGCGGTACTAAACCGCTGCGCCACCGGGGCTGCCCGAAACTGGCCATTTTAACCAATTCTGAGTGTATAGCTTAGTAAGTGGCATCTCTTTCCTAACATCATACGAAGAGCATCAAACCATCTCCCTCTCCCCAATCAAAAATTCTCCATCTGGGAAGCAATAGCTCCCCAGACAGGACTCTCTTTGTAAATATTTAGATACATTGTGTATTCTTTTCCGATTATTATATTTTCTAATAACATCGTTTTAATGTAAGAGGTTTGTATCTCTGTAGGCTTCTGCAACCCTTTATTCTGGCATGAGGTGATGAGAAGCCTGTGTCCTGAGGGTTCGTTGGGATAGAGCTCCTGAGCTGTAGTGAGCCAGTGCAAAGCACTTATTGTTACAGTCATTAGGGAGATAATTTTATATCAAGAAAAGCTTTTGAGGGAGATACCTTTTTTTTTTTTTTTTCATATTCAGTTTCACTTTTCCTGTTTCAAGAAAAAAGAATCAAAATTTGTTTCTGGATAATCCTGAATTCACAGTTTGATCTGTAAATCTTCATATGCATTCCAACTGTTTTGGTTAATTTATATTTGTAATTATGCATATGATATATTTATGTGTGTGTGTGTGTGTTTTAATTGCAGTAGCCTAGTACCCCCCCCCTTTCCATTTCTTACTTGGAGGCAAAACTATTTTAAATTTATGTTTTCATTTAAAGGAGGGTTTTTTGGTAATGTGGGTAATATTTTACTTTTAGAAAGTGCTTGAGGATAGCAGGGAAAGGAAATCATATTTTTAAAAAATTTTTCGTTTTTTGAGAGCACAGGTAGGGGGAAGGGCAGAGGGAGGAACCCAAAAAGATGATACATTCTTGGTCCGTTTTTTTCCTAAGGACGGAGTCATTCTTGCTAGAGTACATTTTCAAATGTAATCTGGAAATAATACCTATGATGTTTATAAATGTTATATTTTTCTTAATGTATCTAAGTTATTACTATGCACTCATGTTCTATTAATGGAAAATACTTTGATTGGATTCTCATCTCCAGGAGAAGTTGTTTCAGAGCTGGTGTGCGCTATTATGTAAGAGGTGAGATTAATTGTGTCAGTGTGATTCAATATTGGGTTATATCTATGACTAATTAATGTTTTGTCATATGGTGACATGAATGTAACCTTTTGTATTTTATTTGTTCTCATTATCATTTGATAGCCTCACTAAATATTTATCTCCTGCTTCATTATAATAATTAGGTAGGTTTTCTGTGCTTTACTCCAGCTACTGTAGTTACATTGCAAATGTTCATGAGACCCCATAGGCTGCTTCTTACTGCTTTAAGAGAACTCATTCATATTGTTTGCCGGATGTCTGGAGGCCAGCTGAACTCAGTGTAGTTTCAGTAACCTAAACTCACATCAAAAAGTATTTTCTTTTATTGCTCTTGGGTTTTTTGCATGCATAAAGCTAGATATTTGACTTTATGCCTTCAACTTTAAAGATTTTCGTTTTGAGCATTTACTAGGGTTTGTACTAGTAACATGCTAATTTGCTTAAACCATGCTTTTAAAATCTGCCTTAAAAATTACTGGCATTCTGAAAAGGAGATTTTTCTTAACTTTTTCTTTTTTCTTTTCTTTTCTCTTTTCTTTTCCTTCTGCCAGAAAATCAGAATAAAATCCTGTGGGCCATATATATCAGAATAAAATCCTGTGGGCCATTAGAGAAATTGTAGAAGTTAAAGGTTATTCCCTTATTACAGGTAGTATAGGCAAAAGAAGAAAGGCATTTAGTAAGGGACATGGTCAAAATCATACGACCAGAATTGGAGTTAGCTCCTTCATAACTAGATTTTCTTGGATGGAGACATATTTTTAATTAAAGCTTTTGAATAGATAATAGGTTCACATAGTTCAGGTATCAAGAAATATAAAGAGATAGGCAATAAAAAATATTTCTCATCTTTGAGCCCATCTGCTGCATCTTAACTTCCCTAGCAGCTGATCAGTTATTAGCTTCTTATTTATCCTTCTGGATCATTTTTATACTGTTAGAGTTGTGTGTGCCACCCCCCCCCCTCTTTTGTAGGCATTGGTTGTATACTCTGCATATTTTCTTGCCCCTTGATTTTTCTTGTTTTTAAAATTTCCTATACCTTGGAAATCATTTCGTAAGGTCTGCCTCCCCTCCCCCTGGCCACCCCCTTCCCAGCACCCCCACCCCCACCAGTCTCATTCTCACTTCTAAAAATATTCCTTAATGAGAATTACGGAAAGAACCAAGTATAGGATGCTTCTGACAAGTAATTTTAGAAGGTATTGAGAAAGCATTTCCTTGCTGATTGGACTCAGTAATCTTGTCCCTGTCACTGTTAACCACCGACCTCACCTAAAAGTGTTATGTTTGAGAAATAATTTGAGGTGGTTAAAAATAAAATCTATTGACTTCTTTAGATAATGTGGTCATTTGAGTCAGGGACTAGCTTGAAAGTTGCCTTTGCCAGCTTTTTTTTTTTTTCCCCCCACTTTATTTATTTATTTATTTATTTATTTATTTATTTATTTATTTTTAATTGGTGTTCAATTTACCAACATACAGAATAACCCCCAGTGCCCGTCACCCAATCACTCCCACCGCCCGCCCTCCTCCCCTTCTACCACCCCTAGTTCGTTTCCCAGAGTTAGCAGTCTTTACGTTATGTCTCCCTTTCTGATATTTCCCACACATTTCTTCTCCCTTCCCTTATATTCCCATTTCACTATTATTTATATTCCCCACATGAATGAGAACATATAATGTTTGTCCTTCTCCGACTGACTTACTTCACTCAGCATTTGCCAGCTTTTTGTTGTACAAATAGACTTTATGAACAGGATTGTAGAGGATTGCTTCAGATAATTGAAAAGACTAATGAGTGTCAGGACTAAAACACTAGAGCAGTGCTTTTCAAACTAGGCTTTGTGGGTATGTTCATGGAGTTATGGGAATTCTAGGATTATAAAGTTTTTGTGCTCTTATTTTGATAATTAAAATCATTGTAAACATCTGCTGGCCCATTTGCATTATTATAACAAAATACTGTTGCCGTGACAACCAATATTTACATTTAATACTGTGCTTAATGGTTTTGACTTTCAAAATAGTATTTTTCAAATTGGGATCCATGGGCATACTCTCAGGGGTCCTTGAGAATTGCATTTTTCTTGAAAATATTCCTCAAGTTTGAGAAACACTGTTTTAGAGGAATTGTGTATGTATAAATAATTGATATATTAAATAGCAGCCAACGTCATCTGATTATTAATTGATCCTTACTATGCTCCTGTAAGCCTGTTGCAGTGAGTGAGCTCCTGTTAGCTTTCTGATGATGTATGCATTTGTCTGAAATTTATTTTTACAAGTACTTTTCCACTAACTTGAACTCACTTAATTCTTTCCAAGTTAAACTAAATTAGTGAGCTTCTGATGTGTTTCTCATATAATAAATATAGTTAACTTTAACTTTTTTTCAATTTAGGAATTGATTCTGAAGGTCATGCAGCTAACTTTGTAGAAACAGAACAAATTGTGCACTACAATGGAAGCAGGGCTTCATTCGTACAGGTGGGTGGATGTGTCTGTCCTGTTGTTGAGATTTCCCTCCTCTTCCCTGCTTTTTAAAGTAAGGCCATTGTCTACGATGTGGGAAAAGTCCCCTCAGAACAAAGCTACTCTGTTAACCTGGCTCTTACCTGCCCATATTTCCTGCCCTTGAATTAATTAAATCCCTTGGGAGAGGGGAGGGGAGGGGAGGAGGTCCAAGAGTGGTGGAGGTGCAGCCACCTATCCACTTCACCCTCTCCACTTCTTCAAGGCAGTGGTGACGGGACAGAAGCCAGCTTGTGATGGCTTTACCTGCCCTGCCCTTCTTTGTGGGACAGTGTGTCTCTTGTTGCCTCCTTTCAAAGTTGTGGATTACTTGCTGCTCCAGAGCAGTAGTGGCTCAGCATATTTATAAATTTTTTAACATACTCATTTGAGAATGAATAAAGCAGTTTTCTAGTTTCATCATAATACCACATTACATAATAGACATAACTTACCAAGTTTTACTTGTAGATAAGTTGATTTATTTTGGAGTTTAGGGGAAACACAGAACCATTTACTACCCAAGTAGTAAACATGTATATAAAATCAGGAGGAAAAAGTCCTTTCCAAATGTATTCCCATAAAATATGAACTTTTGGAGTAGGTACACCCAGATACCTTTCATAGAGATAGTAGGTTGTATTTTTTCTTTGTAGTCAGTGATACACACCCACAACCATACCTAACAGTAAGCAAGCTGAGAAAAACAAGTTTATGTGTATGTTTCTTTTTATATTTCTCTTTTCTTTTAGACTCGAGGGTCAATACCAGTTTTCTGGTCTCAAAGACCAAACCTCAAGTACAAACCGCAGCCACTGATCAACAAAGTAGCGAATCATGTGAGTATCTTCTGTGCTTTTTTCATTAGCTAAAAATAGCTTAATGGCATTATAGTTTGCACATTAAACATGTAGTTATTCCTCACAAGTCAGAATCCAGCATCTGCAGCCATTCTCCTTGGTCCTGGCACCTAGTGAACCTCTGACCCAAAGGCTGTAGAGATGCCATGTTGGAAATGCAGAAAGCTAGCGGTTGATCACACGTTTGGCAATTTCAGATTTTATTTTATTTTATTTTTTTTTTTAAAGATTTTATTTATTTATTCATGATAGTCACACAGAGAGAGACAGAGGCAGAGACACAGGCAGAGGGAGAAGCAGGCTCCACGCAGGGAGCCCGACGTGGGATTCGATCCTGGGTCTCCAGGATTGCGCCCTGGGCCAAAGGCAGGCGCCAAACCGCTGCGCCACCCAGGGATCCCGCAATTTCAGATTTTAGAGATCTCGTAGCTTTGCAGCTTCATACCATTTACAGTCTTTAGTGTATTCTCTTTGAGGTCATGTTCAGAATTAAAGTATGGTATTGTAGCTCAGAATAGAATGGCTTATAATGGTTGTTTACTATGTGGTATTCAGAACATCTAGAAGACCTGGTCCCAATCCTAGTGTCAGTCTCTTGAATATACAAACAGGATGTTTAAGGAGATACTTTAAAAGATTTTTAAAATACTCTTATAGTGTAATCTGGTAAAGTGTAAAAACTCTTTTCTCTTTCTAGATGGATGGTTTCCAAAGGCATTTTGATTCACAAGTAATTATTTATGGAAAACAAGTAATAATCAATCTGGTATGTTTCTTACATGTTTCTTGGGGGAACAAAACAAAAAACTAAGTTAAAAAAATATAACATTTACTATTTTAACTATTTTTAAAGTGGCATTATTAATGTATTTTACCATGTCGTGCAGCTGTCACCATTGACCATTTCCAGAACTTTTCATCATACCAAACAGAAACTCAGTGTCCACTAAACAATAACTTCCTATTATCCTTCTCAGCTCAGCCCCTGGTAACTATTCTACTTTCTTATCTATATAAATTTTCCTATTCTAGGTTCCCCCCCATAGGGGATCATATAATACTGATTCCTTTGGGTCTTGCTTATTTCACCAAGCTTAATGTTTTTAAGATCTATCCATATTACAGCATCAAAATTTCCTTTTTTTTTTTTTTCTTGAAGACTGAATAACATTCGATTGTAGATACCTTATTTTGTTTATCCATTTATCTGTTGATGGACATGGGGTTGTTTACACATTTTAGTTACTGTGAATAATGCTGCTCTGAACATTGGTGTTTGGGTATCCATTTGAGTCCCTGCTTTCAGTTCTTTTAGGGCTGTAATTAGAAGTTGAATTGCTGGATCATATGGTGATTCTAGGTTTAACTTTTTAAGGAACCACTTTACTGTTTTTCACAGTGGCTGCATTTTACATTCCCATCAGCAGTGCACCAGAGTTCTACTTTCTCCACATCCTCACCAGCGCTTGTTATTTTCAGGATTTGTTTTGTTTTGTTTTTTGATTATAGCCATCTTTATGGGGGTGGAGTGGTATGTCGTAGTTTTGATTTACTTTTTTTAAGATTTTAGTTACCCATTCATGAGAGACACAGAGAGAGAGGCAGAGACTAGGCAGAGGGAGAAGCAGGCTCCCTGCAGAGATCCCGATCAGGACTCGATCCCAGGACTCCAGGATCACGCCCTGAGCCAAAGGCTCAACTGCTGAAATTTTTTTTGTAGTTCAGTTTTTTGATTACCTTCTCATTTTCTTTTGTGTATATTCTACAGATATTTTCTTTTTGGTTGCCGTGAGGATTACCTGTAATATTGTAAAGTTTATAATATTTAATTTGAATTGATGCCAACCTAACTTCAGTTTGCATACAAAAACTTGACTCCTATAAAGCTTTGTCCCTCCCCTTTATGTTATTAATGTCACAAATTATATCTTTATACATTTTGTTCCCAGTAACATAGATTAATATTTATTCCTTTTTTAAAATTTAAATTCAATTTGCCAACCGACAGTATAATACCCAGTGCTCATCCTATCAAGTGCCCTCCTTAGTGCCTGTCACCCAGTGACCCCATCCCCCTACCCACCTCCCCTTCTGCAACTCTTTGTTTCCCAGAGTTAGGAGTCTCTCAGGGTTTGTCTTCCTTTCTGATTTTTCCCTACTCAGTTTCCCTCCTTTCCCTTATAGTCCCTTTCACTACTCCTTATGTTCTGCGTATGAGTGAAGCCATATGATGATTGTCTTTCTCCGATTGACTTGTTTTACTCAGCAGAATACCCTCCAGTTCCATCTACGTCGAAGCAAATCATGAGTATTCATCTCTTCTGATGGCTGAGTAATATCCCATTGTATATATATGTTCTTTATCCATTCATGTTCTTTATCCATTCATCTGTTGAAGGACATTGTGGCTCCTTCTGTAGTTTGGCTATTGTGGATATTGCTGCTATAAACATTGGGGTGCAGGTGTCCTGGTGTTTCACTGCATCAATATCTTTAGGGTAAATACCAGTAGTGCAATTGTGGGTCATAGGGTAGCTCTATTTTTAATTTCTTGAGGAACATCCATACCGTTTTCCAGAGTGGCTGTACCAGTTTGCAATTCCTGCCAACAGTACAAGAGGGTTCCCCTTTCTCCACATCCTCTCCAACATTTGTTGTTTCTGTCTTGTTAATTTTAGCCATTCTTACTTGTGTGAGGTGGTATCTCATTGTGGTTTTGATTTATATTTCCCTGAGGTTTATAGTTTCTTAGATGCATTTGACTTCTGAGTCCCATAGATTATAAAAAAAAAAATGGAGGTATAGATCAAGATTACAGGAATGCTGCCTTTTATATTAGCCTGTGTCTTGTATTTACCTTTATAGGAGATCTAAATATCTTCGTGTGGCTTTAGGTTGCTTTATAGCATTCTTTCATTTCAACCTGAAGGACCCCTGTTAGTTTTTCTTGTAGGGCAGGCCCAGTGATAATGAGCTCTCTCTGCTTTTGTTTATCCAAGAGTGTCTTAATTTCTTTCTCATTTTTGACAATTTTTCCAGATACAGAATTTTTGGTTTAGGCTTCTTTTCTTTCAGTACTTTACATATATCAGTCCATTGCTTTCTGGCCTCCAAGGCTTCTGAGGAGAAATTGGCCTATAATCCTGTTGAGAATACTTTGTATGTATTCCCTCTTGTTGCTTTCAAGATCCTCTCTTTGTCTTTTGGTAGTTTGATTATAATGTACTTGGCGTGGGTTTCTTTTATCATCCTTGGAATTGAGTGATCTTCTTGGATTTGAAGATTTATGTTTTTCATCAAATTTGGGAAGTTTGGGGCTATTTTTTTCTTTAAAATAGGTCTCCAGCTCCTTCTCTCTTTTCCTTCTGGGACACCTGGAATGAACGTATTGTCCCCTGGTTGTGTCCCAGATGTTCTCTGAGGTTCTGTTCACTTTTCCTCATTCATTTTTTCTTTCTGCTCCTCAGACTTGAGCAGCTTCTCATTTGTCTTGTCTCCAAGTGCTGATTCATTTTTCTTCCTGCACAGATGTGTTCTTGAACTCTTCTAGTGAATGTTTAATTTCTGTTTTGCATTTTCAACTCCAGACTTACTGTTTAGTTCCTTTGAATGATTTTTGTTTGTTTGCTGATGATTTTATTTGTTCATGTACCGTTTTCTTGGTTTCCTTTTGAACCTTGTGTTTTCCTCTAGCTCTGAGCATATTTAAGACACTTGTTTGAAACTTTTTTTCTCGTAAATCTTCTACAGGGATGTTTTTTGTCAGTTTATCCTTCTCCACTGAATAAGCCTTGTTTTCCAATCTTTTGTTTGTATTCCTTCATTTTTTTTTTTTTTAAGATTTTTTTTCTATTCATAAGAGACACAGAGAGGGAGGCAGAGACACAGGCAGAGGGAAAAGCAGGCTCCATGCAGGGATCCTGATGTGGGATTCGATCCTGGGACTCCAGGATCACACCCTGGCCCGGCCCGAAGGCAGGCACTAAACTGCTGAGCCACCCAGGGATCCCAGTATTTTTATTGTTGAAAATTGGGCATTCTGTGATTTAATGTGGTAGCTAGGGAAGTCAGATTCTCCTTTGCCAGGGTTTTGCAGTGTTTTTGTTTTGTTTCTATTGTTGAAGGCTGTAGTAATCTATTTGTTTTCAGACATTTCCAAACCATTTTTGAAAAGACTATCCCTTGTTGTGTATGCTGAGTGAGGCCTCTATTCTTTGAGCTCATGTTCAGCTAATGTTTTGAGAGAGATTTCTTTGAATGCCAGGAACTGAAACAGACAGAGGAAAAAAATGAAAAAGAAAGAATAGCCCTATCTTCCAGTCTCTGCAGACTGGTTCTATGCTGGAGCAGTTTTTCACTGGTTTAGCCGGGCTCGCTTGAGCAGAGGTGTCAGCCTGAGGGTGAGGGCTCTGGATATTCTCAGGGCTTTCTGATGTGCCTCTTGCCTGGGTTTGCATGTGGATTTCTAAAATCCTCCTTATACCTGACTGCTTTTGAATGTCCTAATTTCCCAAAGAGTATAACCCCAGCTTCTTCTGCAGGCTGTAGATGGTCTATTTTATGGTTTCCAAAGCCCTTGCTTTAGGTAGCTGTTGGTTTATCATCCTCTTGTAGCTGTATGAACAGTGTCCGCTTCTTCTCCTGCTTGTGTTCAGAGTTATGTAAGGCATAGACAAGCCCGTCTTTCAGGTTGGAACAAAACATCCATGATAACTTGCAGAAAAGGTCTGGGGCCCTCTATCCAGTTTGAGGAGGTAAACCGAGAGCCTGATTGCCGCTTCTTAAGACTGAAAGCATCTTAAGATGGGGTGGGGTAAGGGCAAGTAAAAATGTCAAAGAACTGTCTATAGTTTTGAAGATAGCTGCTTTTGGATCAGGCGTTTGTTTGGTTGCTTTAAACCTTTGTTTTCCTGAGCTCCTACAGAGTTGGCTCAGATAACTTCTATTGTTTTCAGTGTTTTGGGAGAGAACAAGAGCTTAGACCTTTCTGGTCCACCATTTTGCTGATGTCATTCTCTCCTTTTAAAAGAAATTAAAGCTGTGGTGTTTTTAATTTTTTACAGGTTAATCAGAAGGGCTCAGAGAAACCACTCGAACAGGCATTTGCAACAATGGTGTCTTCCTTGGCCAGTGGAATGATCAGGTACCTTCCTAGAGATCTTGCAGGTCTCTTCAGGTTAGATGTGCACCTGCATACCCAGCTGTCCCTCCTCATCCACGGGCATCCATTCCCAGACCCCCAGTGGATGCCTGCAGCCGCACCTGGTCCTGAAGCCCCATATAGGCTATGATTTTCCTTAGATACACATACCTGTGATAAAGCTTAGTGTCTAATACAGGCATAGCAGCAGATTAACGGATAATAGAATAATTACAATAGAATAATTAAACCAACATACTATAATAAAGGCTGCGTGAATGTGGTCTCTCTCAAAACATCTTGCTGTACTATAGTTGTGCGTCTTGCGATGATGTGAGGTCATAAATGCCTACGTGATGAAATAAGCTGAATCATGTAGGCAATGACTGACCTGATTTCATGTCAGGAGGAGGATCATCTACTTTCAGACCAAAGTTGACCGCGGGTAACTAAAGCCATGGGCGGTGAACCTGTGGATAAGGGGAGACTACTGTGTACACCAGTACATAGATCTCACCAGACATATGGTGTCACCCACTTTCCAAAAGTCCGCGTCACACTACTTCGTTCTTACAAAAGCCCTGTTGGTACCTGTTCTCGCTAACCCAGAAGAAATCCAAAGATGATTTTTAACTTTTACGAGAAAGTCATTACCACCCTGATGGAGGTCTTTCTTTCACAAGAGCAGAGAGGCCTGTGGCATGAGGCAGACTTTTGGAAAGCAGGGGTGGTCTTTGCTTTAGGCTACTTCAGATCATGAAAAGTTCCATAGGACACACTCTACTTTTGGATAGTAGGAGAAACCTGAGTTATAGTTCAGCTTTTTTGTTTGTTTGTTTTTCAATACTAGGTCAAAGCATAATTTTGGTGGCTTGAAATTTTTCTCTGGCATAATTTATATTGCAGAATAACTTCTTAACAGTCAGATTTTAATTTGAATTTTGTTGAAGTTTAGTCCCTGGTCAAAATCCCCTCCTTGAGGCTTTGTGTCGCATGGCCAATCGGTCATGAATTTCAGTTCCTTGTGATCATTTGATGTGATCTCTGTGGTCCTGGCCACCACCGGAGTTGAAGAAATTTCCGCTTGCATGGTGGCCTTGTGTGGAGCAGCAGCTTTGCTTCTGTAAGTCACCAGGCTGTAGTTGTAAACCCTGTGTGGCCTTGTCAAAAGAAGGGGAATCTTAAAACATCCAACAGTTGCCCTGTGGAAAGGTGTGAGGTAATGAGTCAGCCTATTTGGAGCATTCTGCAGCAGGAAACTGGGCAGGAGGTGAGGGTGTACTGTGGTAGGAAGTGGTCATAGGCACTGAGGGGGAACTTTCCAAAGAAATGGTGTGGGGTTATTTGGGGAGAAATTTTTTTAACTTATGAAAAATTTTAAACATCCACAAAAATAGAATGATATAATGAACCTTTGGGGAAGAATTTAAGTGTCTTTCATCCAACTCAGAACTCTAACAAATTCATCAGACTCTCTACCCCATGCACACTTCTGCCTCTCTCACAGCGGAACTTTCTTAAACACTCTTCGGAGGACCCAGAGGAGGGTTCCTACCCAAGATGTGCCTCAGAATCCTCAGAGGAACTTAGAATAGCTCTTAGACCTGAAAACTTAGAATCTCTGGGTTTGGAGTCCAGCATGCATACTCTTGAGTGAAGTTTGTTTGCTGGCTGCTGTGTATACCCCTTCATAAGGCCCTTTTTCTGCCCACAGGGTTTCCACAGATACAGTGGTCTCCAGAGTCATCTTGACTTTGTAGCAGCAGCCAACTTTGAGAACTTGCTGCATAGGTCAGAGTTTAGAGTTAGGCCCTAGGTGTTCTGGGGAGCTTGGAGGGCACCCCAGCTCTCACCTAAAGAGTGAAATACCCAGGGCTGTTGTCATTTTCCTTCTGTGAGCTCTAAAGACCATCAGACAGAGGAGCATATTAAAAAAGCATATTTGAATATTTTTTAATTTAGTAAATCCATGTTGTGGCCGAGGGAAAGAATCAGTCTGTTGATTAAAGTGAAATTAAACAGTAGACTTAATTGTCATGTTTCAGATATCTGTTGGACTGATTCATTTTTTAGTTGTTTAATTTAGTTGCTTTGAGTAAATTAAATAAATGAAGTTGGTAGATTGATGAAATGACTCGCAAGAGAGAAAGGTCATATCGTTGCACTTCTGAGGAATGGTGGGCCTCTGCAGCAATGGGAAGTTTTTCTTTTGGGAACTGGATGAGAAAATGAGCCGTACTAGGTAATGTATCACTGAGGGTTGCTTCCTAGAATTTGGAAAGCAGCAGAACTGCTTGACTCTTAGGGTCAGAAGTAAATAATATATTTAAAGTCATTCATTGTCAAAATATAGCTATGTGGTTTGTTCTTAGAAGACACGAGTGTGATTTTAGAAGGATGGACGCCAAGAATCCAAGTGCATGTAGATGCTGGTGATCTGCTTAAGTTCTTCAAGCCAGTCTGGGACTGTAACTTCTGGTGGGAGTACCCCAAAGTGACTGGCACTCTGCCACTCTTGTGGGAGTGGCCTCTCTGGAAATGCTTCCCCTGCTCCCGGTCTTCACTAAGTCTAGCCTTTCTGTTAGCTCTGTTTTTGTACTGATTTCTAAGGAGACCATTCTCTCCTCATTAGTGAGATAACCACTGAGGTGGTAGGAGCCCCTGGACCTGCTTAGAAGCCCATGCTCTATTGATGCTCCTTTGGTTTATTGGAGCCACAGGAGTTTTGAGAGGGCAGACACCTCATCTTGAATTTCACTCTGGATCGGAATTGAGGTCTTTCCAGTCCTACTTATGACTTGACTTGGTTCCTGACTCCCTTGACTTTCAGAAACTGGGTCATGGTTTTTTTTTTTCCTCACCTCTCAATCGGCAACATTTTCCAGCTCATGGTAGGACACCTTCACTGTCAGATGTGTTCTAACCTGCAGAATTGGGCCTATTAAATACCAGATAATTAAAAACAACCCATTACAGATTGACGGGAATGTATGTGAGACGTACAGATAGTGATTAAGACAGCGCATGTTTTGATTTGTTAAAGAAGGTGATGGGCAATAAGTAACCAGGGTGGGAGCCATGTTGCCTCTGTTCTTCTGACAAACCTCAGTACAAGTCTGACACTCGTCTAATCCCCTGCAAACTGATTTGAGTTCAACCATTTTGAACATTTTAATCGATTTGAAAAATAATAAAAGGGATCCTATTCTTTGTACACGGGGGCAGATAATATACAGTGGCTATTCATTTGGGTAAGGCTACTTTATGTTATATACCTGATTGCTGTACCTGAGCTCACTTCTGCTTTTTGCTGGGCTTCTCTAGTCTTCTTTGAAGGCCTCTAGAAGAACATGTGAAGATAGAAGGGTGTGTGTGTGTGTGTGTGTTGGTAAACCCAGAGTGAAGGAGAAGAAATTGGTACACTCAGAGGGAAATTAGCGTATGAACACAGTAGTAGAAGGAAAATGACTCATCTTTGGTCAGTTTCTGCATATCTTTTCTTTCGGTAGATATGTTGCCTTTGACTTCCATAAAGAATGTAAAAACATGAGATGGGATCGACTAAGTATCCTGTTGGATCAGGTAGCAGAAATACAAGATGAACTAAGGTAAGCTATATCACTCCCCCATAGAGGTCCAGGGAAGAGGGTTGTGTGTGTATGCGTCATAGCTGTTACGCCTTATCCAGCACACTTACACGAATGCAGGTCCCTGGGTTGATGGCACTTGTTTGTACCATTAATTTTACTTTTTTCATTAAAAAAATGAAACTTAGTGATTTAAAAATATTTTTAGATTCTTAAAAGCAACCCAACACCAGGTATTTTCACATTTTTGTGAATCAGCTGCCACTCATTTACAAAGCTTTACATAATTGAACTTAGTGTTAGAATTTTATATTCAGTTGTTTTCACTGAACGTTCTAGGATGGGTCTTTTGATATTTTGTCTTTGTAATGATGGTGTGACACGGCTTTCCTATACTCCACTGTGTCATAGTGCAGGCTCTGTTAAATGTTCTTTTTCATATTAGGCATCTGGCTTGTTTTCTTGTCCTACCACAAAAGATTGAGCAGCGGTGAATCACCCTGGGTATATATATTCTTACTTCTGTTAAATTATTTCCTAAAATAAATTCTTGAGAGTAGGATTAATGGTTCAAAGGGTCTGAATAACTTTATGGTACTTTCTGTGCGTGTTTACCCTGTTATTTACCATGTGGGCTCACAGGTTCACGGTCCCCTCTGCATAGGTCAGTCTTCAGTTGTTTTAAAGCCAGAAGAAGGAATCTATAAACCATTCTGTCAAGTTCTGCCTGTGTGTAATTCTAACCCTGGCAGCCCACAGGGATTAAACTAAAACTAACCCTTTTCGTTTTAGTTACATAGTAACATAGTAAAACTTTTCCCTCTAGGCATTTCTCAGTTTTTGAAAATATATTTATATACATATTAAGTAGCCAGCTATAGTAAGTTAAATCTCCTCATTTTTGATGAAGTTTTGTCGCGAGCAGCTAGTGAAGGGGGATTGATGAACATCATTATTCGGCTAGGGTGACACTAGACCTCGGATACTATCAGAGGCGGTGGCTCCTGGGTTTGCCCATTAATTGCTGCCACACAAGAGTGTGAGAAAGGATTGACACCAGGCTCTCTGAGTTCCTGCCTACTGGGTTCCATCGGGCAGTGGAGCTTTCCACCAGTGACCTGCACACAATTTCTCTGGACGTTTGTCCCAGGGGTTTGAGGGGGAATGGAAAGAATCTGGGCTTTGAGATATGACGCGTCTCATTTTGAAATTTGTTTGCTGCTTTTTTAAAAAATTTATTTTAAGTTATTTATTTATTTATTTATTTATTTATTTATTTATTTATTATTTGAGAGAACATGTTAGCACAAGCAGAGGGAGAGGGACAAGTAGACTCCCCACTGAGCATAGAGCCTGACTTGAGGCTTGGTCTCACCCTAAGATCACGACCTGAGCTGAAGTCAAGAGTCAGATGCTTAACTGACTGAGCCACCCAAGTGCCCCAAAATCTATTTGCTTATTAGCCATATGACCCAGGAGCAAGTTAGTTACCTTCAAACCTTGGTTTCTCCATTTGCAAAGTGGAGATAATATCACTACCTTGTAGACTCAGTATATAGTTTAAGAAATAATATTTGTAAAATACCTAGTATTTATTTTTTAAGTACTCATGGGGTGCCAACGCCTATGTGCACTCATGCATACACGGACACATACCAGCTCCAAATGAACCTCACCAACTCTTCATGAATCTCATGTAGATTTTTAGCATAAACACATTCTGAGTGCTTACTTTTAAGGTCATGATTTTTATTTGGCCCACAGTAAATATGTTATTTCCCTGCCCATTTTGATTTTGGCAAGTAATTGCAATAAAGTTAACATTACCTGGTATTCATTGTGTGCTCTGCCCCATACACTGTACATTGTGCATGATTTTATTCAGACCTTGGAGCAGTGCCACTTCCATTTTGTGGATGAAAAACTTCAGATTTGGAGAGATTGGGGTAATTATTTGAAGTTACAGTTAGTAACTAATGAGATGTCTGAGTAGCTAAGGCTAGCAAACCAGTTGTTTGCTACCAGAGTCCGTGGTGTTCCCTGCTACATTGCATGTTGTCCAGTTTCTGAGCTTATAGAATTATCTGAGGATATTGTTAAAAATTAGGGAAACACAGGGACTGGTGACCATGATTGGCTCCAGTGCAGACATCTGGGTGGTTAAGAAGAGAAAGGGAACCTGATTTTTCAAACAATGCCCTGTCAAATTTTATAAACTTTGTACTATTTGTATATATTTCCCATTGTAAGAAAGGTGTTAGGGGCACCTGAGTGGCTCAGTGGTTGAGCGACTGCCTTTGGCTCGGCGTGATCCTGGGGTCCTGGGATCAAGTCCTGCATCAGGCTCCCCGCAGGGAGCCTGCTTCTCCCTCTGCCTGTATCTCTGCCTTTCTCTGTATCTCTTATGAATAAATAAGTAAAAACCTTAAAAAAGAACAAGAAAGGCTTTAAAAATGTTCTTTTTTTTTTTTTTAAGATTTAATTTATTTATTCATGAGAGACCCCGAGAGAGAGGCAGAGACACAGGCAGAGGGAGAAGCAGGCTCCACGCAGGGAGCCTGACGTGGGACTCGATCCCGGGTCTCCAAGATCACACCCTGGGCCGAAGGTAGCACTAAACTGCTGAGCCACCCGGGCTGCCCTAAAAATGTTCTTAATGGACAATTTCCAGCCCTTGCTTCAGAGATTCTGACTTGAGTTCATCTCAAGGCCGAGTGTGTTAATTTTCAACAGACAGCTCAGGAGATTCTGATACAGCATAGGGACCATGCTTCAAGAAGTCTTGATATACAGCACAGTGGGGAGCAGCTGTGTCATAGGGGGCCTGCTTCTGGCCTAGTTATTTAAACTTCTTTTGCTCTCTGGTAATTGCATACCCCTGGGCCACAACTTCCTGGCCGCCCTTTCAATTCATCAGTTTTACTAATGTTACTCATGAGAGCCTGGATACAAGAGGAGGAGGGTCTTAGTACATTGGACTGACTTTGGTATGAGGGTGTTTATACAAATATGTTTTAGTTATTTTCTAGTGGACTCTGCTGGCATGGTGGTGACGAGTCAGGAGGGTGTGTTCCGCAGCAACTGCATGGACTGTCTGGACAGAACCAATGTGATCCAGAGCCTGTTAGCTCGCCGCTCACTGCAGGCCCAGCTTCAGGTGCACACACTTTTTTTCTTATTACGTCAACAATGGAGCCCCAAATTAAAGAAGCCGCATCTTTAAAAGCCTTAGCAGAAAACATTAGAAAAACAAGGGGTGCCTGGGTGTCTCGGTTGGTTGAGTATCTGCTTTCAGCTCAGGTCATGTCCTGTGATGATTGAGCCCCACTGGGCTCCCTGCTTAGCAGGGAGTCGGCTTCTCCCTCTCCCTCTACCCCTCCTCCTGCCTGTGTGTGTGCACGCGCTCTCTCTCAAAAAAAAAAAAAAATAAAAAATAAAAAAATTAAAAAAATACATTACAAAAACAACAGAAAACATTGATGTTGCTCCCCACCCTAACCTAGCTTTTGTTTTGTGTTTTTGTCTTTTCCATCCCGTGGGTGTGCACGTTGCCATACCTGTGGTCAGCATATGTGTATGCAGTTGTGGGGTTTTTTAAACAAGATTATATTTTTAAATAATACCTGCAGTCAGCGTGGGGTTCAAACGCATGACCCTGAGATCGAGAGGTGCACGTTCCACTGACCAAGCAAGTCAGGCACCCCTTTACACAGTTTTAAATTTGCCTGATCCTTTAGAGTTCTAGGGAGCCATAATTTTTTTTTAAAGTTACACTTACTAAGTTGCTACATTTTGGCTTATAAATAGCACTGTAGAGACTCTATCTGCATCTGTTACTATGAACTTGAATTCTTCCCTTTGGGTTCCTTGCCAGAAGTGGAATTTACTGCTAAAGAGAGTATGCTTTCCGAGAGGGACATAGCAGTCTATACTGCACCAGTGAGCACGATAAGTGAATCCATTTCATTGAACTCTTGCCAGTGTGAGATGTTTTTATTTAAAACTTTTTCCTGTATTAGTACAGAGTAGTACCTCACTGTTGTTTTCATTTGCATCTCTTCTATTACTGGCAAGTGATACTAACCTCCAGCTAAGAAGTTTCTGACACAGCTTTCTTTACCACTAAAATTGGGCTATTGAGAAAGATAGCTATAAATATTTTCTTGTGTTTATATTTGGAATTAAAAATGTAGAGCCCAGATTTCCAGATCACATTGGCACTTAGTATGAGGGCCAAACAAAACGCATGCCAAGTGGTTTCCTGCCTAAATAGTAAGCTGCGTTTATGACAGTTCAACTTTATTATTTTATGATACCAGAAAAGAATTACGGAAGTAAAACACCTCTGAAATGAATTGCCTTTGAATCCTAAGTAACACAGGCCAAAGAAGTGGTTTCCCTGTTTGAGCATGCTCTGGTTTGTATTGTACCTTGTCCTTTTCATCCTGATGAATTTGCTTCAGGGCCTGTTTTTTAATAGAAACAATAGTAGCAAAAACCAAAAACAAACCAGTAGTAGCAATGATTGTTTGCAAGGCCAATAAACAAAAACCTATTTAATTAGGTTCTGTAATCTATGTTTAACTATTTTACATGCTGAATGTAGTATCATAAAACCTAACCAGCCTTCAGAGAGTCTTGGGGCATCAGTGCCAGCTGGTGGGGTCCTCCAGTTGTGCCCCACCCCCCCCCCCCAGCTGAGGGTCATGGAGGGCAGCTCCTGTGCTGAGGTGGGAGCACCATCCTGGGGTGGAGATAGAGAGCTGTCATCTGAGGTGCAGTGACAGTGGGGACTCTGAGGTGGTAGAGGTCTGAGACAAAGCAAGGCAGGGGCTCCTAATCTGTGGTCAGTGACCCCCAAAGGGGAGTCCACAGAGGGATTCAGGAGGTGCAAAGGGCTGTGTGTATGTGCAGTTTGTGGGGAGGTAGGTGTATAGCATTCATCTGGGCGCTGGGTGTGAGGGAAGCCTGGAGATGGGAGTGGGAAGCTAGAGGGTGGAGGCAGTGGGAAGTTGGGGAGTGCTGCGAAGGAGGAGGTGATGGCTAGGGTCCTACCTCTGCTCTCCCTTCTGCCCCCCTGTTCCTGTGGGGCTGGGGCATAGGGAGAGTGGGGGCTGCAGGGGGAGGAGTCCTCAGAGGGGGAGGCCATTGTGAGCTGGGGCACCCTGTAGGCGAGGACTGTATTTCCCACCTGCAGCCAGGAACCATGTGATGATACCATGGGGGATTGTCTGCTTTTCTGGAATCATGTGTGCTGAAATCGGTTACATATGAATATGGTGTGCTTCCTATTCCAGAGACTAGGAGTTTTGCACGTGGGACAGAAGCTTGAAGAACAAAATGAATTTGAGAAGATTTATAAAAATGGTAGGTAATTTCTTTAGTAGAGGCAAAGTTACTCCGATGGTGAAATAAATTAATATCTTGGATTTAGGAACTCTGGTTGTCATGTGAATCACTGTTGATTATCTTTTCCTTGTTTTCACAGCCTGGGCTGACAACGCAAATGCTTGTGCCAAACAATACGCAGGCACTGGTGCCTTGAAGACGGACTTTACCAGGTAAGCCATGCTTTTCACATTGCACTCTGGATCTGCAGGTCTCGTGTCCCATCCAGAGGCCACGACACCCAGGGCCTCAGGACACAGCAGTTGAGTCAGGTGTGCTGGGAGGGGAGGCTCAGGTGCTGGAGGCTTCCTAGCCTCCCTGGGTGGTTATGCTATGTGGAGAGGCAGCCACACCCCCTAAACCCCCCTCTGCAGACCTCGCAATTCCGGCCCCGGTCCCTGCAGTCTGAAGCAGGACCTGAGGTTCTGGACCTCAGGGAAGCACCCAGGTGATGCCCATGCGGCTTTCCAGGACCACACTGGCTAGTGAGAGGTCAGGACGTTGGGGATTTGTTACAGATGTTGGTCTTTCTCTGCTGTAGCAATTCCCCGAGAGCAAACATTCCTAGTCTGTTGTTCTGACCCTGGTTGTGTGTTTCTCTTCCGGTTTCTTCCCCTTGCAGCTGGACCTGAACATTTTGTCATTTTTGCGCCAACTTTGATACTATTTTAGAGGGAGAGTGCATGTTTCTTGGACTTGCCAGTGGTGTCTTTTGGGAGATGTCTCCTTGATACTTTTAGGGGTGATTTTTAAAATCCTTGTAACTGGACAGCCCTGGTGGCACAGCGGTTTAGCACCACCTGCAGCCCAGGACGTGATCCTGGAGACCCTGGATCGAGTCCCACGTCAGGCTCCCTGTATGATGCCTGCTTCTCCCTCTGCCTGTGTCTCTGCCTCTCTCTCTCTGCCTGTGTCTCTGCCTCTCTCTCTCTCTGTCTCTATGAATAAATAAATAAAATCTTAAAAAAAAAAAAAAAGAAAACCCTCTTTCTAAAAAAAAAAAAAAAAAAAAAATCCTTGTAACTCACTTATCTCCATATCACATACTTGCCACAAAACCGTGGGAGAATTTACTATACAAATCTGTAACTTGAAATTCACCTCTTCTCCCCAGAACCGGGAAGAGAACTCAGCTGGGGCTTCTGATGGACGGCTGGAACTCAATGATACGGTATTACAAGAACAACTTCTCTGATGGCTTCCGGCAGGTGAGTTTGTGTTTGGTGCTCATGTCTGGTCGTCAGGGGACCGCAGCTTTGTACTGTTCTTGAGTCACATAATTATATCGAATTGGGGACTTATTAATTCCTTTCCTCTGTTCTAGGATTCCATAGACTTATTTCTTGGGAACTACTCAGTGGATGAATTAGAATCTCACAGTCCTTTAAGTGTTCCACGGGATTTGAAATTCCTGGCTGTAAGAAACCTTTCTTTTTCAAGTTTTGTTTTTTTCTTGCAAAGATTTATTTATTTCAGAGAGAGAGTATGTGAGGAGGTTCGGGGGGGCGGGTGGGGAGGAAAGAATCTCAAGCAGACTGCCTGCTGAGTGCAGAGCCTAACTTGGGGCTCAATACAATGACCCTGAGATTACAGCCTCAGCTGGAATCAAGAGTCGTGGACACCTAACGGACTGAGCCACTCAGGCGCCCCTGTTTTTCAAGTTTAAAAGCATTAGGTCTGAAGGTATAGATGGCGCCAAGTCCATTTGATTTAAAACTCCCTATGTTGTTCTAAATGGACTGTAAATACTTCTTTTATCTGAGGAGAAGATGAGGGAAAGGAGTAAAAGAACTTTGGGACGTTTGTTTTCTCTCACATGTCACTGTCTTTTTCTGTGAGAGCACTGGAGCAGAAGGGAGCTCGGAGGGTTTCTCGTTTCAGGGAGGCTCCACTCCTGTCACGGTCAGGGGTCGCTGGGGGCAAAGCTGTAGCATGGAAAGCAGAGTGGTTCTTGACACTTCTGTCCTTTTTTTGACCTCTCTATTCACCAGACTTTGCAGGAGCCCCTCTGGGGTCTCACCCAGTGGGCAGAGTGCCCCTGCACGGAGCAGGCTTCTCACTTGGGCAGCCTCTCTTCATTTGGCTCCTAGGCTTGGGCCAGAGCCATGCTTCTTCACACCTTGTGGCCTAACCAGTCTGAAGACTTCAGCAGTTGTGATTGAACCCCCCCCCCCCCCGCCCCCAATAATGGGGTTTTGTTGGGAAAAGATATTTTGTAGTTAGATTGCAAAAGGGTTTTCTTTTTCACACAAAGCTTGCACAACAGACTTCGAAACCATTGAGTAGTGTTCTTAAGTGATGGCTTGTCTCTCCATTTTTCTTTTCAGTTGCCTATTATCATGGTTGTTGCCTTTTCGATGTGCATTATCTGTTTGCTGATGGCTGGTAAGTCTGCTCTTCCTTCACAGACTCACATTCCTTTCTCAGAATGTGGCACTTCCTTGTACAGCGTCTTGAGTTTGCAAGCATATTCTGCACTTGATGTTTTCCTGTTAATTGTAGGGGGAGCAAAGTGACCAGATGTGAGTAGTTTAAATGTAACAAGAGAAATAATTTATAATTCTTCAGTATTTTGTTCTTTGTTCAAATTCAATAATTGTTGTTAGGTCTTGGTTTTGGTTTTTTAAGATTTAAACTTTTTTTCCTTCTTAATCTAAGTAATACAAAGTAATCTTAGAAAACAGGTGAAAAAGAAGAAAATATTATTTATCGTTCTGCTTTGTAGAGATAAGCTAACTACACTTAACATTGTGATGTTTTATCTATTTATTTTTTTAAGATTTTATTTATTTATTCATGAGAGACACAGAGAGAGAGGCAGAGACACAGGCAGAGGGAGAAGCAGGCTCCATGCAGGAAGCCTGACCTGGGACTCAATCCCGGCTCTCCAGGATCAGGCCCTGGGCTGAAGGCGGCACTAAAGTGCTGAGCCACCCGGGCTGCCCCGTTGTGATCTTTTAAAGATTTATTTATTTATTTATGATAGACGTGACGGGGGGAGGGCAGAGACACAGGAGGAGGGAGAAGCAGGCTCCATGTCGGGAGCCCGACGCGGGACTCGATCCCGGGACTCCAGGATCGTGCCCTGGGCCAAAGGCAGGTGCCAAACTGCTGAGCCACCCAGGGATCCCCATTGTGATGTTTTAATCTTTGTGTGTGTGATTTTTTTTTTTTTTTTTTACAAGTGAGATACACATTTTTTATAATCTGTTTTTTCTCATTGAGCAATATAATATAAGCCTTTCCCCATGTTCTTTATTTTTAATGGCTGCATTAAAATCCATTTATGGATATATAATTTATTTAGCCAGCCACCTGTTACTGGACAAGCAAATGTTATTAATAGATTAATACACTACTTATCATTAAATTTTAGTAGATTGAGGGGCAGCTGGGTGGCTCAGTCGATTAAGTGTCTGACTCTTGATTTCATCTCAGGTTGTGATCTCAGGGTTGTGGGATTGAGCCTCGCATCCAGCTCCATGCTAAGCATGGAGCCTGCTTAAGATTCTCATTCTTTCTCTAAAGAAAAAAAAAATTTTTTTTAGCCTAAGAACTTGTGCTAACGAGGTCTTTACTGGTTTTCTCTTTTTCTCTCACTGTTTTCCTGTGTTACTAAGCTAATAAGCACGTAGGATTAAAGTGTTTCCGTTAGGTACTCTTCAGTGCTATGGGATCTGAGTCTATGAGTTGGCTGTATTACGCTTTGAGATGCAGCTTTAGGCAGGTTGGGCTGTCTTGTCTGAGCTCCGCCCATTGTCAGGGTCCCATTCTCACTCTCCCCTCTCACAGTGGCCCTTTGTTCTCCCACACAGACCTTACCCCCTTCTCATCTCCACAGCATCATGTCCCTTTCTTACAGCACTGTGTCCTTTGGCCTCATAAGCATCTGGGGATCTCTTTTTCTGAGGTGGCGTATCTCTGTGGTGTATCCAGCATCCCTAGTGAACATCTCTCTTTGTGGGTCATGATTTGCATATTCGTTTATCTTTCTCACTGGATAAGCAACACTTTGAGGGCAGACACTGTGCCTTTCTCAATGTTTTATCTCCTGTGTCTGGGATATAGTAAGCCCTCAGCAAAAATTTGCTGAGCTAAGGACCCTTAACACCACCCCTACGCGCATTCTGGAGCAGAGGGTCAATAGGTACCTGTTCATGTCTGAAATCCCTGTAATCCCCTCCGTGTTCAGCGCCATAGGCAGTCATGACATAGGCAGGGAGCCATCCTGTTGTACTCTAGGGCAGGAGTTAGCAAACATTTTCTCTAAAGAGCAAGATAATAAATAGTTTTGACTTCCAAACTACATACCATCTCCATTTGCACATTATTTGTTTTGACAACTTTTGGAAATGTAAAAACTCTTCTTAGCTCACAGTACGAAAACAGGCTGAGGGCTCTAGAGCACGGGCAGTGCTTTGTGGCATAATTTGGGCCCTGTGTCCAGTCTGGGGACAGGAAGGAAGGTGGACAGGGCCAGCGAGCACGTGCCTCTCGTGATTCCTAGGGGATCATGCTCTTCAATCCCTAGACTCTCTGACTTCTTTAAAACACTGCCTAGTGGATGCCATTTTCTGGGAGCCTGTCGAATTAGTTTTGTTACTTTGATCTCTTCTGTGTTTTCTTGACATCCCTGTAGAACGTCTGGGGAGGGAGGAAAGTTGACAGCTCAGCCTGAACAAGTGATGATTCCTTTGGGGAATGTCCTGGGTTGGGCTTGTGAGGAACTGCCTTTCTTCTTTGTCCAAGAAGAATTTTAAAACTCAGAGGTGTGAAAATGAGCGATTATGTAAATTTTTATAAAAAGAGATGGATGCTGAGGATAGCAATGTTTCATGTTAGTGCTATAAAATGATGAGCATTGTGATGTTTAGATGTGATAGCATCTGATTTCTAGCCTGTTCTTTGGGTTTTTAGAGAATGGGGAATAAGCGCAGCATGATCTCCGACAGCTTGCTAGGAAAGAGCCTGCCTGGCATGCTTTCTCACCGTCTCCTGGCCTCTGCACACATCTCCCAGGTCTGCAGGTGCAGTCAGTCCTGTCACAGGAGGGAAGCTGTGCTAGGTTCAGCTGCTCAAGTAGTAGAACAAAGTAGATCTTTTCCCACTGCTACTAACCCTCGTGAACTCTAGACATTGCAAAAAATGCTTATCGGGAGAGTTGTGTGAAATTGGTCATTAAGATATGTTACTGAGCTTTGTCTTACACACTTTTATACATAGCTTTTCTGAAGCATGTATGTATGTTTTGTACAGTTATTTTTTGTGTAGGCATCTTGATTGTGGTAAATGTATTAATAGTTTCTTGTAATATAAAAGTGCTGAGTCTAAAAGTAAGTAATTATTTGCATGATTGGAATGCAAATAGTTTGGTCAGGTGGTTTTTAAGCTGTGGCCTCTAAATCAGTGGCTTCGACATACCTGGAAACTTGTTAGAAATGCAGATTCTTGAGCCCCACCCCCACTTGCCAAGTCAGAATCTCTGGGGTTGGCCCCAGCAGCCCACACCTTGTCAAGCTCTGGAGAGTTCTGATGCCAGTCAGAGTTCAAGAGCCACTTGTTTAAACCTTAATTGAGAGGTTCTTATATTTTTCCTGCAGATGTGGTAATAAACTTTGATATTGTGAAGATGAAACTTTAATATTTAAACACTGGACTTTAATTTTGCTAAGCAGCTGAAAACTGCCTCTGGGATCAATAAAATGATTTTTATTTATCAACTCTTTTTTTATATATCAATAGGTGACACTTGGACAGAAACACTGGCCTATGTGCTTTTCTGGGGAGTTGCAAGCATCGGAACATTTTTCATTATTCTTTATAACGGCAAAGATTTTGTCGATGCTCCCAGATTGGTCCAGAAAGAAAAGATGGACTGAATTTGTGTCTGTGGAAAGCGGCTTGGCTTAGAAGATTCCATTATGCAGAACTGGAGTCTTTACTGACCCGCTTTCCACGTCACCCCGAGGTCTTTCGAAAGCCTTTCTCCAAAAGCCCACTCTGTGCGCCGTGTGGGGGGATGACCTCTGGTCAGCCTGATGTTCCTGCCTTGACCATCTCTTCATTACTTGGACAGCTCTAGTTATAATTTGAAGCTCTTCTGTAATTAAAAGGTAACCTGAATCCAGCTCCTGGAATGGAAGGAATCTATTCCTTGTCAATTTAATCAACTCTTGCAGAATAAGTAATATATTTAAGAAATCTAGCTTCTTTCCTTATTTAAAATGGTAAAATTATTTTTCTAGCTCAGTTTCCTTATTGTCACTGTAGAGGCAGTTGCTGTTAGCAAGCGAACTTCCCCACACATCTTTGAATTTTTCTTAAAAGTTGAATAATAAGCTAATTTGCCTGTGTGTATGCAGTGTGAGTGTGTCACAGACATCAGGTAGTTTGACAAAGCAGATTGTGACCTCCTGGCAGGGCTGGCGGGGACCGGGGCTGGCGTTTCGGTTGAGCTGCCTTCTGAGTTCAGCTTGAACTTGGGTGTGAAGAAGAAGTTCAGATTTACTTTATCTTTTTTAAAAGGTGTAAATGAAATCAAAGAATGTAAAGTCTGTGTCTTATGCTAAAGGTCCAAAGCCGCCTCTGTTTTAAGGATTTGCCCCAGTGTGGAAGATACCCTCCGTTGGTCGGTTCCTCCCTCCTGGATGTGTTGGTTTCTTTGGGGTTCGTTCATTGAGACTCGTGAGCCTCTGGGAGGCTCTGGTGCTGGACTTGGTGTTGCACTTGGAGGCAGCAGCTGCTTTCCACGCATGGTACTATCAATGCTTTTCACTCTGTAAAGGTTTCTGTTAACGATCAATAAATGTGTCTGAAATTTCGTGCTTCCAGGTAGTTAGAGTTCTCCAAATCAAGGACCAACTTAAATGTTAATTTATGTGCAAAAACAAGCCTGAAAAATATGCTTTAGAAGCTGTGCATAGTTTCTAACTATAAGTTGGACTGTATATTCAAACTGTAATTATGAGGTTTAAATATTAGGAAAGTGTGTAGGGTAGCATACTTGCCACTATTTTAAAACTGTCAATTAAATACTGCTACAATATTTGTGTTGTGCTTGAAAATATGTACAGTTTTTTTCAATAGTAAGACCTTCTGTTGTCCTTAAATCTCTCAAAGCGCCTTTATTTCAACATGACTTTTTTTTTTCAAACATTATCTTTTATAAACGTTAATAAAGAGTCATTGCTTCTAGAAACTCTAAAGGAGATAGTAGCTGGAAGCCCTCTGTAGCTTAAAATCAGTCATTAAAACTCACAATAGGGTAAGTAATTAGGACTACCTATTCTTAACATGTAAATAAGCATAATTTGTTCCAAAGATGAAACATTTGAAACTTGGTTCCTGTCTACTGTAATATATTACTCAAGTGCTACTGGACATTTCACGTGAAGAACCGACTTCCACAACCACAGCAAAGACCAGCTGGGAGCTGCTCGTGTGGCTCATGTGGCTGCTCTGCAGCAAATGGACTCATGCTGGTGTGTTAGAGCCTAAAGTATCCGTATTCAGAACCTGCCGTGATTTTATTTCTAAATTCATGTACTGTACATCCTTAAGTGAAAATAAATGTCATACTCTTTTCTAACCACCGTTGGTATCATTCCTATACTTTGTCTCGAAAGGGATGTTCTTTAACAATTTTTTTAAAAGATTCTATATGGGGATCCCTGGGTGGCTCAGCGGTTTAGCACCTGCCTTCAGCCCAGGGCGTGATCCTGGAGTACCGGGATTGAGTCCCACATCGGGCTCTCTGCATGGAGCCTGCTTCTCCCTCTGCCTGTGTCTCTGACTCTCTCTCTCTCTCTCTCTCTGTGTATCTCTCATGAATAAATAAATAAAATCTTTAAAAAATAAAAAATAATAATAATAATAAAGATTCTTTATGAGGGGCACCTGGGTGACTCAGCGGTTTAGCGCCTGCCTTCAGCCCAGGGCGTGATCCTGGAGTCCCGGCATCGAGTTCCACGTCGGGCTCCCTGCATGGAGCCTGCTTCTCCCTCTGCTTGTGTCTCTGACTCTCTCTCTCTCTCTCTCTCTCTCTCTCTGTCTCTCATGAATAAATAAATAAAATCTTTAAAAAATAAAAAATAAAAGATTCTATATGAGGGGCACCTGGGTGGCTCAGCGGTTTAGCACCTACCTGCCTTCGGCCCAGGACATGATCCTGGAGACCCGGGATCGAGTCCCACGTCAGGCTCCCTGCATGGAGCCTGCTTCTTTCTCTGCCTGTGTCTCTGACTCTCTCTCTGTGTCTCTCATGAATAAATACATAAAATCTTAAAAAAAAAAAAAAAGATTTTATTTGAGAGAGAGCACGAGCAGAGGGGAGGGGTACAGGGAGAGGGAGAAGCGGACTGCCCTGCTGAGCAGGGAGCCCCATGTGAGACTTGATCCCACGACTCTGAGATCATGACCTGAGCTGAAGGCAGATGCTGAGCCACCCAAGTGTAAGTAAGCAAGACATTTCATAGGTTCTGAAATCCTGCTTTGCAGGTATCACTTGAGAAATTGTTTTTTCCTCTATTTTTTAGTTATAGATAAAACCAGGGAAACATTTAGTAAAGTATGATATCTATAAAAAGATTTCCCTGGCACCCCACCCCCCAAAAGTTAGTTTTTCAGAATGACACAGGTCTTACGTGGGAAGAGGGACAGTGTTGCCTATTAGAAAATGATCTCTCAGGCCACGGGAACGTGTGCATGAATGAAGTGGGCACACTGGGGTCAACCCTTTGGCACCTAGGAGGCCCTCACGGGATTGAGGCAACAGTCCTTGGAGATGGGCTGTGGGGTATACAGTCCCCCTCAGGAGCCCAGCAGAGCCGCCTCGGGCTGTGTCGTGCCTGTCCCTGGTGGCAGCTCCCAGCATGGGCTCTAGCAGCTTCCTTTCTTGCACACTGGTGAAGGTGAGCTGCCCCAGCGGCTTCCTGTGAAGAGGTTTTCAGGAATTCCCTACCACCCACCACCTGGGACCTTCTGTCCTTCCCTCCCATACATTAATCGGTGTTTTGTGCTTGGGCATCCAGCTCCTCCCTTCCATGGGGCAAAGAGAAAGGTTAATGATCCTCTGATTGCCTGGCTTGAGTATGAATGAGATTTTAGTCCATGTGTTACCCACGCGTCTGTCTGTGCTTTTATTTGCAGCTTTGGAATAGCAAGTTTGTCCAGTTGAGGATCCTGGGGCTGGGAGTGGGGAGGGGTGGGGGAGGCGGTCCCCAGAATGATGTGATGCAGATTCCTCCGTTCTGACAGCAGGGGATGGACTTGTGTCAGGATTGGAGTTGTTGCACCAAGCCCAAGGCCTGGCCAGAAGGGCGGGGAAAGCGCAGGCGTGTATGCGTGTGCAGGGGCGGGTGGTGCTGGGGGCAGCGGCTTACACAGATGAGGGTCTCGGGGTTGTCTCGTTCAGAGTCCCGAGGTCAGAAGAAAGTATCCCAGTGAGGATATGTTACGTGTCGGTTGCCCCGTGAGGCCCCCAGCACAGCTGCTCGGCCCAAGGAAGGCGGCAAGGCGGAGTGCCAGTCCTCCGTAACCTAAACTGAGGAGTGTCGTCGGTCACGTCTGCCGTTTCCCGTGTGTTGGGAAGCAGTCACTGGATCCAGCTCACGCGAGGGGAGGAGAGGGACCACACGGGGCATGAGTGCCAGGAGGTGCGCATCTCTGGGCCATCGAGGAAGTCTGCCGTCGCAGCCGATGAGAGAAAAACCCAAAAGCCGGGGACTCCAGGCTGGGGCCTGGAGAACCCGGTGGCCCCTGCAGGCAGTGCCGCATAGGCTGGGACCGCCTGCGTAGCACACGAGCCCCGGAGTGGCACAGGACGACCGTGACGTTTGTTCTGCTCGCACAGCCCTGCCTGGTAGGCCTCGCTCCTCTGGGCTCCGCTTGGCACGAGTGGTGTGGCTCCGAGGCCAGCGGCCCCCAGCAGCAGCAGCTCGCCCCTACCTGGGACGGGCCGAGGGGAGGGGAGAGGGAGGAGGCGGACACAGGCTCTGCGGTGTGCAAGGGTCTCCCCGTCCGGAGCAGCTGCCCGAGGGCCCCGCGCCTGGCACAGCCGTGCTGCTGTTTGCGTAGCTCCTGGCACCCTTCTCTCCGTGGAAGGAGCCTGGGGAAGGACACCTCGCCCTAGAAGTTCAGGACCTCAGCTCAGTCTCAAGCTTCACTGCTTCCCTCCTGTACTTTTGGGCGCCCGTAACAGAACGGGGGAGAAGAGGCCCTGCACCTGTGGAGGCCCGTGTGCTTCCCAGGCCCCCCCACTACGTCCTCCCAGAGAGGTACTTGTCTTGCTTCACATTAACTCCTATTCCCTATTAGTTGAGGACGCCCGTGTATTCCTAGAGAGGTTCACACGTCAGCATGTTCATTCGGATTTATATACATATATATTTTTTAAAGATTTTATTTATTCATGAGAGAGACAGGCAGAGGGAGAAGCAGGCTCCATGCAGGGAGCCTGACGTGGGACTCGATCCCGGGTCTCCAGGGTCACGCCCTGCGCTGAAGGAGGTGCTAAACCGCTGAGCCACCGGGGCTGCCCTCATTCAGATTTATAGATCACAGTTCACTTTTTACCCGATCTGATGCAGATGGACATCTGGTGGTTTCTGGGGGTAGCTCTTGCACTCAGTTACGGGTTCTCCACGCTCTAGGAATGCCGCTTGGCTCTTTACTTTCTAGCTAGCATTTATGGAATGACCACTTTGGATCAGTCACTATAGTTTGTGCTGCTGCGGGAGGAAAATGAGAAATAGAGATACTTAGCTTAGCCTCCTGGCTCACGACGGAGAGTGTTTCTCCCTGGCATCTGCCCAGAAGAGGAATTAGAAGCCAGAAATAGACAAGATAACATGAAAGCATTTTCTAAATTGGTTGTGCCATGTATATGCCTGGTGGTTCCATGTTACTACCAATGCCCGGTATGCCAAATGGGCCTAATTTTTTAATCTGGTAGGTATAAAATGGTATCTCATTCTGGCATTTCTCCAATCACTGATGACACTGAGCATCTTTTCGTAATTCTTTTTTTGGTCGTTGGTGTTCCTGTTCTGTGCCTTGTTGAGGTCTTTTTGCCTGTTTCTGTTAGACTGTCCTTTTTGATTTGTTGAGGTTCTTTATATTCTAGAGAGTAGTTCTTTGTTGGTTTATATGTGCTATATAAATCTTCTCCCAGCAGAGTATGCAGGGCAGGGCCCTCATGTTAAACAGTCTTGCTTTTTGAAGAAAATCTAAGTCCCTGGTCTGGCCCAGAAGGCCTTACTGACCTGACCCTGCCCACTCCGTGCCCACCTCCGATCACCCTCCCATTCTAACCACTGGCTCCTTTCTGCTCTCTCTCACCCCTGGGCCTTTGCACGTGCTGTTGCCTCTGCCTGGACAGATATTCCATCCTCAGAGAGCCTCCTCAACCACCTGATTGATGTGCTGCCCCTCTCACACCATCACTTGACCCATTTCTTGGCTTCTTAAAACCATCACAGTCTCTACTCCTCTCATTCATTACCCATGACCATCGCTCTTCCCTTCCAGAATGTAAGTACCCTAAAGATCAGGAATGTGTCTGTTCTGTTCAGCACCATCCCCGGCACCTACCCCGGGACTGATGTGCAACACACCAGTTGGTGATCTCAATAGAGGCTGATAACATGCAGGTAGGCGACTGTCAGGAAGTGGTTCCCATGTCAGAGACCGGTCAAGACATTCTGGTTAAGAATTTCCTATTTGTCGATGATGTTTTTGCCTTACAAGTGAATGTTTAAATCTGTTACCTATTTTTTTCTCTTCCCGTGACTAATGTCAAATAGAAACTGATGGGAGAGTTAATTCTCTGACCCAGCTTTTCTGACAATAAAGTGGAACAGCCACAAATTAATTTTTCTGCCTAACTCGTACAAAAGTCTAACACAATAGCTTGGACACACGCCCCCCCCACCCCCCCGGCCCCAGGACAATTGTGAGGGCACACTCAGGCCTGCTGCGGTTTCTTGCCTCCGCCAGAGAGAGCCCCCGAAACGGGCAGGCTGGGCAGCATGCCTCTCAGAAGAGTTGAAAAAATTTTGCATCGATTCAGAAGAGCTCACACTGTTTGACATCCAGCAAATTAAACATTATTTTTCTGATCTTTCTTAGGGAATCTGACCATCATGTGAGGGTCTTTGTCCGTTGCATCAATGTGGTTTCATTGGCTGTGTGAGGGGGAAATGTGGAAGGGGATAGAAACAAGATGCCGGGTGGAGTCTCCTTTATTTACTGTGTTTTCGGAATCAGCTTGTCTTTTTACATAATGATGGAAAATCTTGTATGAAGAAAGAGCTCTTAAAACTGCAGCCAGTACATGACCCAAAACCTATAGATGCAGTTGTTTAGGATTTTATTTATGAGGACAATTGCTAAAAACCCTGATATTTCTCTCCCAGATTTCTTAGAGCTAAGTCAAGGGCCATTATGTCTCGAGCACTAATAGAGAGCTCCCTGGAGTCCACGATCTGGCCGTGGCATCATGGTGACTGTTACGTGGACAGGGATGAAACGTCCCCTTGTCCCCCCACCCCACCCCCCAAGCCCTCCTGGTGGAGGATAGACAAACACCAGATGACCACTTCTGTGCAGCACCTGGGAAATGGTCAACCAAGAATTTTTTGAGACAGGACTTACTCCTGGTTCAAGAGGATTACCGAGAAATGTTCTGCTCTTCGTGAAGTTCACAGAAACCAGAATAAAACTGAACCAAATTTAAGTGCTCGCACGCAGGTGGTTTGAACAGGCGGCCAGGTATAGAAACATGGACATCCAGTCACTGAATAAAGCAATGATTTAGGACAACGTTGGTCTCCGTGGTCCTCAGGATACTCGGCATGTGGGTCTGAAACACCCTGCTGGTGACTGACCCCCGGGAGGGGCGGCCCATGTGGTCAGACCGTGACCGTGCCAGGGTGAGGGTGGGGGGTCCCTCTCTGTAAGGATTCAGGAACTGTGTGCCGTGTATTTGACATTGAGTGTGCCCACGGTCTCAGCCCTGATATGTAAGGTTTATCGACGCTAAACCCTCTGATGGAGAATCAGAGGACCGAGTATTAGTGGTTAGTAAATGCTGGGGCACGCATTTCAAAGGCAAGTGATTTGATTTTTTTTTTTTTTTTTTAATGTAACTGGCCATGAGGTGAAGCTAGGAAGTATTGATAAGATGGCTGTAAAAGATAGCAGAAGACCTTCCTAATGCCTGTTTTCGTTATAGAGGACATTTATAGCATGAAAAAAGTTAAAAAACCAAAACGCAAACCTCCAGCTGATGTCCTATATGAGTGTTTGTCTTCAAAAATGTTTGTACAAATCTACCCAGAGAAACTTCCCTGAATTCTGTATGCCGGTGAAGCCAGAATGTTAGGGCAGGAAGGTGCCCTCTCCACTTAGGGATGACCTTGATCTACTTATTGCCGTTAAAAAAAGACAGGAGACGTTGGCACGGTGGACTGATGCTGTATCATAAATATAGAGTCTTCAGTTCCAGGATGTTCTGTTAGAGTTATATACACTTTAGGAAACTTATGTACAAATAATTTAAAATTGATCGTAAGTGATGTTCATGGTCTTTGCTATATAAAGAGTTGGGTACCATGTCCAAATATCACATCGTCTATGGGCAAGTTAGATTTGCTTTCACCCTCCAGGTGGCTCTGGCACCTTTTCCGATGTGTAACCCCCCGGGGTAGGGTCCGTCTGCACAGACTGCTCAGGTGGTTTGGGGTTGTGAACTGTAGTTGGGAAGACTGGCCCTGGACCCAGTGTGAGAGACCTCAGATCACAGAAGTGACCCCCTTTTTATGGATCCCAACAAAGGCCTCCCCTCTGCCTGGTCAGCCAGTCCTGGAGTGAAGAACACAGCAATTGCATATTCACCATGACTCAAAAAAAAAAAAAGAGAGAGACCTGATTTTGCTCGAGTGATGTTCAGATCTGTCCTCTCAGGTGCTTTAAAACAAACAAAAAAAACCCTCTTTTCAAACTGATCTGAAAAACAATTGCCCTCGCACCTGGGTGGCTTGGTGGTTGAGCATCTGCCTTTGGCTCAGGTCGTGATCCCGGGGTCCGGGGATCAAGTCCCGCATCAGACAACCCCCAAGGAGCCTGCTTCTCCCTCTACCTGTGTCTCTGCCTCTCTCTGTCTCTCATGAATAAATAAATAAGATCTTTTAAAAAACAAAAAAACAATTGCCCTCTGATATTTTGGAATTTCTCTAGAAGAAAAAAATCGCTTTAAGTTTTATTCTGCAAAAATTATGGTCAGATTTGAGCTCACAGTGTGTCTGAGTTCTAGGACTTCCCTAGAATCAAGAAAGCAATTGTCTTCAAGACTGGCCTTGAAGAGCCTGCATCTTTGGTGACAAGGAGGCAGCACGGTGCGACCCGGGGGGAGGCAGAGGGGACCAGGGGCTGCTCTGCAGGTGGAGTGTGGGTCCCAGGGACCCTTCTTCCGCGGTTCTTCTTGGTGGACTCGGGGACGACGGGCTGAGTATTTCTGGAGTAAATAACTGCAAAAGCAGCCGAGGAGATTCCCCCTGTAAATCGTAGCCGCAGAACAGTGAGCGCGGTCTCCGGGAAGCCCAGTCCTCAGGCCACGGGGGGCGTGTCTCCCTTCCTCTTGAAGCAGCGCGTGATGAAAGTCCCCAGGGCCACCAGGGGGATGCACATGGTGGAGGAGGCCACCAGCAGTCCAATGACGGCCAGTGCGTGGGGGGGGTAATCCTTGGTCACGAGCTGACCCTGAAAGGAGAAGCTGAGCGTCAGCGCCAGGAGGCCCGGCAGGCAGAGAGCTTGGCTTGGCCGAGAGGCTGTGGGCGGCGGGACTGTCTGGGATCGGGACTGTCTGGGATCGGGCTTCCTTACGGGCCACCTGGCGCAGCAGCTCGCTGGCAGGTGTGCCGGGGAGACTAGTTCCCCTTGGCTGCTTTCTCTTCCGTGAAGTTTTCTTTTTAAATTTTATTTATTTATTCATGAGAGACACAGAGAGAGGCAGAGGGAGAAGCAGGCTCCATGCAGGGAGCCCGACGTGGGCCTCGATCCCGGGACTCCAGGATCACGTCCTGGGCTGAAGGCGGCGCTAAACCGCTGAGCCACCCGGGCGGCCCATCCATGAAATTTTCAACCAGCGCATACAGCCGCTACTTGGCTCTACGCCTGAAGAGTAACCCCAAAAACAATCAAGGGCCTTTCATTTGAGGCACCATCAGGGCACCTAAATGTAGGGGGCTAACCTTCCTTAGGCCCCTGCTGCCCAACAGAACCTTCTGGGCTGATGGAAATGTTTCCGTATCGGTGTCCAGCATGGCAGCACCCAGACACAGGTGGCTACGGAGCACACGCACACGCACTGTGGCCATGAGAGTGAAGAACTGAATTTTAAATTGTATCACGTTGTAATGAATTTCAGTGTAAATAGCCACATGTGGGTTGGCCACCATCCTAATGGCACAGCCCTAGTCTTACAAGAAGTCTTGATGGACCTCTGGATTTAGTTGGTGGATGTTTCCCTGAATGCACATGCTTTAAAGCTGATGAGAAAACGTGGCCAAGGGACACCTGGGTGGCTCAGCAGTTGAGCACCTGCCTTTGGCCCAGGGAGTGATCCTGGAGTCCTGGGATTGGGTCACACATGGGGCTCCCTGCATGGAGCCTGCTTCTCCCTCTGCCTGTGTCTCTGCCTCTCTGTCTCTGTGTCTCTCATGAATAAATAAATAAAATATTTTTTTAAAAAGTGGCCAAAAAGCCAGTAAATGTCCCCTTTCTATGCGGGAGCCACAGAACAGCTACATCCCAGGAGAGCAGGTGTTTGCTGCCAACCAAGCGTGGTTTGTAAGCCAAAACGTGGCTTAGAGTGTGGTGTGGGAACCAGCCCACAAACTTCTCGTTCCTCCCCAGTCCCTTTCTTTTGTTCTGTCCTGACCAGTCCAGAAAGTGGGAGGAAACACGTAGAAGCTGCTTTAGCAAATAGGCAGCTTCATCTTGAGTCTGTTGCATATAAGAAATAATTGGAGCCTGTATTCTATGTATCTTTTCTCATTTGACTTTTTGACTGGTTCACTGGCCTTGCATTTTATGAAAGTGTCAGGATGCTATGGATTGGGGAAGACACCCCGGCCCCCTCACCGCCACTGGAACCGGGGTGGGAGCGCCTCCAGCCACCATCAGTTGTGTGCTCACGTGGAGCTGTGTCCTTCACCCCCCTTCTCTGCACGCCACCATGCACACTGGACACTGAGGGACACGTCCTCTACCCCTGGGCAGACGAGTGCCTGCTGGCCTGAAGTGTTACTGTCCTCACAGCATAAATATTCCCCATGGGAGTGCGTCTGTGTAGGGACAGCCAGGGCTGGCCTGCAGGCCGAGGGCATCCGTGGCCGCCCTTGTTCACATAGGGATGGACACTTGCCCTTCCGGTCAGTGCACGGTGGCTGCCTGGTGCCCTGAGTGAGCCTGTTCTGTCCCAGCTGCACCCAGAGCCACAGCCACCCAGGATCTGGCCATGCAAGTGCAAGGGCAGGTCCCCTTGGACTCCTGTGGCATCCCTTCCAGGGCCCGGGCCCACGCCCTCCGGGCTCCCTCTGCCTTTCCCGAGGAGGCCTAAGTGGTCAGAGGGCCTGCGGCCGAGGAAGAGGGTGCTGCCCAGGCGGGAACCAGTCCCAGCAAGAGGCCTTCTCCTGGCCGCCGGCACAGGTCCCCTGGGAAGTTCCCGCTCTCTTTCCCAGAGCACATGTTGGAAAACTCAAAGCCCACTTGCTGCTGTCCTGGGCTGAGTAAATACCCGGGTGATGCTTCCGTGTTGAGACGAATAACCTGCCCACACCGGGGAAATGGTTCTTTGGTTTCAGAAAACTGAAAGCCGGTGCTCGAGAGCGAGCCCCGGGG
Source organism: Canis lupus dingo (assembly GCF_003254725.2). NCBI lineage: Eukaryota > Metazoa > Chordata > Mammalia > Carnivora > Canidae > Canis > Canis lupus. The sequence goes on along the minus strand of NC_064262.1, from coordinate 42,987,780 downwards.
GGCCCTGAGACAGAGGGTACCTGGGAGGCGTCCCAGGCTTGGTACTTCAGGGTCCCCGTGAGGATGTAGTCAGTCAGGTAGAAGACAAAGAGGCTGACGATGAGCAGCGGGCTGACGCCGGCCCAGATGACCTTCCAGTACCAGTTCAGAGTGCGGCCAGTCATGGCCTTGAGGTCACTTTCAAATCTATTTGGAAAATGGGGAGAAAGTCTGGATTATCCATGCTGTTGGGGTGAGGGGGCTTCAGCTTTCATATCCCTGTGGTCCCAGGAAGATTCTGTTCTGAGCACCATCGATGACCTCTTGGGATCCCTCCCTGGTACCTCCTGGGGAGAGGGTGAGGGCAGGGGGTGGAGGGGGGAAGGGGTGAGGCCGCCGCAGAGCAGTGGAGCAAGGCAATGAACCACCCCATAGTTAGGGGGACGTCCGAAGAGATCTTCCCGGTGCTAGAGGAAGGCGCTGGTGTAGACCAGGGGGCGGCTCCCAGCGGCGGCAGGAAGAAACAGCAATGCGGGACATTTATCAAGCCAGCATCAACTCTGGGGAGGAGGGTGCCCAAGCTCTGCCCCCCCTCCTCCGTCCTGGTATCAGCGACTCTATACTGCACATAAAAATGCCTCCAGAGGGGAATCTCTTTTGTACCCTGGAACCAGAGCGGGTTTGCTGGGGCAGAGGGGAGAGCCAAACCCAGGAGCAAAGCACTTTGGGCCTGGCCCGTTGTGGCGGGCACAGAGAAGCCAGAGCAGCGGTCCCCAAAGGTGGCTGCCCGCAGACACCGCTGTGATGGCCATCGTGTCTGCGGAATGTGTCTTTTTCTTCCCTTTAAACGGAGTCTCTTCCTTAAATTTAGCAATAGTGCAACAGCATCGATTTTACCGTGGGTGTGACAAGTTACTCATGCTGATACAGACACAAGGAAGTATGGAAAGTATCTTCAGCACTTCGGGAGATGCCCACCCAGCCATCATCCCATTTAACAGCAGAAGGCATCAAGGCCCCAGGCTGTGAGGTGACTTGCCCGAGGGCACCCAGGGTAGTTTTAGGCCCAGACCCAGGCCTAAAACCCAGGTTGGTGTACTGCCTCCCGTCCAGGGTCTTGAAACTGCCCCCGAGGTGCTCTGGCCTTGGAGAGGGGTGGGGGTGGGGCGGGGTGAGCCTGTCACCAGCTGCAACCACAGCCACCTGCCACACTTCGGCCTGTTTGCATGTCCTGAGTTCCCGCAGAAGCCTGCAGCTTGTCACCTGCTCCCATGCTGCAGCTGACCTGGCTGGCCCCTGGGTTCCAGGCCATGAAGGCTCATGTCCTTCGTGTGAATACCTGAGATTTTCAAGATTACACGTGGCAGAAAGGGCTGGGGTTCTCTGTCCCTTCACATCCTCTGCCCCCCACTTTGCTGGATAGAGAAGGTTGGGAAGAGCGAGCTGGCTGGGGGTGGGAGGGGTGGGGGGGAGGTGACATGGCACTGTTGCTAGGTGTCACTAGATGGCGCTGTCCCCTGGGCAAGCAGAGAGAACCGCTACAAATTATACCCCATTCTTTGAGATTCACAATTGTCTTCAAGGCTCCAAGAAGTCCAATAGGAAAGAAATCTTTGCTTTAACTTATTATGTCCTGAAATTATTTGATCATAGGAGTCCCTTGGTGTGACAGGAGACCCCAGGGCTTCCCGGACACAGTGGGGAAACGTGGCTCAAGGGGTCTGGTTTCTGGAGTCATGGCTTGTCCTCCCCACCCCCAACCCCTCCAAACCAGTTTGGAGGATGGGAAAAGATGGAGGATGGGGGGCACACCTTGACACACCTTTGTAATCGGCTCACATCTGAGCAGTGCTTCCCAAAGTGCAGTGTGCCTTGGATCCCTCACGTGTTAAAACGTCGGATCTGATTCAGTGGGCCTGGGTGGGCCCCAGATCTCACGTTTTAAACAAGCTCCCTGGAGGCGCCTGGGTGGCTCAGTGGTTGAGCATCTGCCTTTGGCTCAGGTCGTGATCCCAGGGTCTGGGGATCGAGTCTCCCATCAGGCTTTCTGCATGGAGCTTGCTTCTCCCTCTGCCTACGTCTCTGCCTCTGTCTCTCATGAATAATAAAATATTTAAAAATAAATAAACAAGCTCCCTGATACCACTGAGGCTGCTACTCTGGGACCACACCTGCAGTAGCAAGGCTCTCTAGACCCGCGGTTGTCAGACTGAGGTCCCCTGACTCCGCTGGGAACTTGTTACCAGCATGAGTCCTTGGGCAGCTCTCTGCACCTAGGTGATCAGAAGCCCTGGCGTGAGGCCCAGCAGGTCAGAACCGACCGTCCACACTCAGGTTTGGAGTCTGCTCTAGACCAGGGGTCTCAGCCCCACCGCACCTGCCATCGCCTGGGGAGATTTAAAACATTCCAGGGCTGGGATGGAGAACCTGACATCCTGAATCTGCAGCACTTTCTAGGGTGTAAGTTATGCACTGGACTTTGGTCAGCGCGCTCGAAAAATACTGATGTTCACGGATGATCAGAGTGTCTCGTGCCTGGAGGCACGGTTCCCTGCCCGGGTAAGCCGCTGGGGTCCAGCAGGGTCCACGGGCGAATATCCTATAACAAAAAGTAAAAATACAGGAAGTGGAGAGAGGAGGTATGAGCGGAGGGTGGGACGAAGGAAGAGAACCAGCCGCGCACAGGGACAAGCAATGCCAAGCTGGAAGCTGGAAGCCAGGGGTGGAGGGCCTGCGGGAAGGGGCGTGGCCTCCGTGGGGGCGTGGCCCAGGGGCGTGGCGGGGCCCAACAGGGGCGTGGCCTCAGCGGGGCGTGGCCCATCAGGGGCGGGGCCTCAGTGGGGCGGGGCCTCCACGGGGCGTAGCCCCAGCGGGGGCGTGGTCCGGCGGGGCCTCCGTGGGGCGTGGCCCAAGCAGGGGCGGGGCTAGTCGGGGGCGTGGTCCGAGGGGGCGTGGCCTCCGCGTGGGCGGGGCCAGCGGGGGGCGGGGCCTCCTCACCTCCTCAGCCCGTACACGTAGCACACAGCGATGGTCTCCACCAGGACGATGAGCAGCAGGGACAGTGTGGCAGCGTAGTCATTGAATATGTCGAACCAGTAGTTGCCGGCCTCCATGGTGAACACCAAGCCGATGACACAGTTGACGAGGCACACCAGACCTGGGGCCGCAAGAGCACGCGCTCACCAGCCTGAGACGCCCACCCGTCCGTCCAGCTTCCTCTGCGGCAGCAGAGCCGCGGACCCCAGGGGGACTGTGCCGGGGACCGGCCTCCCTGCCCGTGTGTGCCACAGGTGCGTGGGTTCAGGGACGCCAAAGGTGTCCCCGAGGAGGGGTGTCTGCACAAGTCGCTGATGTCAACTCAGGGAGCTGTCCTGCATGCAGGGGGCGTGGAACTCAGTGGAAAAGAGAAAGTTGTGGGCACTGCTGTCTGGGGGGTAAGGGGGGTCCCACCCAGCCTGTTTGCCCCAACAAATCAGCCCCTGAGCTCACAGATTTGCACTGGCGGGGCACCCCTCCCAGGACTTCCTAGGGAGGACTCACACCTGGCCAGAGAGGGAGTAGGGAGGGGAGGGGAAGATAGGAATGTTTACCCAGCTCCCGCTACTGTGCCCCAGGCACACGGCAGACATTGGATCTGATAGTCTGGGGAGCCCCCTTTCACAGCTGGGGAAGCCAAGGCCCAGAGATATGGAGTAACTTTCCCCACATCCCACAGCATGCAAGTGGTGGAGTCGGGATTCAGACAGAGGCCCCTGTGCCTCCAGAACTGAGGTTCTTGTCCCAGTCTCCTTTGGCTGACTCCGCCCTGGGGACCCCATGAAGTTTTTGACTCGGAAGCTCGCACCTGCCCTTCCCAGCGCCAAACCATATACCACCAGTCACCAAACCCCAGTGCCATCTTGAGAGGACACACAAGGAGAAGGGGCTACATGCTGGACACACACGTCACACGCACACGTCATGCGGCTACAGAGGCCAGGCGCAGGGAGGGATGCTCAGCACTAGAGGGTTCTGACAAAGGGTGGGCAGCTCCACCTGGGTGGTCGGGATTTTAAGGGGATGGGATGAGAACTGGGTGGGATCCGAGAGCTGGGAGAAGGGATGTCCTAGATGCAGTGGGATGGCGTCATCATGGGCAGGGGTGGGGGCTACAAGGTCCCCCAGACACAGCCAGGAAGGATGGCGCAGATGGATGGTGGAGTGAAGAAGGGAGGAGGGGTGATTAGAAAAAAATAGGTCCTTCCCTAAGAACGCCCCCACCCCACCCCACCCGCCCCCCGCAGCAGAATGGGAAGGTGCATGGTGGTGGGTGGTCTTACAGGGGATCATTTATCACACAGGCAGGAAAGGGACAGACTCGCAGCCAGTTGCCACAACAGGGTGAACTGCACAGAGTTTGGTGAAGACGAGATACAAGGAGCACAGATGGTGTGATTTCATTTATAGGAAGTTCAAGAGTGGGAAAAAACAATCCTAAATGGTAGCAGTCAGAGAGAGGTGGTTTTGGGGACAGAGGTCAGCGTATGGACCAGGAAAGGGTGGCAAGGGGCTCTCAGGGGCGGTGGGGATGCTCTGTATCTTGACTTGGGTGGTGGTTACTTGGGTAGAAACCTGTAAAACTCATTGAGTTTGTGTTTAAGCAATGTACACATGATAATTGTACACTTCAATTAAAACAAAGACAAAAAAGCAGGTCCTCTCCTAGCCTGAAGAGTTCTGAGCACCACGTTGGTGACTTTGCCCTTTCCCATGGCTGGAATGGAGAAGCAGAGGCAAGGGCGAGTCACACAGACCAGGTCCTTGATGGCCCGGAGGAGGAGAGACCATGGCAGGACCTCTGGGAGGTTGGCACGTCGACGAGCACAGGGTCCTGTGGCAGCTCGCCCATCAGCTGGCGCCCCACGCCCGGCCCTCCCGGATCCAGCCTCCTCCACGGATTGGCCCACTCACCGGAGATGGCCTCCTTGGGCAGGTGACGGGAGATGACCTTGCTGTCGGTCAGAGGCGTGAGGATGGCCGCCGTGTTCCCCAGCATGCTCCCAATGCCCAGCATCAGCAGCATCAAGAAGTAGAGCACCGACCATAGCTGCGACACCTCCATGTTTTTAATGGCCTCAGTGTAGACGATAAAAGACAGGCCAGTGCCCTGGACTGCCTGCCCATGGTAAGAAGACACCGGTTACACACCCAAGGGACGTAGGACTCCTCAAGCACACCCGATGCTAAGCAATTTGGGGGACCCTGGAAGTGGCCATGAGAAGCCACATTCTGAGGTTGGCTTTGCCATCTGCAGCCCGGCCCCTCAGGCTTAGTGGGGCTGGATAGAAGTGGGACCCGTCAGGAGTCCGTGTTGGCAAATGTTCCAAGTCATCTTGGAGTACTGAGCTCCTCTCTCCAGCTCCAACTCACATATGTTCTGGATGAAATACAATAAAACAAGGTTTGGATCATTTCTGCTTCCAGTGTCATGACCACCTAGGTGTTCTGAGTCCTCAGTGGCTGGGAGCCGAGGTGGGCAGGTGGAACCAGAGCAATGGGAGCCAGAATAGTGGGGAGCTGGCCTGGCCAGCGGGCAACCAAAATGACAGGATTGCTCGGTGGCCAGATCCCTGCAGCGATAGCACTGTTGTGGGGATACTGAACTGTGGAAACAGAGCTTGGAGCTCCTGCTTAATGACATACCCTCAAGAGGGATGAAAGAGGTCTTGGGTTCGAGGGTGCCCCCTGGCTATCAGCAGCAGAAGCAAACCCTCCCTGGGGCAAAGCTCCCTTAATTTAGACCTGTAGGACCATCAGAGATGATCAAGCAGTGAGCTTGCAAACAGATGTATAAACCCCAAGATCGGACGCCTGGGTGGCTCAATAATTGAGCATCTGCCTCTGGCTCAGGTTGTGATCCCGAGGTCTGGGATTGAGTCCCACATCGGGCTCCCTGCGGGGAGCCTACTTCTTCCTCTGCCTATGTCTCTGCCTCTCTTTCTGGGTGTCTCATGAATAAATGAACTCTTAAAAAAAAAAAAAAAAAACGACCCACAGGAAGACAAGCCACTGAGTAAAAAGAGTCAGCAGGAATAATTCCCCCAGAATGGCAGAGGTTGGATTGGCAGATTCAGAACATAAGTCAGCTCTGTGGCATACTGATGAGCACAGTGGGATTCTCCAGCTCTGGGTGCAGACATCAGGGGTGATCATTTGTAGAGAATTCACAAACGGTAACAAAACCTGCTAACGTTGGCTTGCTTTTTATCATTATTATGAGCCCACACATCCTCCACAATGTCAGGGATAGCTATGTGTACGACACTTCCAAAGACACAAAAGGCAAAATTGCCAAGATAAACATATCAGAAGAAGCTACTAGAATGAAAAGCAAATTTGAGGGAGAAAAAAATCGTGTCCAACAAATTACTGAACCAAAAGGCTCCACCGGCAGCTAAATACCACTTGCAGCTGAAAAGAAAATTAGTGATCTGGGAGGTGTATCCCAGGAATGAATCCATAATGAAGAAAAGAAAAGAAGGTGGGAAAACATAAAAGAGAAATGAGGGGACATGCAGGGAGGGATGAGAAGATGTAGAAGGAACTCTGGACAGAGAAGAGAGACAGAAGTATAGGTGACGAGTAAGAGGTAACAGGTATTAATTTCCCAGAACTGGTAAGATACACGGATCCGTGGATCCAGGAAGCCCAACCATGCCCAAACCCACATTGCATAAATAAAAATACACTCGTGCTTAGATAGCAGAGGGCAGAGTCCAAGGAAAGGGGACAGAGAAATCAGAGAGAGCGCTGAAAGCCAGAGGGCTTTGAAGAAGGACAGGACATTATAAGAGCCTCCATGGAAGCCAGAATCACATGGCAAATATCTCCGAAGTGTGGAGAGAAGATCACTGTGAACCTGGAATGTTCTATGTAGGAGAAACTGTCTTTAAAAAGAGGGGCTGAATATAGACATTTGCATATAGACAAAACCTGAGGCAATGCATCATCAAGGAGCAGGTGCCGTGCACCGGGAACTAATATAGCACTATATGCTAATTATACTGGAATTAAAATTAAAAGAAAAAAAAAACCTGCTATAAAGGGATGCATTTTAAGGGAGGATAAAAAATCCCAGAAGATGTCTGGGTGCCAAAGGAAATGGTGAGCAAGTAAAATGGCAAACGTGCAGGGAAGGGTAGACACAGTCGTATGAAACGACACCTGGGGCAGCCTGGGTGGCTCAGCGGTTCAGCGCCACCTTCGGCCCAGGGCGTGATCCTGGAGACCGGGGATCAAGTCCCACGTCGGGCTCCCTGCATGGAGCCTGCTTCTCCCTCTGCCTGTGTCTCTGCCTCTCTCTGTGTGTCTCTCATGAATAAATAAATAAAATTTAAAAACAGCAACAACAACATTTGTATCCAGCTTACAGGCTCAAAAGGACAGAGCCGGACACAGACGGTATTTGAAACCAGAGGGATGAGATGAACGTGCTCTACAGTCCTTGTTCTGTTTGGGTGGGACGTCAAGATCTTGTTGAACCTCAGGTGTTGTTAAGTTAAATGTGCATGGGACAAATTCGAGAGAAGAAATTCGCTAGATCAGCTCCAAATAGCAGAGAATAAAGCAGCAGGGCGGGGAGGGGGCAGGGGGAACAGAGGGTAAAAACAGGAACAAACGTATAACAAGACAGTCTGAATAAATCAGCAACCACATAATCCTTGGACACTGAGCCAAGCTCAGATGTAAGTGCGGAAAACTCTCAGGGGCCCTAAACAAAAAGGAATTTTGAAATGAAAACACCCACCAGGAGCTGAGGCCCCAAGGGGAGGGATTGAGGCCTCAGAGGCGGGGGCTAGGGGTCAGGCCGGTGTGCACGCAGTTGGCTGCCTACTGCATGCAATGAGCTGATCAATGACAGGGATGCCAACCGAATGCCCGAGAAGGTGGCCCATACTGACAGGTGCTGGTAGACAAGCCACAGGAGAAGGAGCTCCGGGCCCCTATGTTACCAGTTGCTGTGCTTTAAGCTGTTTAGCTACACACTTGGCTGAGGAACCAGACACCGCTCGCCACGGCTTCGACAAGAACGCACGTGATCCCAGCATGAAGGCCACAGAAGCAGCTACAGGCCGGGGGTCCTCGACTACGGCACCCACTGACCCAGTCACTTGCAAAGAAGCTGCTGCTACATCGCATGAAAAGCATCTGGGAAATAACACATGGGTTTAACACTAAGGCTGCCTCGAGAATCTTCCTTGGCTTGTGCTTTGTTGTGGGAGGCTCTCAAAGGTCCCTGTGGGCGGCTCTCCGCGGAGCGCGGAGCGAAGCAAGCCGAGACCCCGCCCGCGCCTTACCGTGGCCAGCTCTGATTGCAAGCTGCAGTTTTTAATTTGTGGGAGCACCTCGCTGTATTTGCTGGGGAAGGCAGACGCCAGGTAGCTCTTCACCTGCTCCAGGTTGCTGGGTGTCAAAAAGCCATCTTCAAGGTCAAAAGAATTGGTCAGCAGCAGAATCACCCTACAGAGCAGAGCACCAGATGGACCTTCGCTGGTTAGCAAGGCCTTTGTCACTGAACCCCTTCGAAGCCTGGATGCCGGGGGTTCCTCCCCATCCGATGGGGCGAGGTCTCTCCAGCAAAGGGAATCTGTTGATCGGTAACCTTTAAAGTCTGGGGTGATTTTGAACGGCTTTGGAAGAGACTCGAGCAGGACCAGAAATGAGAAACCAACCCGCACCCCTCAGCCACCTTCACCTCTGGGCCGACACTGTCCCAACAGAATGTGATGGGGGGGATGCCCTACCCCCGCGCCGTCCTGTGGGGCCCCCAGGGACCCATGAGCGCTTGAATTGGTGAGTCTCACCGAGAAAACCACTTGAGTTCATTTACATTTAAATGGAAATCAGTTTCAACAAAAATTTAATTCATCGACTTAACTAAGATCACAACTGCTTCGATTCATTAAAATTGAATCAACGAATTTAATGAAGTGAATTTTTAAAGATTCACTTCATGATGTCAGTCAATCTCCATTTAAATCTGTAGGTAGCCACTTGTGGCCAGTGACTCACTCCCGTGTGGGACAGTGATGGACATGGATGAGGTTTGTCGAGTTTTGGGTAAGGGGGGGCAGGGAGTGAGTTCTGGGACCTCCATGGCTCACCCAGAGAGCACTTGATGGGCTAGAAGAAACTACGTACGGTTTGTCTGTTGAACTGCCCTCAGTCCCCAGGCTGGGTGCCCGGGTTGGGGCCCCAGGTGGAGGGCTGTGAAGCTGGTGGCCTTTGCCCCTGCCCCCTTGCCTTCCCGGCACCCATCTCTTCCCAGGCAGACCTGGGAGCTTGGGGGAACGCACCCCCCAACCTGAGGCCCAGGGCTCCTGGGGTGGCTGGGCTGGGCTTACTTGTCCAGGCAGCTCTCGTAGTTGAAGGTGGCTTTGAAGCCATAGATGGAGAAGGTCACGATGCTGGCGAAGATGGAGGTGGAGCTGTTGATGAGGGACACGATGATGGCGTGCTTCTGGCAGTTGTTGGACGGCTGGTTGTAGCTGGCGAAGGCGATCAGGCTGCCGAAGCCCAGGCCCAGGGAGAAGAAGATCTGGGTGGCCGCGTTGATCCAGGCCTTGGGGTTGGCCAGCTGCTCCAACTGCAAGCCCACAGGGGACGGGGCCAGTGAGCCACCTCTGTGACCGACGGGCAGGGGCAGGAGGTGCAGAAAGGGGACCGAGAGGGCGTGCCAGGGGCCTGGGGCCACAGCCCAGCTCTCCTGGTCCGCTCCCCAGCAGCTGAAGCGCACGCATCACTCAGGCCCGATGCTCCCCAGCGCCTTTCCCAGCCGACGTGTGCAATTGCAAGAAGCGGAGTGAAGTCATTTAAACGGGTGCCGAGCCCCTGACCGTGAGCAGCGGGCCTGCGCCTGGAGGGACGGAGGTGGTGCGGCCTGCTCTGGAGGTCTCGGTCTGGGTTGATGCTGGGGGCCATGTGGAATGTGGGGAGCATTCGGGGTGGGGGGGTGCTGCCCCCACAGCCATTTTGTTTCTAGGGGTCGGATTTGCTAAATGAAGAGCTCCTTTGTCCCAAAGGCAACAGTGCCCCCGCCTCCGTCTCCACACCCCCTGCTGCTGGATGAGCGTTGGCTGTGGGGTGCCGGGGAGCACAGAATACCCTGCGGTGTGTGGATTCTTCCCTGTAGGGAAGGGGTACGTGGAGGTGCACAGCCAGGAAAGACAGGTGGTTGGGGGATGAATCATGTAGTCCACAGGCTGCCAGGAGGGTGCGAGCGGAGAGTGGATGGGCCAGGAGACCAGACTTGAGGCTGTGGTAGTGGTCGGTTGGGGCTCAGGGAGGACAACGGAGGAGGAGTCAACAAAAGAGTCAGTGCCCCAGAATGAACGGGGTTTGGGGCCGGCCTGGTTGAGGAGGTCACCCAGCGCCCATGGGCAATCTCTGCTGCCCCAGCCTGGTGGGCTCCCACCCACCTCCCAGGGTCTTCCCCTCTTTCCACCCATCCTGGAATATGGCAGGTCCCCTTCCCTCCAGCCGGTACCTTGGGGGTGAACATGTAGGCCAGGCCGTTGGTGGCTCCGTGGAGCGTGAGGCCCCTGACCAGGTAGATGAGGAGCACGCAGTAAGGCAGCGACGCGGTGAAGTACACCACCTGCGGGCACCAGGGGGCACCAGAGGGCAGAGTCAGCCTCGGAGACGCGGGACCACGGGCCCCCTTGGTCCCTGGGACAGACCCCTGGTCCCCATGGAGCACACGGCCCCGTCCTGGGCGTTCGGGCTACGACGGCTGGAAAGGCATGGCCACAGGCTCTGAGTTTGGGCTGGGGAGCTGGGGTGCTGGCATGCATTTCCCCGCCTCCGTAACCGCCAGGCAACCTGCTTCCTAGACCAGAGGAAACTGGGTCGAGGCCTCTACCTCCCACCCTCCCTGCACCCGGGCTCTACTGCAGAAAGGATTTGGGGATACCTAGGGCATTGCTAGTTTTAATTGCTAGAAGAGAGACAATGTGAGCGATCCAGGAAGTTGAGCCCAAAGCGAAAGCCCACAAGATGTGTGTGTGTGGGGGGAGGGGCTGGACCGTTTGGGAACCAGATTCCTTCCCCATCCAGCTTCCTAGTGGCCCCCATGCAGCAGAAAGCACCATCACCTACACCATTTATGGCGTCTTTAAAGAGAAAAAGAAACTCAGGGCCTTGGATCAAGGGCACGTGTCTCCAGAACTGAGACCAGGGAGAAGCTTGGGCATGAGGGCTCGTGAAGGAAAAGTGGTGATGGTGGTGTGGGGATGGTGTCCCTATCAGAAATATGTCTGAAATTCAACAATCTGAGCTTGTTTTTTTTTTTTTTTTTTTTTTTTTTTTTTTTTTTATAAAAGGCTTCACTCTTGCAGGCTTTAAAGCTGCACATAAATGGAATTTTTGGTCAATCAGGTCTTCTCGGGAACCCTGGGTGGCGCAGCGGTTTAGCGCCTGCCTTTGGCCTGGAGCGCAATCCTGGAGACCCGGGATCAAATCCCACGTTGGGCTCTCGGTGCATGGAGCCTGCTTCTCCCTCTGCCTATGTCTCTGCCTCTCTCTCTCTCTGTGACTATCATAAATAAATAAAAAATTTTTAAAAAATGGGTTGTTGGATAAATGGGTCAAAGCAACAGTCCTAATTATAAAAAAAAAAAAAATCAGGTCTTCTCTTCCTTCTTTTTTTTTTTTTTTTTTTTTTTAGGTCTTCTCTTCCTGCTGACATGCATCACAAGCTCAGTGGCATTTTATCCTTGGTTTTTGTGGTAGTTTCGGCAGTCTCGTACTTTGGTTCTGCTAACTCTCACTCTTCCACTGCCTTCAAATAGGGACCTCCAAGTGCACGCGTGCCTGTCCAGGACCAGCGTCTTTCCTCTATGTCGACTTGGATGTGCACCAGAGCCTCTTTACGTAAAGCACAGAAATACTTTGCAAAATTCTATCCTGCGAGATAGAATTGCTTGAAGGTTGGGTCCTCATGTGGGACATCTGGTTGGAGGCCCACGTCCAGATGGGCTTGGATGGGATCGCACTCAGCCCTCCATTCCTACTGAGGTGTGGCACCATCATCCTGGAAATTCCCAAGGCCACCAGAAGAGCGGTCGTGCCCTCTCACCCCAGGCACACAGGCAGAGGTGGGGCCTGCCTGTTATCATTGGTTCTTTTTTTTTTTTTTTTATCATTGGTTCTTCACTGAGGTCATCATAACTTGAGAAGAGTCATCAATCCAGCTGACTTGACAAGAAAATAAACCAGGAGTGACATGGAGACAGATGAGGGCAAGGACATCTGGCCAATGAGCTAAAGAGGGGTGACCAATGTCCATAACCAGTGGACACATAGGGGGCACTGAGAGCAGGCCCTTGGGGCTTCCTTCCTTCCCCTTAGGTCTGTAAGTTTCCTGGCAGGCTCTCTGGGCTCATTTCTCCTCATCAGGGAAGTCAGACATGTGACCCAGTCTACATCGTTGGGAGGAACCATTTCTGACCAGTCCACAACAACTCTTGGTGGTGGTGGGAGGGGGAGCGGATATTCTAAGAGAAGAGGTGAGGAAATACCACACAGTTTTTAACAGGATTGCTGCCCATACATAAAGCTATTGGGGGCACTTCTGTCTTGGAGAGAGGGTATGGCTTGAGTAGAGGAAATAGTAAGAATAAATAAGAATTCATGGCATGACATGACCTCATTTCGCACATTTATAAATGATCTAGAAAAGAGGGCCTCGTCACATGTCGAAGCTTACAGATGCTGACCTCAGATCTTTTGTCACGTTCATTAGAATCAAGCAAAGACAAATTGCAAAAAACATTTTTTTTTTTTACGAGCATAAAGTATGAGCCAAGCTTCAAGATGGTGGCCATGGGATGAGCATGGTGCTGGGGTCAAGTATCACGAGGAGTTCTGGTCTCGCTGCCTCAAGAGAAACACGGTGGGGCTGGAGGAGGCGACTCAGGTGGTCAGGAGGGTGAGGACAGGTGGCCTCTTAGGATCTTCTGAGGGGAACAGTTGGGGTGAATTATGTCATAAAAGGTGTGGAGAGAGCAAATAAGAGGTAGCATATCAGACCAGGATGGATGATGGGGAGTCTCAAGAGCAAAGCTGGGTCTACCCTGGCTCTGCCCTTGCTGGTAGGTGCCCTTGGGCAGGTCCCGTTTTCCCTCTACGCTCCAGTGGGTGGGATAATGAACTCTACTGTGAAGGGCTCCTGCAAGAGGGAACAAGGTGCATGCCTGACCCCCCGGGGATGAGCTAGGAGGAGTGACCACGTATGAGGCAGGGCACGCCCCGGGCGGCCAGGCATCTGCTGCAGATCCACAGAGCTGGCAGATGCTAGAGACATTGCAGGAAGACTGTCTCCATGGGGGCAGATTAAAGAGCATCTCAGCCCCTGCGGGAGTCTAAGCCTGGGAACACACCAGGGACACACCAGGTCTATAAATCAGGCCTGACAGCTCCGCGGGGTCAGTGACAGCAGCTTAGAGCAAAGGTTCTTGGACTCAGCGGCAGATTAGATTAGATTAGAATCACCCGTGGGAGCTTTTAACTACCCGATGCCCAGGTCCCTTCCCATACCGATTGCTCCAGGACCTCCCGGGGAAGACTGAGACCCCAGAGTTTTAGAAGCTCTCCGCATGTCACTGACGTGCAGCTGAATTGGAGAGCCAGCGGCTAGGGGGTCTTGGGGACATCTCCAGCCCAGGGAAAACTCGCTGTTGAGTTGCTCGGTGCCACTTGGGTGGCACGGATTTGGGGCTGGCGGGCACAGACCTGCTCATCCCTTTAGGTAGCTGGGAGAGTCCTCATTTCAAGACCACAACTTGGCGCGGCACTGGCCATGTCGCCTAGGAGTGACTCGTGCCAGCGATGCTGTCGGCACCCTGTTCCCCAGCACGGCTTCCGCCCCTCGAGTGCGGGAGGCAGCCCCGTGGCACTGCCCGGGCCCCGGGGGAGGCTCTGCGGTCCCACCTTGCCGGTGGACTCGGTGCCCCGCAGGATGCACAAGTACACGACGAGCCAGGCCAGCACGAGGCAGAGCGCCGGCTCCCACTGCACGCGCCCGCTGTCCTGGATGGACGGGGAGATGTTGAGGGTCTTCCTGTACCAGAAGTACTGCGTGGAGGACGCCTTCTCACACTCCTCGTCGTAGCCCGTGCGGTTGTGGTTCAGCGGGCACACGGACCACGGCAGGGGATCCTTTGGGATCAAAAGAAGCATTACACAGGACAGGTGAGGGCAGAGGCCGAAGAGCAGGGTGGGGAGGATGGGCACGGCCCCAATGGGAGGGTGCTGGTCCCCAAAGCACAGGGGCCCGAGTACCTGAAGGCAGACAGGGAATGGGAGGGTTGGTCAGGGGCACGGATGGGGTGTGGGGTGGGGGGGAGAGGTGGGCAGAGGGCTCCACACACAGTGCCACCCTACAGGTGTTCGTTGAGGATGACCTCGCTGTATCATGGGTCCAAAGCCTGGATCAAAAGGACAATGGCCAGGCCATCTCTGCGAGCAGAACCCACAATGTCTGCAGCAAGGAGCCCAGGGGGGCTCCAACCACCACGTCTGCAGTAACCACCCCACGTCTGCAGTGGGGGGAGGGGGCAGGCCCTGGTCAGGGACCGTCAGCTTCCCTCACTTGTGTGCTCCCCAGCTCCAGACCAACCGGGGAAGGCCAAAGATGCTCCCCTCATCACGTGGCTAGCACACCCACCATCTCCCACACCTTCCAATTGGGGCACACTGGGAGCCTTCCCTCTGCCCCACACTTGCCCACCCCTCTGCCTGCCCCGGGGTCTGTGCCAAAGGCAAGTGGTAGGGAGCTCCGGATAAATAGCATTTGGGTGGACTCTGCCTATTTCCACACATTCCTAGCAAGTCCTGGCTTGAATAAGACTTGGGTCCTGCCCTCACTAAATGGTGGTGGAGACAGGCATCTCCCACGAGGGACTCTGGGTTTAAAGAGTCAGGTGGGGATGAGGCGCAGCCTCCCTGCAGCCTTCTTGTGCCCCTAAGGTGGAGTCTGGCACCGCTGACTTCGTTTGAGCCTGGGTCAAGCTATACCTGAAGCAATGCCACTCCCAGGACTCTGCAGATGGAGCTAGGAAGAGCCTCTGCTGCTTCAGCTGGTTTGAACTGGGTTCTCCGTCACTTTGGAACACAGGAGCCTAAGGATGTGTGTGCCCAAGGACTGTTGCCCAAGGCCAAGTGCTCATACAGGTACGAGCTGAAGGAGGGAGGGCAGTGGATTTAATTCTGGCTCCGGAGTGGGCAGGGGGTGGGTTAGGAGTCCCACCTCTGCTCCACCAGGCCCCTTATGTCAGGGTCCCATAAGCTCAGATTTCATTCGACAAAAGTTCTCCATGGACAGAAGCAAGTCCTCACCCGCTGGGTTCCATCTGTGCATTTCATAGGAAGCAGATGCCACCCGAGGGGCCAGGCCGCTCTGCCAGCGAGCAGCTGGAGCTCAGGTTTGAGTCCACCTGGAAAATGCTCCAGGGGACACCGTGTGGGTGGGACCCTGGCAGCAATCGGTGGTCTTCGCCCGTTGGAATAAGTGGGTTTCCAGCTTCAATGTGGAATTACTTCCAAAGACAGCCACCAATGGTTCCTTCCATTGAAAAGTGGCATCTATGGCCCCTCCCCGTGACTCCCGGCTGCCTGGGATTTGCTTTGACCGGGAGAATGCAGCGAAATGGGGACACCTGGGTGGCTCAGCAGTTAAGCATCTGCCTTCGGCCCAGGGCGTAATCCTGGAGACCCGGGATCCAGTCCCATGTCGGACTCCCTGCCTGGAGCCTGCTTCTCCCTCTGCCTATGTCTCTGCCTCTCTCTGTGTGTGTCTCTCATGAATGAATAAATAAAATCTTAAAAAAAAGAAAAGAAAAGAAAAGAAAATGCGGGGAAGTGATGCCCTGCTCTTTCCTGGCCGGGGCTTCCTGGGGCCTTGTGGCAGTCATTGTGGCCCGCCTGGAAACCGGCTGATGTAAAGATCTTCGGGCCACACTGCTGAGTGACAGGGACTCATGGAGGGAATGACTATGCGGAGCCAACTGATGAGGTGCGGGCCACAGCCAGCTCCACTCCCCAGGCAGGTGGGAGGGTCCCTTGTGGGCCTGGAGCCCAGTGGAGCTACCCAGCCTACAGGCCCTTGGCCATTCAGCCGGCCTGTGTGGGACTGACTGGTCCCCCCACCGCTGGACCACTGCTGAGGCAGCCTGGCCCGGCCTGGTTTCAGCCTTGGCTACGGGATTGAATCCCCTGGGGGAAGGGACGCTTTAAAAAATATTTAAAAAATACGGTGCCCAGGCTGCACCCCCTGGGACTCTGGTTTCATTGGTCTGGGGTGGGGCCTGGGCATGGGAGTTTTGAGCGCTCCCTGGGGGATCCCAGTGCAGAGCCAGGGTGAAGAGGCTTTAGCATGTATGTAAGGGTTGATTAACCTGCCCATTTCCAGGTACCCGGCCTCCCCTCCTCTGTCTGAATGAGTGGGTCAGGGCTGGGGTCATTGCATCTGCATTTCTATTAGCTTCCCCCCACCCCACTCCCCCACCCCCGCCCGGCTGCTACCCCCCCACTCCACCCCACCCCCGCCCCGGGGTGGGGGGGAAGGTTAGACAGGAAGCTGGGAAGACTGCCTGGTAGTGGGATAGACAAGAGCGTGGCCCCTGAGGCCAAGCTCCCAGCTACTCAGCTCTCCTCTGCCTCAGGCACTCCAGGGCACCCCACATCACAGGGCCGTGGTGATGGTTCCTAGGTGATTGCTTCTAACGTGCTTGCAACTATGCCTGGCTCAGAGCAAGTGTGAGTGAGTGCCTACTGCTCATACCATCCCTGCCCCTGCGTGAACACACAAGAGGTCTCCAGAGCACAGGGAGTGAAGGGGAAGTCCATGCGCCCATGAAGGATGGAACGAATGGACCATTAAGTGATTTTCAGGAATTGCTGGTCCTCATACTTTGGAGAGTTAGAAAAATGTGTCTCATTTCTTGTTTTCACACTATGGAACATGGTCAAACTATTCTGATTTTGCAAAAACAGGACACGTTGCTTCCATCTTTGGAAAACTGTCTTTATACAGATCTGTAACACTGGTGATGTGTCTGGCAACCATTATTTGGGGGTGCTGTTGTGCAGTGCACAACCTGCCCAACTGCACATGACAGCTCCACACAGAGGAGGAGGAAAGGTCACTGGAGTGAAGAATAAGGGCCGCTGCTATTTCTACCCAGAAGGGGGAAGAGAGGCAGGGCTGTGGAGTCAGGGAGAAGATGAGGGGCTGCAACTAAGCTCAGAGCAGAGAGTCCTTCCTGTCAGAGACATACACAGGGCATTTTTCAGTGGAGGGACCCGGGTAGGGCTGACTGGGTAGCCAGAGTCGGGCGTGGATGTGGCATCTTCCCAGTGACAATGCCAAGTCCCCGTCATTGAGGTCATTCCTCCAAGCATTCCTGGGGGTGCCAAAGATTCAAGGCTGTGCCCAAGTGTTCCAGAGAGTGGCCTTACAGGTTGGGGGACCCCACGGTCCATGGCCAGCCCTGCCTTGCTTTGGAGGACAGTGTGTATCCTGTGGAGGCCTGGTTCAGGGGCAAGGGCGTGGCACCTGCTCAGTGACCTTCTGTCTGAGACAGAGGGGGGTGCTGGAGGGCCAGAGGGGGCAGTAGGCAGGGGGCCCCCCCGAGAGTGAGGGCGGGCGCAGAGGAAAGGCAGTGAGGAGGGGCGGCCTCCCCCTGGCTGGCTGGCTTGGAGGAATCCCATTGGCTGTCTCCATGGTTTCTGCGGGAGGAGGTGCTCAATATTTGCTGCTGGTGGGGGGGTGGGGGTCACATCTTTCAGAGAGAACCCGGGGGAATCTAGAAAGCTGCTCCCCAGAAAAAATGGACACACGTGCATGCACACACAAAGGCCGGGGCGGCGGATGCGAGGTCTACACGCCCACTGTGGGGTTCGGGGTGCTCGGCGTGCCCCCAGCCCGAGGCCGCCACCCCCAATCTTCATCCCCCTTGGGGGCGGCCGCTCACCTGGAAGGAGTGGAAGAGGTACCAGAAGGCCCAGGCGTTGATGATGTTGTAGTAGGTGGCGAGGAAGAAGGACGCCACCACGCTGGCGAGGCCTGTGAGGGGCACAGGGGCGCTGAGGCCTGCCCGCAGCCCCGGCCCCGCCAGCCACTCCCCATCTTGGCAACACCCCGGGCCCAGGTGCTGTGCTGAGTACTTGAGGTGCTTCGGGTCTTCCCGACAACGTCGTGGCGGGGGTGTCACTGCCTCCACTTCCCAGGGCAGAAACGAGGTGCAGAGGCTGCCCCAGGGCGCTCAGCTCTTAGCGGCAGGAGGGCACTTAGACCCGAGCGGAGAGGCAGGCTGCCCGCCAATGCCACCCGGGGCTGGAGTCGCAGACGGTCCCCCGCGGCTTCCCTCAAGTGGGGTCGCATGTGCCCAGCCCTGCCTGGTGGTGGGGGGCCCGGGGGCCTGGGGAGTGGAGGGGACGGGTCTGCCCCAAGCCGGCCAGCCTGCAGGGGGGCGGGAGCGCGCAGCCAGCCCACGCGAGCCACTGTGTGCATCGTGGCGCAGCCCACCCCCTGGGACCCGCGTGGGTGGCAGGCCTTGGGCCGTGGGGGGCGGGGGGCATTCACACCACCGGCATCAGTAAATGCCCCAGCCCGGCCCTGCCTCCCCCTCGTTGGGTGAGAGCCGGTGGTTAAACATTCGCCAGCACCCCTGCTTGGCGCAAACATCTGGTATCTTCCCTCTTGGCAGCAAATGCCACCTCGGAGAAGCCCTCTGTGATCCATCGCTTGGGCAGGTTGCAAAACCACACACCTCCTTGTTAAAGATTAACAGCCCTGCGAGATGAGGAGGCAGCGCGGGGCTGGGGGGGCGGCTCGGGAGGATTTGGGAGGCCACGGATGCGTTCCTTCTGCCTCGGAGACTAAATCCCCGAACCGGTTTACGCTGTCCGCGCTCCTGAAACCCCATTTGGCTTCCCTGCCCGCCTTCCTGCCTGCAGGTGGAGGGTTGAGCAGAAGAGACCGTGGCCAAGGCTGGCCAAAGGTCCTCCTGCTCACAGGCAGCCCTGGAACGTGAGGGTTGCGCAGGGCAGGTTAACCATCTCCCAGAGGTGCCGGGGACGCCAGCTCCAAGTCACCGGGGGGCGGGGGGTGCACCGTGGTGCCCTGCTTACAACCCATGTGCCTCTGCTTGCACGCACTGGAGATCTTGACAGCGCCCCACGGCCTCGCAGTGGTGTGACAAAGATTGCATGGGCTCATGTGCATCTGTCGTGCGGGCTGGCACCTGGCACATAGTAGGTGCTCACCGAGAGGGAGGTGTTGTTAGTAATAATTAGCAGGGAGCACTTAGGGGAGTTCCCTGAATGGTAGCTGGCTGGCACACTGACTTCTAGCTCCTTGGTTGGGCAGCTAGCTCCCTCTTACAGAAGAGCAAACTGAGGCCCAGAGAAGAGAAGCATGGCGACCTCAGCTCCCCAGCGGGTGTGTGTCCCCCTTCTCACTGCCATGTGGGTAAGAAATCCAGCCCCTCTCAGCTGACATTCTGTGGCACCCCCTCCTCGGCCGTGTGTCCACCCATTCAAGGGCTCTCTCTTAGGCCTTGTGCTCACTCCTTGCTCCAGCTGTTCCGCCAATGGGCCTCCCACCCAACCCCCCGCTGTCCGGGATACGGCAGGGGGTCTCCAGGTGGGCAAGGACTGGAGAGTACCCACTTACCAACACCACTAAGGTAGGGGCTGATGGTCCTCCAGGCACCGATGCTGCCCTGCCGCATGCGCTGCCCCACCGCCAGTTCCAGGTACAGCAGAGGCATGCCCTCTACAAAAAGCATGATGATGTAGGGCACCAGGAAGCTGCCTGTGGGTGTCCAGAGCCAAGACCGGGCCATCACTGATGGGTTTTACTCGAGCCCACATGACCTCCACGCACTTGTCCTTCCATCCACCCTCCCTTCTTTCCTTCAGTCTTTCCATGTGTCCATTCATACCTCTGCTTTCCCACCCATCCTCTCACCTTTCCATCCATCCTCCATCCTTCTGCCTTCACCCTCTTCCTCCTTGTTCCACAACGCACTGTTCCTTCATTCCTCTCACCTGTCATTCATCCATCCGTATTCTTCCATTCGTTCATCCATCCACCCACCTATCCATCCACCCATGCATCCCACCATCCACCCTTCCAACCATCCACCTATCCATCCACCCATCCATCCAACCAACCACCCTTCCAACCATCCATCTATCCATCATCCATCCATCCATCTATCCATTCATCCACCCAACCATCCACACATCTAGCCATCCATTTACCCATCCAAATAGCCACTGGTCCACCCATCCATCTAGCCATTCATCCATCCATCCACCCGAGTACCCACTCATACATACATCCACAGATCAACAGAACCATTCTTCCATCCATTGATCTATCCATCCATGCATCTATCCATCCATGCATCCATCCATCCATGTATCCTTTTATCTTTCATTTATCCATCTGTTCATCTATCTATCCATGGATGACATGTGAACTTGTCAGTTAAAATGTTCAAATACTTCCATCCTGAATGATCAACTGCCACCGTTCCAAGCCCCTTGAGTGCCTTCCTCAATGCCTCAGCTGCCTCAGCTCCTCTGCCAGAAACCCTGGTCCATCTTATGTTGTACCAACCAATGACATAGGCAGGGGCTTGGTGTGTATGTGTTGGTCTCTAACAGACCGAGCCTAGGTCACCATTTTTTCAGAGCACCTCTACTGTGTGTGTATCTGTTTTATACAGTGGCCTTCAGCCTAAAATTTTATTTTATTTGGATAAAGAGTACAATGACTAACACACATTTAAAACCCGCTGGTTCCTGAGGAGCCACCCACAAACAAGTTCCTGTGATGATGGTGGGGAGCCAGGCAGTATGGATGGAGCTATAGAAGCCCTCTCCATTGCTGACACCTGGACAGAGGGTCAGAGGTGGGCAGCCTGCTGGGTGGGGGGCTCCCTCCACTCCTGCCCTGCAGAGCACTGCCCTGCTTCTTCTCCCGTGAGCCCCACCCCTCCTTCCCTCCTTCTCTGAAGCTCCGCTCATCCTCCCCCCTCCCCCCCAGCTCCTTGGCAGTGGACCTGAGAAAAGGTCCAGGAGGAGAAGAGGGCAGGACTCCGGATTAAAATAAAACCCTGACACTACAGCTGTAGGGGTTAAGGGCTGGTTATAGAAGGAATTCATTCCAAAAATGTTCAGGTAAACGTGCTTACGTGAACATCTAATATTTACAAGGATGCCTCCACTGAATATATGGGCGGCCTCAGAGCCCACTTTTCTCCCCCGGTAGGATCTCACAAACCCTCTTCTGACCACAACCTGTACATGTGCATCACCCCTCTAGTAGCTGCTCAGTATTTCACTAGGTAAACACACCCAGACTCCTTTCATCTGTCCTTGGACACTTAGCTGTAGCCAGTGTCCTCTCATCCTAAATAGAGCAGTGGGACAAAGGCTGGCCCTCATGTTTGGTTCTTTCCTTGGGATAGAAATCGCAGAAGTAGGATGGCTGGCACCAAGACCAAGCAGAGATGGAACAGGGCCACCTCCTACCCTGGAGAAACAGGCACCAGCTGTGCGCACGGGACTGCCAGGCCTTTGCATTCCGAGTCTGTGCTCCCTGCCCACACTGGGGCCTACGACAAGCGTCCCCTCTCACTTCTGGACTCTGTTCTGATGACGCCGCCAGGCCCTGCTCCCTTCCTGCCCTGCAGAAACATGTTTTGGCATCACACCAGGTTCCTCTTTGGTAGCAGGGAGTCCAAGAGGCAGGCTGCTGGGGGCTCCCACCCACCACAAACCTAACAACAAAGGTTGTGTTGGCACCACCTGTTCAGAGCAACATTCAAACCCTCAGTGGTTACAAGAAAAGCTCATTTTCACCCAAGGTGTTAAACAGTAACCACATGAGGCCTGGCAAGGTCTGTGGCAGGATTTTCTCTTTGACAGGGCCTGCCTGATGGCCCACTGCCCATGGGAAGGCTGGAAATCCAAGGTGTGGTGCCCAGGTGGGGGCACGGGGGCTCTCGAGGCCTGCCCATCAGACAGTTCTATCACCCCTCCAACTATCCAAAAACACAATCCGAGTGAATTTGCTCTGCAATTGTTTTCTCCAAAAATGGTGTTAGAACAACTGAACACCCATATACAGAAAAAATGAATCTCAACCCACATCTCACATTTTAAATGCATCCCCCCTCACCCAACAAATATCTCAAATTGGATCACAGACCTATATGCACAACTCAAAACTATAAAACTTCTAGAAGACAGCCCAGGAGAAAAACTTTCTGACTGCAGGCTAGGCAAAGAGTTCTTGGCTACCACATCCAAAGCACTAGCTATGAAAGAAGGTATGGATAAGTCAGATTTTGTTTTTAAATTGTGTTCTATGAAAGACACAATTAGGACAATTAAAAAGGCAAGCAAAAGACTGGGAGAAACATTTGCCAAAGACATATCTGACAAAGGCTTAGTGTCTATATATTTTTTTTTTTTTAAAGATGATGTTTATTTTATTTTTTTAAAGATTTTATTTATTTATTCATGATAGTCACACAGAGAGAGACAGAGAGGCAGAGACACAGGCAGAGGGAGAAGCAGGCTCCATGCACCGGGAGCCCGACGTGGGATTCGATCCCGGGTCTCCAGGATCGTGCCCCGGGCCAAAGGCAGGCGCCAAACCGCTGCGCCACCCAGGGATCCCTAGTGTCTATATTTATAAAGGACTCTCAAAACTCAACAATGAGAAAACGAAGAACTCATTCAAAAAATGTATGAAAGAGGGGATCCCTGGGTGGCTCAGCGGTTTAGCGCCTGCCTTTGGTCCAGGGTGTGATCCTGGAGACCCGGGATCGAGTCCCACACGGGGCTCCCTGCATGGAGCCTGCTTCTCCCTCTGCCTGTGTCTCTGCCTCTCTCTCTCTGTGTCTCTCATGAGTAAATAAAATCTTTTAAAAAATGTATGAAAGATTTGAACAGATGTCTCACCAAAGAAAATATATTTCATGGGCAAATTAGCCCATGAAAAGATGCTCAACGTTGCCATTCATTATGAAAATGAGCACATTCTAGCCACACCGAGATGCCACCACACACCTACTGGGACGGCTAAAATAGAAAAATGCTGACAATACCAAGTGTTGGCGAGGATCTAGGGGAGCTCCTGTGCCTCACCTGTGACATGTAAGATGGCGCAGCCACTCTGAAAAGTGGTTTGGCAGTTTCTCATAAAGTTAAGCACACACTTGCTGTGTGATCCAGCAATCGTACGCCTATGTGTTTGCTCTAGAGAAGTGACAACGTTCACACAAAAACCTACATGTGCATGTTTATGGCAGCTCCATTCAGAGTTGTCAGAAACTGGAAACAACTTAATGGCCCTCCACTGGGTGAGTGGACAAATAAATTGTGGTACGTCCATACAGCGAAATGCTACTCAGCCAGTAAAAAGGAACAGACTGCTAATTCATGCAATAGCGCCAGAGGCTCTCAGAAGCATTATGCTAAGTTAAAGATGCTAGATTCAAAAGGTGACATACTGTATGATTCCATTTTTGTAATTTTTTTAAATTAATGATAGACAATAGAGAGAGAGAGAGAGAGAGAGAGAGAGAGGCAGAGACACAAGCAGAGGGAGAAGCAGGCTCCATGCCGGGAGCCCGATGCGGGACTCGATCCCGGGACTCCAGGATCATGCCCTGGGCCAAAGGCAAGCGCCAAACCGCCAAGCCACCCGGGGGTCCCCCATTTTTGTAAATTTTTAAATTTAAATCTAATCAATTAACATATAACGTATTCTTGGTTTCAGAGGTAGAGGTCAGTGATTTACTAGTCTTATTTCATACTAAGTGCTCATTCCATCACATGCCCTCCTTAATGCCCATCACCCAGTTACCCCACCCCTAACCCCCTCCCCTCCAGTGACCCTCAGTTTGTTTCCTATGATTAAGAGTCTCTTACAGTTTGTCTCCCTCTCTGATTTTGTCTTGTTTTATTTTTCCCTCCCTTCCCCTATGATCCTGCTTTGTTTCTTAAGTTCCACATAAGACTGAGATCATAAAACTGTCTTTCTCTGATTGACGTATTTCCCATAGTATAATACCCTCTAGTTCCATCCACATCATTGCAAATGGTAGGATTTCATTTTTTTTTTTTGATGGCTGAGTAGTTTCATTGGATATATATATATATACCACATCTTTATCCATTCATTTGTCCGATGGACATGTATGGTTTCATTTATATGACATTCTGTCACCATTTCTATGGAAACAGATCTGTGGTTGCCAGGGGTTGGGAATGGAAGGGCTGACTCTAAGGGGCATGATGGTGGTGG
This sequence comes from Canis lupus dingo, assembly GCF_003254725.2. Classification (NCBI taxonomy): domain Eukaryota; kingdom Metazoa; phylum Chordata; class Mammalia; order Carnivora; family Canidae; genus Canis; species Canis lupus. Next base: position 42,963,431 of record NC_064262.1, on the reverse strand, counting down.
TGGTAACACAACCATACATTTCTTAAGATTCATAGAAGGGGACACCAAAAAAAAGTGTGTTTCTACATATACATATTTCTCAAGAAAAGAAAATTTAGTTTTGTGATCACTCTGAAAACAAGTCCATTAGCCAACCCTCTTCCCATTGGCCTCTCCCCATGTTCCTTTGATATAAAATCTCTGACCCTGTTTTAGCCTGAGGAGACCCCCTCGCCCCTGTCATCAGGAAGAGGAAGACGAAGGCCTTCGCTCCCGCGCCTTGTGGGGGCACACAGCGGGGGATTCAATACGGCTGCACAGTCTCTGGAGCCGCTCCTGAGAAGACCTTCCTATTTCCCTACCCATGAATCTGTGCTGGTCCTGGGACCAGCTCTGTCCAACAGGATGTGGGGGGAGAGGATGGCATGGTGGTTCCAGAGCCCCGGCCTCAGGACGCCTTGCAGCCTCACCACCACCTCCTGGAGTGCTCCCTGAGGCTGCTACATCTGGAAGCCGGTCCAGGGGACCTGAGGATGAAAAGCCACATGGAGGAGAACCAAGGGCCCATCCAGCTCAGGGCCAAGTGCCCATGTGTGAGGGCTTCCCCGGCAGATGTCGCCAGGACAGCCAGGCCTGGTGAAGCCCGGAGGGAGAAACGCCCAGGCACCCACAGAGCTGTAGGAAAGAATTCACTGCTTTAGTCACTATTTTTTTCCTTTTTACCTCTCAATACTTCATCACATAGTTCTTAAAAACAAGACATTCTCTTGCATCATCCCAGGGCAATGGGCAGAACCAGGAGAGTGACATGGAAGCAGCACTGCGATTTAAGCCGCAGACCTCACTGCAATTTGACCGACTTGCCGACGCCTGTCGTCCCTCTGGTCTCCCCATCACGAGCAGTGTCTCAGGCCACCTCTTGTCGGCCAACTTCAATCGGGGACAGCCTCTCAGGCTCTCTCTGTCTTTTGTGACCTTGACACGTTGGAGAGGACGAGTCAGTTCTTCTATGGAATGTCCCTCGCTTTGGGTTTTGGCAGGAACACCCAAGCCATCTCGGTCTTTGTCCAGAGGCACGTGATGCCGCCTTGCCCCATTCCTGGCCGGGTTAACTTCGCTCACTTGGTCAAGGTGGGGTCTGCTGGGCTTCTCTGCGGAAAGTTACTGTTTGCTCCTGGGAAATGATTATGTGGCTGGATGGGAGACACTCTGAGCCAAAGCAGGCATCCTGTGTCCCAGCATCGGACCTCTGCCCGCTAGATTTAGCGGCCACTGAGGATTCGTGTGGGAAACGACCATCGTTGTGTTGTGTTGGTTGCCAACCGGCCGACGGGTGACTTTATAATCGCATCATTCCTTCTAAGTCCTTAAGCTCTAGAATGGTCGGTGCTGCAGAGATAGGTCACGGAGTGCGGGTGGCGCGGGCCTGTGTGCGACTGCATGACCCTGGGTGAGGGGGGTGTTTCCAGTCACAGGGGACATTTATATTCCGAGCATATAGAGACAGCTCTGAGCCTGGAGAGCTCATACTCACTGCTACCTCCCCAGTGCCCAGCATTACGTCTTGGCCGCAGTCCCCTTGGTGTTGATCTTCTTGTGTCCACTCTACAGCTGCCCCTGCCCCCGAAGGCTGATTGTCAGATTGCATCACTCTCTGTCTCCCCCATCCCCGCCCCCTACACCTGGTCAAAGCCTCTATGGCTCCTCCTTACACTTAGAATAGCACCCACATTCCCTCCCATGGCCTCTGAGGCTCTGAGACCCAGGGCTCCCATTTCCTCTCCAGGCTGGTGGCCTCCCTCATGTCGCCGCAGCTGAGTGGCCCTTCCCGTCGGTCCGGCCTCTGCACACTTGCCCGTGGTGTTCCCTCTGCCTGAATTGCCTTTTCCTTTCTCTCATTTCTCTGCCAAACCTGCCTTCCTCACAGGGGCCTTCTTGGTCTGCCTTGGTGACCACAGCCCCCACACCACAGTGATCCTCCAACTTCTCACCCCGCTGGACCTCCAAGCAGTGACCCATGTGACATTATGCTGCAATTTTAGCTGTCTACTTGGTGTCTGTCTCCCTCACTTAGCATGGATGCTCTTGCTCGCTGGTCTGCTTGGAGCAGAGGTGAGCAGAGAGCAGAGCACAGTGCATATTTGGTGCATGCAGGACAGGATCCTTCATGCTCACTGGACCTTCCACACACATGACTTCCTCCAGGAACCTCTCCGGATCACCAAAGCTGGGTGGTTCTGTCCACCCCAGCTCCTGAGTGCAGAGATACAGTCTGCCTGGCCCACAGCTGAATCTCCAGTTCCTAACACAGGGCCTGATACGAAGTAGGGGCTCAGTGAGTGTTTGCTGAATGACTGCTTGATGCTAAGTGTTCTACGTGGGTGGGCAATTTGTGAAGCTCTTACCAGAGAGAGATGATGGAGAGGTCTGGGAAAGTCCATCACGTTGCTAAAACCAGTGTGTCTTTTAAAATTTCATATCAGCTTCCTTCGAACTCTCGCTTTATTTTGTGGCCGTATCAGGTAAGACGGACCTTGGGCAGGTCTACATTGGCCTGCACCTCCCTCAGAAGGGGTGAGCACTCAGAAGACAGTCTTTGGCCCTAAGATAATGTACCGCTGATCAAGATACAAGGGCCACACTAAGGCATCGGAACAAATGTCTACCTCCAAAATTGATTTGCTTTGAGAAACAGAAGAAACAGGGAGCAAATTTCTAGCACTTGGTCCCTAAGAGTGAAAAGGATGCTATGTTTATAGAACAGCCTCAGGCAATGAGGAAGAAAGGACAATTTAAGGATAGAAAATATTTTATGAAGATGAAAAAAATATAGCGAATGAATTTAAAGCCAATGGAGGCTATGGGAGCGGGGGTGGAAACACCCTGGGGACGCCTATGTGGCTCAGGGGTTGAGCTTCTGCCTTCCAGCTCAGGGCTTGATTCCAGGGTCCTGGGATGGATTCCTACATCAGGCTCCCTGCAGGGAGCCTGCTTCTCCCTCTGCCTGTGTCTCTGTCTCTCTCTGTGTCTCTCATGAATAAATAAATAAAAACAAACAAACAAAAAAACACCCTGTAGCTCAGGGGAAGAGGATAAAGTGGAAATGACAGAAGGTGAGGCACGGACAGCAACCCCAAGCACCCATTTCCTGTGTCCTCTAGAAAGAACCAAGCGGGAGAGAAGACCGTGGACACAGCAGCTGGAAATACAAATTCTACCTGATGTTTTCCTGGCCGTGTCCTTGAAAGGGCTCGCTAGTCCCACATAAAATTTTTTTAAAGTCTTGTAAGAAAAATAAAAGGTTTTGTGAACGACTGCAGCAGGGAGCCAAAGCGATGGGCCCTCCGGAGCCCCGGAGGCGCGCAGCTGAGTTTGCCACCTGCAGGATCGGCCCCGTAGAAAACACTGGGGTGGCTCAGCCCCGTCCACAGGTGACCAACCTGGACCTGATGAGCATCAGATGGTGAGAAGGTGGGGCTCAGAGGCACCCTGAGAGGAGGAGGAGGGGCCCCAGGGACAGAGCAGCCTCTCCCAGCGGGGTGGATGCCTGTACCCTCTGGCCAGGGAAGCCCACCCCGGAGGGTTTCACCGTGTCAGGCAGCCCATCGCGCAGCCCCAGAAGCCCATTCACGGGGAAGAGAGGGCTCCTATCTGCAAAAAAGCGCAGATTTCCCAGTAGGAGCGCTGGCTCACCCTCCAGTGGGCCAAGAGCTGGCCTGAGGCATTTGTACTCAGTACAGGACCCGGGGAACACTCTCCACCTGGCCCTGGCCCCGCGCGGCAGGGGATAGACGAGCCCGGGCAACACTGATGATGTGCTTAACACCGAGACGTGCGGCTTGCAAGGTTTGTGAGATTAAGCGCATGTTGGAGAATGGGCACGTTCCTTACGCGCCATCTGTAAACGGAACCTCGAAGAGCGGTGTGAGTTCACAAAGACTGAAATGATTTTGGAAACGACTGTCGCAGGTGCAGTCAAATCAGCAAGACACAAAATCGCATACAAATTATGCCTCTAGGGCGGCCCCGGTGGCGCAGCGGTTTAGCGCCGCCTGCAGCCCGGGGTGTGATCCTGGAGACCCAGGATCGAGTCCCACGTCAGGCTCCCTGCATGGAGCCTGCTTCTCCCTCTGCCTGTGTCTCTGCCTCTCTCTCTCTCTCTCTCTCTCTCTCTCTCTCTCTCTCTCTGTGTGTCTCTATGAATAAATAAATAAAATCTTAAAAAAATATATGCCTCTGATTTGGTTAGGTTGCAAAAAAATATAACAGTCATGACTTTTGGGTACTGGACTTTTGGGAATTGGGGGGTGATTTTGTATTTTATTTCTTTGTACATTTCTCAATTTCCCAAATTTCCTACCGTGAACAAATATTATGTACATTTATGACCTCCAACGCGTGCGCACACACACGCGCGCACACACACACACACACACGAGTTCATCATTCTAGAGCACGTTGCTACTTATTCCTCTAACGATCGCAGCCAATTGCCCTGTTTGCCTCACCCAAAAAATTCACTACAAGAGAAATTCCTCTCTGTATGAAATTCATCTCCACAAATCTCTGTCCTTTGAGACCCACGAAGAGACCAAGCAATCAGATGCAGCCACTTGCAGGGGAAAGTTTGCTCAGGCTTTCAAACTCACACTCTTTCCACTTTCATACCTTTGTCTCTACAAAACCACACAGGGACTTTTTAACCTGATTTTTTTTCTTTTTAGGGTGTGTGTGTGTGTAAGGGGGTACAGACCACAAGTTCCCAGGTGATGCAGAAGCTGCTGGTCTGGGGACCACACTTTGAGAAGCGCTCTGCTATTCCCTGCAGCACCCCATCCTACTGTAACCTGTCTCCTCCTCGTTCACCCCCGCCCATCTTGGCTGTCCCCTAAAAGTTTGTTATTTGGAGTCAACTCCAGTCAACTTTTGGAAACGAAGAACAGAGACACAAGTAAGAAAAATGAAAGTTCCCTTTCACCCTACCTGACACCTTGGTCTAAAACCTGTAGATGCCCATTCCACTGGCCCTGGTCCCTCCTTGCCCGTCCCCTGTGCCAGCAGCATCATCACCAGCTACCCTGGTGAACGGGGTCCTGGCTTCCACCTTGGCACCCTCCCAGTCCCCCACGGCTCTGAAGGCCCTGCTTCTCCGCCTGAAATCCTGGCTCTGCTGTCCAAGTGAAGTTCCATCTTGTCAACCTGTTAGTCAATGACCTTAGGTTTGCATTCATGCTGGACTCTTCCTCATGTCCCCTCCCACCATGGCCCTGGCCCCCACCCCAGATATCCTGGCCACATAGTTTCCAGCCATTCCCTTCAGATGCTCATCCTTCTGTGTCTTTCGCACACACGGCTTCTTCTGCCCGGAATGATTTTGTCCCTAAATCTACCAATGAGCTGAGACTCATCTGTCCAGGCCTAGATGAAATGCCACCACTGCTGGAAGCCTTTCTGGGCTCTTTCAGGCAGTCAGCTCTTCCGCAGAAGGGGTATGTTCATGACGTGGCATCCTCAAGGGTGATGGCCAGCTTTGTCCCTGGACCGCAGCAGATGCTCAATCGATAACTTGTTGAAGGACTGAAATTAAATTCCTAAGAGGTTTTATTGTTGACTGTTTAATTTTCTACACTCCTGCCTCTTTGGAAAAGGATCTAAGATGGAAGTTCTCATCCCCAGTGCACATCAGGATCTCCTGGGGAGCTTTAAAGTTACTACACCATGAGACCAACCCTATCAGGATTTGGGGTGGGGAAATCATGGATGTCAGGGTGTTTCCCAGCTCCTGGGGGATGCTAACGTGTGGACAGGGAGGAGGCTTCTCCACTGGCAGGTGGACGCTGTGTCCTGGCAGGGGGCTCTTCCCACCATGGGGGACAGGGATGAGCTGTGTCAGAGTCCACGGTGCTGTGCATGGTAAGTCACGGCTTTAACTTAGAGAGCCGCTTTAAACTTAGGGAGGAGGAGGTGTCCCGGAGAGGGCGAGGAGCATGGGGTATGCCCCACAGAGGGAGGGTGTACATTTGGGAGAAGGGCAGGGGTGGAGGGAGGGCTGCCTGAAAGCCACAGGGGACACTGCGGACACCAGGTGCTCATCTGGGCCACCTCTGGTCACAGTGTGGGGAAGGGCCCTGAGCTGGAGCCAGTTCGGACCTGGGAGGAGGCCTGGGCCTCTGGAGCAGTCACTTCTGTCCTGCCTTTATCAGAACAGGAAACCCTGACACCAGGGGTCTGGGGAAGAGCCTGGCTCTGACATGGAAGTGGCCTGAGCCCCAGCTCCACCTCCAGGAGCCTCCTTTTCTTTCCTGGACTTGTGTCCTACTTCTTAGTGGGGACAACAGGACCAACTGCAGGGGTGCTGGGAGGAGGACGTTGGGTATTTGCAGGAAACACTTCACTGTGTTGCTACTAGGAGCCCAGACATGCTGGTTCCCAGCACTGAGTCTAGAAGCCCAGACTTGGCTTCTCAAGGGACTCACTGAGCACATTTTTCTCACCTACCATCCGGAGTTGACTTTGGAAATTTTATGTGGTCAATGTGCTACAACCTTTGAACTTCATGCTTCCGTCCCACCTAGGAGAACTGCAGAAACACACACGCACATGCACTGTGCACACACGCACACAGTACAGTGAGCAGCTGCAGTGCCATCCACGTGTCCGTCCACGGGGGCACATGGGGCCAGCTCAGACCAGCTCTTGAGGGCTGGCTGTGTGCAGTGTGCACCTCTGCTAGCCCCACGTCCCAGGACCTTACGCTGTCACATCCCAGGACATTCCAGTGTGAAATCGGCCATGGGGGGAGTATGTACAGTGCAAGGATCATCAAATGCTGCCAGTTAGATCTTACTTCTCCCACCAGAAGCCAGCTGCTCAGCGTTTTCCAGCACCTGGCTACCAGGCTCCTAGCAGCTGGTGGCCCGGTGGATGACACAAGAGCAACCCTGACCTTGGTCCAAGGACGTGCAGCATCAGCACCCCTTAGGACCTTGCTAGAAAGGTAGATCCTGCCCCTGCCTCCCCGCAGGTCTCTGAGTCAGAATCTCGGGGATGGGGAGCAGGGGCCTGAGACCTGCAGTTTATCAGGCTCCCCAGAAAGGCTACAGTTGGGGGTGCCATGCTCTGAGCGCCAGAGAGGAGCAGACTGGGCGTCGAGGGGGAGTGAGACATCCAGTCTGAGTGTCATCAAACCAATACAGGCAACTGTCCCCCGATTTCCTCCTCTTCACCAGATATAATAGAGAGAACACTCCGGAGGAAAAGCATCCACACTGCCACCAGCCACGCAACTGTTCCCATTTGTCCGCCTCTCTTCCGTGACTCGAGCATGTTTGTATGAAAAGCAGTTTCTGGTGCTTTTCTTTTCTACAAGGACATTTTCATCCCGAATTTCTTTCAAAAGAGCACCGCCTTAGATGCTGACACGGTCGCCGAGACCTGCTGACCCGTTCAAGAAGAGGTTTTGTGCCCTTTTATGTTTCCTCTAGTGCCGGCGCGCTGCACAGAGCTGGTTGGTACCCGGAACGTAATCTTCAGAATTAACATTCCTCGTGCTGGGCCTGGCCCCGGAGCAGGAAGGACACAAGCATCCCCAGTCATGGGCCCAGCCCCGTGGAAAGGAGCTCGGACCCTTAATCCGCTTTATTCTGGCAAGTATTTTGGCGCAGCTTGGCTCTGTAGCTTATAAACAAGCCCTTTGTTGGCTGGAGGTGGTGGGTCACGGTGCTGCTTAGAAGGAGGTGACACTTTCCTGATGTGGTTGGTTTACCTCTTGGCTTTAGGTAAAGAATGGGTCTGCAAAGGGCTGGGGTTTCGGGCCACATAAATCACTTATTAAAAGGTAACACGACCCGACAGGGGAAGACCCTTGGGAAGACCGCCAGCATCCCCACCTCGCGTACCCCGTGCTTTTCCTAACAGAGGTTGCTCAGCTGTCCAACAAATATTCGTTGGCGCCTCCTCTGACCCCACCAGTGGGGCTGGGGGCTGGCAGAGAAAGGAGGCCTCCAGGCCACTGACAGCTTCCCGGGTGGACGAAATGGCTCATGTAGAGAGTAGAGGCAGAGAGTAGGCATTTGCGGACAGAGAACTGTCCAGAACAGTTGGTGGGGCTGAAAGATGAGTGGCGGGAAATGGAGTGGAAAGAGGAGCAGATGTTGGGTGATGAAGTCCTTACTGTGCCAGGAGAAGCTGTGGGGTCCTTATTCTGTAGACACTTATGCTTAAGAAGGTGCTACCCGCACAGCTTATATCTGCCCACCCCGGACCCAGCCAGCCTCTCCTCGGTGTCTGCCCATCTGTCAGCCATCACCCATCTCTCTCCATCCACCCAGCCGACCCGAGTATACTCTATACCAGACACAGCTTTTTTTTTTTTTTTTTTTTAAGATTTCATCCATTATTTGACAGAGAGAAAGCGAGAGAGCACAAGCAGGGGGAGCTGCAGGCAGAGGGAGAAGGGCGAAGCAGGTTTCCCGCTGAGCAGGGAGCTGGACATGGGGCTCGATCCCAGGACCCTGGGATCATGACCTGAACCAAAGCAGACACTCAACTGACTGAGCCACCCAGGTGCACGACCCCACCCCCCCCCCGACCCTGCCCCCGGATTTCTTCTTTCCTTTTCTAGGTCTTAAAGGTCGGGCAGTTCCCCTAGTAAACTCCTTACATATATTCTATTTCAGCACTACTCCTACTGACCTGGGTCACCTGCAGACTATTCAGGGGACGGTGTCGTTAGAAACAAGGAAACTGTCACGTGACAGCAAGGCTCACCTGGCCGGGTGGTTGGAAAACATGCAGCCAGGACAAAGGTATCATAGGTAGGTGTGCTGAGCACAGGAGGACGTGGAATCTCATCCTGACCAATGATTCTTTCAAAAGTCAGTTAAGAAGCTGTTACAACACATGGCAAGGCATGCCATGCCCTTCCCATAATTATGATGTATTTCTACCCTTCAAATAAAAAAGGGAATCAGAGAGTTAACCTTTTGTCAGGTTTGGGGTTTTCTTTTTTTGAGCTGGTTGGGGGAAGGCAGGGGAGCAGTAGTTTAGGTTTGGTTCTTCTTAAATGGGTTAAATTGTGTAAATAGTTTGGTCTAACATCTTTTATTGTCCTTTATGGTGAAAAACCATTCCTAAGTATAGATCACACACACACACACACTCACACACACGTGCACACACAGTCCAAGGCAAAGAAAAATCACCCTGAGATAACCATTATCAACATTTTGGCATATTTTTTTTCTCCTCTTTTTTTGGCATATTTTTGAATTTATTTTGAATTTATTTTATTTATTTATTCATGAGAGACACAGAGAGAGAGAGAGAGGCAGAGACACAGGCAGAGGGAGAAGCAGGCTCCATGTAGGGAGCCGTCGTGGGACTCGATCCCAGGACCCCAGGATCACGCCCTGTGCTGAAGGCGGCGCTAAACGGCTGAGCCACCTGGGCTGCCCCAAAACCAATGTTTTAATAGGGAATTTAAAGAACTGGCTGGCTCAAGATTCTTTTAGCCTGTTTCAAACCGAACTGCTTGGAGCATGTTTCGAATTTGAAAACTGTCGCAGAGGTTTCTGTTGAAGGGGACAATTTCCTGCTCACTTTTTGCAGTTAAATGTCAGGTTTACTCACTAGAAGTCAGACTATTGCCCCATACAGAGAAAACAGTCCGGAGCGCCCTGCTCACAGAGCTGGGGTGCAGGAAGGGGCTCAGCAGCACCTGGGGCAGAGTGGGGGGCTTGCAGAGGGAGTGGGGTGGGGGTTTGCGGAGGGAGAGGGGTGGGGGTTTGCGGAGGGAGAAGGGTGGGGGTTTGCGGAGGGAGAGGGGTAGGGGTTTGCGGAGGGAGAAGGGTGGGGGTTTGCGGAGGGAGAAGGGTGGGGGTTTGCGGAGGGAGTGGGGTGGGGGTTTGCGGAGGGAGTGGGGTGGGGGTTTGCGGAGGGAGTGGGGTGGGGGTTTGCGGAGGGAGTGGGGTGGGGGTTTGCGGAGGGCGTAGGGTAGGGGTTGCAGAGCGCGCAGGAGGGCGCCTTCGGGGAAGCGCGTGTCCGAGCCCGCGGGTCTGCACTCTCGCGCCCCTGGCTCCCGGCTGCCTCAGTTTCCCGGCCCGGCGCGCGCGCCCCCCGCGCGCCGCACTCACCCCCGCCGTACATCTGGCACAGGTAGGGGAAGCGCCACACGTTGCCCAGGCCCACGGCGTACGAGATGCAGGCGAAGACGAACTGCAGCGAGTTGGCCCACAGCGGCCGCGCCTTCTCCATGGCCGCGCGCGCGGGGCTGCTTCGGAGCGCGGCTGCCGGCGCGTCCCGCCCGCTCGGCCTGGGGGTGGCCCCGCGCCCCGGCCGCCGCCGCGCGCTCCCTTTTTAATTGCTAATCTCATTAACGCGCGCCGCGGAGGGGCGAGGCCGGTGAACGGATGACGCCGAGCCCCACCCCGCCCGGCCGCCGCCGCCCGGAAGGCGCCCGGGATTGCGCCCGGGAGGGCGCGGTGCGGGGAGCGCGTCGGAGCCCGCAGGTGCTCCCGGCCACCTGCCCACCGTCCGCTGGGTGCTCCTGGGTGCTGGGCATCGTCTGGGCACGCGCCGGGGGCCACACACACGTCCCCAACCCTGTGGGACCCGACATTCCCGAGAGGGAACTGCTTACATTGGCCGGGATGAAAAGGTCCCATTTTCAACTACTGTTGACCCACAGAAAGGACATTTCATATTGGCCCATTCTAGTCCTTTATATAAAAGACTGAGACAGGGGATCCCTGGGTGCTCAGCGGTTGAGCGCCTGCCTTTGGCCCAGGGCGCGATCCTGGAGTCCCGGGATCAAGTCCCACGTCGGGCTCCCTGCATAGAGCCTGCTTCTCCCTCTGCCTGCGTCTCTCTCTCTCTCTCTGTGTCTCTTATGAATAAATAAATAAAATCTTTAAAAAAAATAAAAGACTGAGACAGGAGAAAGGCAACTAAGGCAAAGCAAAAGGGTGAGCAGTACCGTGGGGGTAGGCTGGGGTGGTCCTGGAGGACTTCCCGGAGGAGGAGACAGGACGGTTACCCAGAAACTGGAAGGCAGGGAAGGAGGGAGGGAGAGAGGGACTTTGCAGCACCTCCACTGCTGCACACACACACTTCTTGAAGGAAGAGCGATCCGCCAGCCAGGTTGCCCTCCATCTACAGACAGGCCCCACTTGACTAGGTACGTAGCTCGGGGAGTCTGGCTCTGTGGGGCCAGGCAGGGGTCAGGTGTGCGATACTCTACTGCTCAGGCGGGTCTAAGGGCTAGAGATTCTGCTCCATTTCACTGGAGTTGAGGCCTAAAAAAAAAAACCAGTCTGGAAAGGCTGTTTGGTTCTAGGTGGTCACACCAGACATGTCTAAGCCTGGTGCTCTGGAGAAGTGCCACAGCTGGCTTTGGCTCTCAGCTCTGCCACTGAGCCGTGTGACCTTGGACAAATCACTGAACCTCTTGGAGCTTCATGTCACGGAAACAAACCTGTGACAGCTCATGTGAGAATTACTTGATAACTTAGCTTAGGACCTGCCACATAGTAAGTGCACAATAAAGGGGCCACTGTTCGAAGTCCCCAGTAGTCTGGAGGAATGAACAGCTGGTACGCTAAATCAGCTAATGATAATGGTGCTTTGAACAGGGCCTGGTACGTAGGAAAGCTAAGAAAATGCTTGATCCATAAATAAAATTAAACCGAGATGAAAAGCAGAGTTGCTGGAGGAAATCTTCCATGAAGCCACAATGAAATCACTCTGGTTTCCCCCGAGGTCCTGCCCGGCTGGCGGACGGGGAAGGGCAGTGTGCTGAGGAAGGTGGAGGCTCCTCAGACCCACTGCCTGTCCTTGAATTTTCTAGCCTCAAAACCCAGAGCCCCAAAAGTCCACAAGGCAGCAAGGAAGACTATTTTGCTTTTTGTTTATTTGTAATTTTATTTATTATTTTATTTTATTTTATTTTATTTTATTTTTTATTTTGCTTTTTAAACTTTGGGATTCTAGTGGGTGTTTTCCCCACACCTTGCATCCTCCCCGGAGGGTCCCACCATCCTGGTCTGCCTGGCTAGGTTAGTCCCGGCCGCTTTGACCTCTGTGCACATGAACTTGGACAGTGTGTCCTCTTCCATGATCAGCGTCCTTGTGGCTGTCATTCTGCTCCTGCGTGGACGTCCCTGGGCTCCTCTTCCTTACTGCTGTGTCATATTCCACGTGTGGACATACTCTAGTGGATGACCAGAGGACATCACCACGGTGGGGCTCTGGCGAACATTCCAGTGCCCTTGGGGGATGAGTACACACAGCACTGGGACCTTCCAGGCCGGACGGTGAGTGGAGGGTTAGGGGGAGCTGGTATTGCCTAACTGTTCCCAGGAGAGGCAGTACCAGTTTTGCACTCCCATGGGAGTTTCAGGTGTTTGTGTCCTCATGGACATCTGTCACTCTGTCTTAAAAGTGCTACCTGGTTTTGTGGGTGTGTAGTGTTGGCTCACTGTGATTTTTATCTTTTTAAAAAATATTTTATTTATTTATTCATGAAAGACACACAGAGAGAGGCAGAGACATAGGCAGAGGGAGAAGCAGGGTCCCAGTGGGGAACCCGATGCAGAACTCGATCCCAGGACCCCGGGATCACGACCTGAGCAGACGCTCAAGCACTGAGCCAGGTGCCTCCAGGGGCCTCCAGATGCTCTTGATTTTAACCAAGTCCAGTTGGCCCATCTTTTTCTTTAGTGGTCTCCGTTAGTTTTTTTTTTTTTTTTTTTTTAAGACATCCTATTTAAGAGACGTCTCTCTTATTGACTCTGGAGTCATGAAGGGATCCCTGAGAATTTAAATTTGTGGCGAAAGAAGGCTCAGCCATCCGCATAGACAGGGCTGCCTTTTTAACGTCGTTGAGTAGTTTAGGACAGAGGCAGGTTGCCACCTCCAGCTATTTGCTTGGCCTGTTCTTTTCTCGTGAGTGAGTTTTCTCCAGAAGGTGCCCGGCCACACGGCGGCATTCGGGAACTGGGCACCCCAGACAGATGCCCAGAGCAGTTGCCTGCCACCTGGAACAGGAGGCTGCTGGCTGGTCATTGGTGTGACAAAGGCGAGGCCCCTCTTCCATTCCTCACCACCAGGAATCAGGCCAGCACGCCCCTGCGGTCACACCGCCAGCCGCCCCAAGAGCCTGTCCAGGGTGGGGGGGCCAGCCTGCGGGCTGTGGGAAGTACACAGAGACACCCCAGACTAGGACTAAGTAAATCCTCAGGGGCGATGCTCAGGCTCCTGGTAAGGTCCTCACGCCTTCCTGACACACACCCAACGGCTCTGTCTAATCTGACAAGACTGGTTGTGCTGCTAGAAGCCCAAAGAACAAACTGGGGAGGGGTGATGGTGTTTCCTCAGGGAGCCAGCAGAGCAGGGGTGGAGGTTACTGGTGTCAAATGCAACTGGCCAAGCCGGCTCTCCACGGACCTCTGCTTTGTGGCACTCACCAATGTCGCTGGTCTAAATACCCCCACCGCGGCCAAGGCCAAGTTCCAACTGAACACTGGGCAGAGACGCTCTGAAGCACAACGTTGCACAAATCTCCATTCTACACACGTAGTGGGCGAGCCTCGGGAGCCTGATGAAGGTGTAGTGAACGATTAGGAGGTGGTGGGGTTTGAGTGCATTTGGGACCTCTGTTTTACATCATTTATCTGTTAGTTTCTATAACAGAAGCTTTAATTCTGGCTGCCTTTAACAATCAGCTCACAAAATTCTGGAAAATGTACCAGCCAGGGCAGCCCCGGTGGCGCAGTGGTTTAGCGCCGCCTGCAGCCCGGGGTGTGATCCTGGAGACCCGGGATCGAGTCCCACGTCGGGCTCCCTGCATGGAGCCTGCTTCTCCCTCTGCCTGTGTCTCTGCCTCTCTCTCTCTCTCTCTGAATAAATAAATAAATAAAATCTTAAAAAAAAGAAAAGAAAAGAAAAGTTACCAGCCGGCACGCACAAGCCTATGGGAGCTGGATCCAGCACTCCACGGGGGCCTTGGGGTGGGGTGGGGGGACAACTTCTGTGTGGCAGGGGCCAGTGGGACAAGTTCAGGTCTCAGAGGTCGGGTGCCCAAGGACAGCAGGGCTCCCAGCTCCATGAAGCCTCACCCTGAGTGCTCCCTGGGGGCCTTTCACCTTCCCCTCCACCCCACTGATCCACCTGTCTGGTCCTAGTCGCCACATGTCAATCAGGACACTAATCCCAGAGGATAGAAGGTCAGCCTGCCCCGGTTATCTGATTTGGGGAAGAGGGTGGAGAGAAAATGGGCGCTCCTGATTCAGTTGCACAGGTGTGGTCACAGCCCGGTGCCAGGATTCCAGACTCTTCCCTACCAATTCCAGCCACGCAGCTTTCAATAATTAATGTGCTCACCCTGGCAATACTGCTGTTACTTAACCCTCAGCAGCCCCTAGCTCCCCGCGAGATAAAGTCCAAACTCCTGAGCCTGGTCTGTACAGTCCCTGAGGAATTTATTTTTTAGTTGGGCCCAGAGGAATGTGACCCTTGCTTACCTAGGCTCCAGGAGAAACTAGACTTTTCACCTTCCAGAATACGCTGTGCCTTCTTATCCTCCCGGGCAGTTCCCTCAGCCAGAAACACTTTCCCCCTTTTTGACCTGGGAAAAGCCTCTCTGTTCTCCTTGACCTGGATGAGAAATGCTACCCTTTCTGGGAAGCCCAGCCCCCCACCCCCCCACCCCACCCCCGCCCCGCAGCATCCCCTCAGCCAGACTACATTCCTCCCTCTTCCCCCCCATCCCAGGCTGGGGGTGCCTATCTGGCTTCTAACGCTGTCTGTGGGGCCTTCTCACAAGGGGTGCATGATATGATATGTGTCCCCTCTGCTCTGTGGCTGCTGTCCCGTCTTATTTGTCTTTTCCTCCCTCCTCCATGGTCGAGGATCAGTAAAGGCTAGCTGAGAAATGAGCGCTGCAGTGTCGATTCATCCTTGTTGCTCCACAGCATCGACAACCACATTTCATAAGTTTTCTTAAGACTCTTTTTTTTTTTTAACAGATTTTATTTATTTCTTCATGAAAGACACACAGAGAGAGCCAGAGACACAGGCAGAGGGAGAAACAGGCTCCCTGCAAAGACCCAGATGTGGGACTTGATCCCAGGACCCCGGGATCACACCCTGTGCAGAAGGCAGACATTCAACTGCTGAGCCACCCAGGTGTCCCTTCTTCAGACTTTTGAGTTTTTGCTGCCCATCTACCCGGTGCCAGGATCCTGCTCGGCTCCGGGGCTTGGAGGGACACCTCTGGAAAGGAGGGTGCCCCCCCTGCCCCCGCTGCCCAAATGCCTGCTTGCTCTATGTATGAGAGCACAGGACAGGCACTGTGCAGTTGTGGGGTGAAGAGGAGGGTCCTCCTGAGAGCTGGGGGCAGGGCGCGCCGCATCAAGGCTGAGTGTATGCATGCAACATGGGCGTGTGTGTGTCATGGTGCACATGTGCGTGTGTATGTGTGCATTGTGTAGATGTGTGTATGTGTATATGTGTACATGTGTGCACACGTGTTTGTGTGTGTGTGTGTGTGTGTGGTGCTGAGGGGACAGGAGCTCCTGTGAGACCTGAGCCTCTCCAGGCTGCAAGTACAGCTCCTGGGCTCCACCCTTGAACTCAGCACTGTCAGCCCTTTTGAGCAAGTGTGCTCCTCAAGCATCATCGGCGTGCCCACAGATGCCCCGGGGTCCTGCTTCAGTAGGTCCAGGATGGGGCCTCCCAGCGTGCATTTCCAACAAGCTGCCAGCACGTGCCACTGCCACTGGTCCAAATCCCTGGATCCCCAAATCAGACCCTTCAATGCTTTCTGTGCTCTGGCCACGTCTGCCGGGTTTTCATACCACCCTCTTGCCACATTGGTGAACCATGTGACTTTTATTTATTTATCATTTTCCTTTAAATTAGTCACTTTCTCACTTAAATACTTAAATTTTGAAAGGAAGTCTTTATATCATTACCATACATGTAAAGCTAGTGTTTTCCCAATGCAATGTAAGGTAAGCTGATAAATACTCAAGTTGCAAACTGTGTGTCTGTGGTGTGCTGTGAACCACCCCATGTCCTCCAGGGGCTACATGTGCTGTGCGGGTGCCACACACCTTGCCCACAGACTGGAATTCCGGAATCCCGAGGATGTGCCCGGGGCTTGGAAGGCAGTGGTCGGGGCCAAGTAGAGCAGCCCCACCAGAAGGTCTTTATTTATTTATTTATTTATTAAAAAAGATGTATTTATTCATTTATTCATGATAGACACAGAGATTGAAAGAGAGGCAGAGACACAGGAGGAGGGAGAAGCAGACGCCATGCAGGGAGCCCGACGTGGGACTCGATCCTGGGACTCCAGGATCATGCCCTGGGCCAAAGGCAGGCGCTAAACCGCTGAGCCACCCAGGGATCCCAGGAAGTCTTTATATATTGGGTTTCCGTGGAGAACTTTGACAGGAGTTAAGGTCCCAAAATGCACTGGAGCCCCACGGCCAAGCCCATGCCTTTGTTTTAAAGGAGGGGACCTGGAGCTGGCCTGTCCAACACGCCAGCCACTGGCCACATGCTGTTACTTAACTTTAAAAGGAAATAACTACTAGCCACACTTCAAGAGCACAGGAGCACCTGTGGCTGGTGGCCACCGTGCTGCACAGCAGGAGGCCTGAGGGGGAGTTTCTGCGTGAATTCCTGCCACGGAGCTTTCCACCTTCTGGGCCTGGACTGTGAGCAATGGGGTGGGGGACACAGCAATGTCCGAATGCTGTCCCGTCCTCAGAAAAGGTGGGACCTTCCTTTGCTCTGCTCCTTCACCTCTCAGGATGCCGAATGCAACCTCTCGGCCTCCCGTTGGGAGGCTGGATATGTCCTAGGTGGCTCTATCCCTTGAAGCCACTCCTGCTACAAGGTGGCAAACCCCAACCCCCACCCCTCCCACTGCCTTTCTGCCTCTGGGGACCCAGGCCCAGTCTCTGGCCTAGACCTCACAGTCAGCCAATTCCATGTCTTGCCCTCCCAACCCTCCTAGCCCCCAGTCCTTTTGCTGTCTCTCAGCCTTGTGCCACTCAAACTTGAGCTTCTCTGGGTTCTCTGACTGCTGGTAGGTGCTTCTGGAAAGATCTAGCAGAGTTGTGATTGGGTCTGCTGCAGCCTTGGGCCGTGAGCAGGGCCTTGCTGCTGCTTGCTGCTCTGAGATCCGGGTCCCCTCTCATGGCGTGGGCTGGGGTCCCAGATCTTCTCTGTGTGCCTCTCCAACCTCTTTTTCCATCCCCGTCAGCCCACGGATGACTTAACACTGGTCCTGAGCTCCCTTGGCCAGCTGAGGGTGCTCCTTCCTGGCCAGCCTCCCTGAGGGTGGGGTCCCACTACCTCCTGGGACTGGCATCTATCCCACCGGCCACCCTGGTCTCCGTGACATGGCAGATAGCTTTTCCGTGTGTGCATGTGCGAGTGCGTGCCACGTTCTCCGTCTCCATTCCTGGGCCTGCCATTCACTCCCCTACCTCTGATGGGGCAGTAATGTGACACCTAGACCTACGTTATAATGAGCTTCCCTGTGACCTCACACAGCTGACGCCAAGTGTACAGCAACTTTGAAGACTGGACAACTCAGTGTGAGGATGTTAACATTGTCATGACAGGAAGTTTGGCAAAAGATGGTAATAAGGAGAAAAAGAGATACTTACGAACTCTATTCCTGGCGAAATATAACAGCCATGCAGACAACTGCACAGAAGATCTACAGCTCAGAAATGATCGTCTCGCCCAGGTCGAGAATGGGATTGCCACCCCCCAGTGGCCCCTTCACCCATCCTGCGCCTCGGACTCCCGCCCTCCCTGCAGCAGGGCCTGCGGTGCTGATGGCGCCTTGCTTTTTGGTATGGTCCCACCCACCTCCAGGCAGGAATCCCTGAACACTACACTTTGATCTTATCTGTGTTTGAACTTTATATTGCAGAAAAATAGAGTGGTTATTCTTTGATGTTTGATTTTGTTCATGTCACATTATTATTTTTTAAGTTTCCTCCAAGTTGGTACTCGTAGCTGTAGTTAATTCTCCTTTTTGCCACTCTTTTGCATTTTCTTTATGATTATAATCACAGATTGTTTATCCACATCACTCTCCGTGGACATTTGGGTTATTTTTAGGTTCCACTGTCATGAAGAACGGTGCAGGGCATGCAAGTATGCGTGTCCTGGTGCATGTGTGCAAGCATTTCTATGGGTGCTCTTGCTGAACCACATGTATGTGTATTTTCAACTTTGGTAGATGATCTCTTTGGTGGTTATATTGATTTATGCATATGCATCAATACTCTACGGCAGCCTGCAGTTCTAGTTGCTTTATTTTCTTGCATGGTCTGATGAAAGCAAAAAAGAGGTGGGGCGGTGGGTAGGGGGAACTGTTAGTAAGAATTCAGAATAAATAGAAAGCAAAAAGTAAGATGGGGAAGTAAATCCCAGTGTGCCAGTAATGGACCAGGGGAAGCCTGGAATAAAAATTCATTTATAAGACACATACTAAATGTAACATCACAGAAAATTTTATGGTAAATTGATGAAAAGGAAATAACCGGAAAATATTATCCAAAAGAAAGCCATGAAGAGTTGTATTACACCAGACAAAATGGACTTGACGCCAAAAAGCGTTATTAGTGACAGAAGGGACGTCTATCACCAGAAAGATGTGACATTTTCAAAGTCGAATATGATGAATAACATAGCTTGAAAAAACAGAAAGCAAAAATTGATAGGACCACAAGTGGACACTGACCTAGCTGCCATCACGATAGAGACTTCTATGCTCATCTGTCCATGACTGACAGACAAAGCAGAAAACAAAAAGAGCAGAGAATGGAAAATGATACAGATCCTTAGAATAAGAACCCGGTGGAACTTCTTAGAAATGAAACGATGCAGTTAACTGAAATCGGAATCTCAGCAGATGGGTTTAAAAGTGGATTAGGGGATCCCTGGGTGGCTCAGCGGTTTAGCGCCTGTCTTTGGCCCAGGGCTCGATCCTGGAGTCCCAGGATCGAGTCCCACGTCGGGCTCCTGGCATGGAGCCTGCTTCTCCCTCCTCCTGTGTTGTGTCTGTGCCTCTCTCTCTCTCTCTCTCTCTCTCTCTATCATAAATAAATAAATAAATCTTTAAAAAAATAAAAAAATTAAAAGTGGATTAGACACACCTGGGGCGGGGGGCGGGGGGCGGTGAATGAACTCAGGGATCTGTCAGAAGGAATTTTCTGAAATACTGCACAGAGAGACAAAGAGGTTTTAAAAAGATGGAAAAGGCTAAGCTATCTAGAACTTTGTAAAGTAACATATGTTTCTTTAGAATTCTAGGAGGAAGAGAGGGAGAAACTGAGGCGGAGCAATATTTCAAGAACGCTCAGCTCAGCATTTCCCACTATAGATTCATGCAGCCCAATGAATCCCAAATAGGATTGAAAAAAAAAAAAGAAAAATATATATCAAGATACATCATGAAGATGCCCCAGGACGTCGTGGTGAGCCCTTCATCCCTGGCAGAGGTCTCAGTGCAGAGGAATATTTACTTCGTGGGATTTTGGGGGAAAGAAAAAAAGGTAGAACTTAAATCTTGGGTATGTAACTTGGAAGTGTGACAGGGTAAAATGTTCTAAGGAGAGATGTCTGGGTGGCTCAGTGGTTGAGCATCTGCCTTCGGCTCAGGGTGTGATCCTGGGGTCCCAGGATCGAGTCCCACGTCGGGCTCCCTGCATGGAGCCTGCTTCTCCCTCTGCCTGTGTCTCTGCCTCTCTCTGTGTGTCTCTCATGAATAAATAAATAAAATATTTTTAAAAAATGTTCTAAGGAGGTAACTTTAGGCTTTGTCAAGATGTGCAAAGTGAACATTTCAGGCAGTTGCCCCCGGTACCTTATGGCTCTCCAGGGGCTAATCAGGGCTCATACCTTGTCTTTGCCTGTTGCAAATAGAGCTGCTCTTAAGATGGTTTCCCCACTTTTTTATTTTCGTGGCATGAACTTTCTGGAGAGACCAGGCTGATTGTTTTAATTGCAGAATGGCCTACATTCAGGCCTGATGGTTTCACTGGGGCTCATTTAACATTGTTTTTTTTTTTTTTTTTTTCTCCCTGGACCTTGTAGAAAATGTGTTCAACTTAATCTCTTTGTGGCACCTGTGACAGATATCGTTGCATGTGCGTGTGGGCAATTGGCAGTATGGTTATTGATGGACGTTGGTGGGGTGGGGATGAGAGTGTAGCCTTTATGAATTTGCATTTTACATTTGCAGAATGGGAGAGACCGCTGGCCTCCCTCCTTGAGCACTGCCCAGCTGACCCTGGTGCGGTGGTGGCGAGCCCCAGGACGGTGGAGGATGGCCAGGAGGTGGAGGATGGCCAGCCAGGACTGAAGGCGGGGAGGCCGCACAGGATGGGGCCTGGGGTGGCGCGGCTGCCCGCTAAGGCTGTTTCTGGCCCTCCCTTTGCTGTGGGACATGATGAAGTAATGGACACGGGTGACGTTAATGGCAACCTTTTTAAAAATATATATATATATTTTAAGATTTCATTTATTTATTCATGGGAGACACACACACAGAGAGAGAGAGAGAGAGAGAGAGAGAGAGGCAGAGACACAGGCAGAGGGAGAAGCAGGCTCCATGCAGGGAGCCCAACGTGGGACTCGATCCCGGGCCTCCAGGGTCATGCCATGGGCCGAAGGCAGGCGCCAAACCGCCGAGCCACCCAGGCTGCCCAATGGCAACCTTAGAAACGAGAGAAAAGAAAATGAAAGAAGTCTAAGGCTTGTGAGCAAAGAGGGTCAATGGGAAATGCTGGGGTGAAGGTTTGAATCTGTATACTTTAGAGTATACACGGCTGAAAATTCGGGACCTTGAGAGCCTCGGGACAAGGTTAGGGGAAGCCATCAGTGTGACATCCCGGGTCCTCTCCCCCGTGGGGACCACTTCCAGAGGGCGATCCCCTTCAACCTTCCACAAAGTAACCGGACACGAGTTTCTGCAAATTGCTGTGGGCACTGTCTGGAGCAGCTAATTGGCATGAACACCCTCCCGGGCGGGGGCGTCCTTTAGAGAGGCCCGGGTGGAACAAACAGGCACTGTCAGGCCCCAGGGAACAGAGGCAGAAGGAGTTCATTGGGAAAGGAGCACGGCCGCTCCCCACGGCCACTCAGCTGATCGCCGGCGGGGAGCCCCCGCCCGTGCTCTGCAAACACTGGGCCCAGCGGGCAGCCGAGCATCCCTCGAGCATCCCTCGGGCTCTCTGTGGCTGTTGGCTCAGCGGACGCCTCTCCTCGCGGATTTGTGCTGGGAACAAACAATCGAGACCAGCTAGAAGGCGCGATCTGCTGCGGAAGAACAGACGGGGCGCTGCGAAAATATTTTCAAGGTTCGGAGGGTAACTGGGGCCGCGCTGCCCCCATCGGCGACCCCCTAAGGACTTCCACTGTGTCCTGTGCTTTTCTTCTACTTCGAAACAGGAGGAGCCTGGTGCAGCTCGCTGTGCCAGGAAGCACGTGGGCTTCCCTCCGCAAGCTCAGCAGTTCGGGCTACGCTGGATTCCTTTCGCCGGACGATCCTCAAAAAGTGGTGGGTGGCCGAGCGTGGGCACCCACTGGGGGGCTTGCGAGAAATGCAGACGCACGCGGGCCCCTCCCCGGGGCCTCTGAAGCCAAAGCCCAGGCTTTAGCAGGCGAGGTCCCCGGGGGCGGGGGGTGGGGGGTGCTGGCTTGCAGGCACGTTCAGGTCTGCAGAGCACGCTGGGTTCTGAGCCCCGGCTGTGCTCAAGACCACCGGGCGGCCTTAGGACACATTTTCCATCTCCCACTGTTTCCGGGGCTCCTGGTGGCTTTTTCTTTTTCAAGATTTTATTTTATTTGTTTATGAGAGACAGAGAGAGAGAGAGACAGAGAGACAGAGAGACAGAGAGACAGAGACACAGGCAGAGGGAGAGGCAGGCTCCATGCAGGAGCCAGACGTGGGACTCGATCCCGGGACCCCAGGATCAGGCCCTGGGCCGAAGGCGTCGCTATACCGCTGAGCCACCCGGGCTGCCCCTTGTGGCTTTTTCTGCCGCTTTCTCCCACCTTTCCAGCTTTCCTGAGAATACAGGGCTAGCAAAATAACCTCGGCCTGGGCATGTCTGGGGCGGGGGCGCGCTTTGCCGTCTCAGGGAAGCGGTCTCTCTGCTGCCGCCACTTGCCCTCTGGCTTCTGCCCCGCTGCCTTTGGGTTTTGTCTCTGTTCACTCATTTAGAGCAAAACTCGTCGAGGGGCGTCTGTCCTGACTCCGAGTCTCTCTCCTCCCGTTACTTAGTCACCTGCACCAGCACCCCCCCCTCGTTTAAGGAAACTGGTCAAGGTCACCAACGACCCCATGCAGCTCAGGCCAAGGTCCTTTCTCCATCCCCGTCTGTGGGGCTGTGGCTGTGTCTCCCCGGGGACCGCCTGCCCCCTGCTCCCGGGATTTTACAGCCCCTGCTTCCCGCCCACACTCCCCTCTTTGGTCGCCTTCTTCCCCAGTGGGGCGGTGCACACGGCTCCCTTGTGCGTCAGGGCTGGGATGTCTGCGAGCCACAGACACACCTCCTGACCCCCACCTCCAGCACCTGCACACACCTCCTGACCCCCACCTCCCGTCCCTGCACACACCTCCTGACCCCCACCCCCTTGCACCTGCACACACCTCCTGACCCCCACCTCCTTGCACCTGCACACACCTCCTGACCCCCACCCCCTTGCACCTGCACACACCTCCTGACCCCCACCTCCTGCACCTGCTCCTCATCTCCACTGATGGAGGTGTTGCTGAGCGGTTGTTGCTCGGGCCCGACCCTCTGGAGTCACTCTGGGCACTGGAATGAGAGGCCCCACTTCTAGTCTGCTCGATGTCCTGTTTGTGTCTCCCTCAACACAGGTCCGGGGTCAGGCTCTCCCACGCAGCCAGCAGGAGTGTACGCTGGCACGGTGGACGGTGGGCGAGTCTGCGGCAGCGTCCCCTCACGCGCGATGCTGGTGTGTGCCACCATCCGGGGGGGGGGTCGCTCCCAGGAGCACGGGTCCCCGCCAGGAGTTCCACGGCGGGGGGGTGTAGCCCGGAACAACCACTAGTGTCCCCCTGTGGCTAGATGGTAAGTAAACCATGGAATGTTCTCGTGAGCAGACATGAGGCAGGGTGAGAAGGACTGCGGTGTGGCAGGCATCACCCACGCACACGGTATGCACGGTGTGACTCCATGTGTGTAAGTTCAAACACAGCCACGAGGAGCCTCGGGTGCTGGAGGGCAGGAGAGTGGGTGCCTCCGGGCAGAGACGGGGCGCCACGGGGGGAGCACTCGAGGCCTCCAGGGGCAGATAATGGGCGAGTCTTCCTCTGGGTGCTAAACAGAGTACTTCCCTTGCAAGAGTGCTGTGAGCTGTACCCCCAGGATCTGCGTACTTTGCTGTAAGTCTTCCTTCGATTCAAGATGCCCAGACTCAACCACTCTTCCCACCTCCACCGCTCCCTCCTGGATCCAAGCCCCGGGCTCCTCCCGGATGACTCCTGAGCTGCCCCCGCTCCCAGTCTTGTCCGAGGATGTCTGGTCTCAGCACAGCCCCAGAGTGGTTGGGTTTTTATCATTCCCAGGCTCACCTGTGCAAAGTCTCCTTCTGAGCAGAATCTGGATTCTTTCCAGTCACCCCCACAACCAGCGTAATCCGGCCCCGTGCTCCTCACTGCCTTCCCACATGCCAACCGCTCCCGTCCGAGGCATCTGCCTGCTGTCCCCTGGCCTGGGGTGCCCGTCTCCCAGGGCCCACTCCCCAAGGAGGCCTGTTCTGACTGGCCTAGTGACCTTGCACTCAGCAGCCCCCAGCACTCCTGTTCCTGCTTATTCTACTTTACTGTTGTTACTTTACTCCAGCACCTTCTTCTGCATGGCTTGGATAGTAGCTCCCCAAAAATGTCCACCCAGAGCCTATGGATGTGACCTCATTTGGAAAAGGGCCTTTGTGGACATAATTAAGGGTCTGGAAATGAGAGCGTCCTGGTTAGGAAGGGCACTAAGTCCCTTGGCAAGTGTCACAGAAGAGAAGGGGATGTGAAGACAGGCACAGAGATGGAGGCGATGAGTCCACCAGCAAGGATTGCTGGCCGCCACTGGAAGCGATGGGAGCGGCAGGGAGTGGAGTCTCCATCCAGAAGGACCAGCGCCACCAAGGCCTTAATTTTGGATGCCCAGCCTCCAAATGTGTGCAACAAGTCATCTCTGTTGGTCTAAGCCACTGAGTCCCAGGTAATTTGCTACAGCAACTCTAGGGAACTCCTTTAGATACCATATCATTTCTTTATTACTATTACTTTCTGTATTCTCTCACCATTCGCTCTATGAGGGCACAAATCCCTATTTTGTTCCTGATGGGTTTCAAATACCAGTGCCTGGCACACAGTGGGCACTCGAGCCGGAAAAGGAACTGATTGATTGGGTTAAGTGTGGTAGGTCCCAGTTGAAGTCTTCTAAAATGTAGCTGAATGAACAAAGGGTGACACATGGCACCTTGGAGGGCCGGCCAGCGCCAGCAGGAATGGATGCGACACACGGCGATCGGATGAAGCTCAAGTGCATTCTGCTGAACGGAAGGAGCCAGACATAAAAGATAGCATCCTGTACGACGCCAGCTGAGCTCTCCCGAGAGAAAGCAGACCAGCGGTGGCCCAGGGCCCAGGGCCCAGGAGGTTCACTGAACAGGAGGATGAGCAGCTTTTGGGGGTGGTAAAAATGTCCTGTCCTGGTTGTCCTCACTTGGGTATCCACACTTGTCCAAACTCATCACACTGGATCCCTAATATGGGTGCATGTTACTGTAGGTAAGTTATATCTCAAAAAGGTGATATAATCGGGTGGTTTATTTGTCTAGACTAGGGTAATAATGATCTAAAGCAAATCCCCCCTTATGGGCCCCGGAGCAGGGCTGAAGATGTGATTTTTAGAGTCCAAGAATATATGTGGCAAGGATGGACAGTACAAAGAAGCAGAAAGTGTAAAGCCAAATGGACAGAGAGCAGACGATGCTGACCATTTGGAGCCTGACCGAGGTCGCACGTACGAGATGGCGCTGTGGACAGAGTCCCCGTCTCAGACCTCACAGCTCCAGCTGCACACCTGCCGCTTTGGGGCTCTGGACCCCACCAGCAACCTCAGCCAGGCGAGGAGCCCCTGACCGAGTTAACCGGGCAGCGGCCCCGGGGGACACGAGGGGTTGCTAGCTATCCCCGCCTACCTCCCTCAGGCTTCCCCCGTCTATTTCTTCTGTCCTTCAGGATGGGCTGGGTTCTGACCACGAATCACTGATTTTAGTTCCTAAGTGAGACGGACACTGGTTCAAGGGTTCAAAGGTGAATGCGAGCTGGTGATTGATTCAGAAGCATGACTGATGCCTTTCAAATAACAGCTGTTTTACAAGGAAGGGAACTCCCAGACCAAACTCCAACATGAAGGCTGATGCAAAACCCCCAAATAATTTGTCGACTAATAGGAACCAGCAAGATAGGAGATAGGTGCATCACAACTGCTGCAGACCAGGCCCCCCGGGAAGCAGACCCCGACACAGAGATTGGTGTGCAGGATCCCACTTTGGGGAGGGGGAAGGAGGCAGGGCTGGGTAGGCCCCATGGAAAGGCTCTCACCCTGTGGGGGGCTCTGCAGGGGGCGGGAGGGCCTGGTCTTTACACCTCTGTACTGACCCTTGTCGGATGCTATCACCTTGAGGGGTGTGTAAACTAGGCCAACAGGGTTCTCTTTAGCTGGGACGTTTGCAAAGGACAGGCAGCTGAGGACCAACTCACAGTCACAGTCTCAGTGGCCACAGTCCCTTCTCCTGAAGGGATTGCCACGCACACAGCAGCAGCAGTCAACATGGGACGGAGTCAGGTGGTGAAGATACAAGGAGCCACTTTTAGATTTAGGCAGTTTGTTACTTATATAGACAATGAATGGAGGATGGCGGCTCCCTGGATCCTTCTCCCACATGCCAGAAGGGGCAGGATGGCTGCCACAAGAGCTGGGGGACTCTGCTGCTGAGAAGTCAGGTCTAGACTTCACGGAAGCAGTTGATATTCTGCGTGCCTATCCTGAGCTCATCAGAACCCTCCTGGGGGTGGGGGGTGTGGGCAAGCACGTGGGGGGTGGCTTTGGGGTAGCTCCTCACCAGCCTCCCACCCCCGCCCCCTCATCAACTGGGAGAATCGTGGGACCATCTGCCAGGACTCAGATTAGCTGTGGTGGGGTGCCAGGGAGTGTTTTAGGACTCTGAGGATAGTTGAACATCAGAAAATTGTATTGAGCTTTGCAACATTAACAGAAAAAAAAAGGGGGGGAGAAAGTCTATCATCTCAATAGATACAGAAAAGGCATCTGGCAAAATTCAATACCCATTTATAATTTTTATAAATGCTCTTAGCAAACTGGGAATAGAATCCTTAATCTAATACAGAAGACCGCAAAAATTATTACTTTTTATGAGAGGTGGGGAAAGGGCAGAGGGAGAAGGAGAGAGAGAATCTTAAGCAGGCTCCTAGCACGGAGCCCAACACAGGACTTGGTCTCACAACCCAGGATCATGGCCTGAGCCGAAATCAAGAGTCAGACGCTTAACTGACCCACTCCGGCACCCCTTGCATATGTATTATTTGTCAGGTGTTTAAAGTGTTCCCTTGGGACACCTTGGGCAATCCAGAATTATTTACCTGCAAACTGCAATTATTTGAAACAAAGCTGATAATCTGGCAGGTTAACATTCTCTTATTAAGCATCTAAAAAATGCCTTGGAGCTGCCAAGATACAACAAAGTCTATGCACTTCGCTCATAGGAGTCCCTTAAACCCTCACTCTGGGGATATAATACTGGTAAGCTTTTTCATTTTCTTTTCCAAGCCCATAACACTTAGAAGCAGCAACAGAGACTGTCCCACTGGCAAAAATCAGAGTGTGAGCTACCAGCCTGATAGGAAAGGACATCAGTGGACATGGGCAAACCATGAGAAAAGAGGCAACGGTTCAAAAAACACAGTGCTTGGGGCAGGCACCTGGGTGGCTCCGTTGGTTGAGTGTCCAGCTCTTGGTTTTGGGTCAGGTCGTGATCTCATGGCTCATGGGCTCAAGTCCTGCAGGGGGCTCTGCACTCACTGGGGAGTCTGCTTGAAGATTCTCTCCCTCTGCCCCTCACCCCTGCTCACACAAACACTCGCTCTCAAATAAATAAATCTTTTTAAAAAAACAAACCACAGTGTTTGCAAAACACTTACTATTGGGGCACAGCACGTCACACCTCAGCTGCCCGAGGCCACTGCAGTATAGAACAGTCATTGATACGCCTAACAGTGACTTCCAGGCATCAGGAAAAGATAAAATTATGTTTGTGACTCACCACTTAAAAGGACACGAATTATGTTCTGTATGAAAGTTTTCTCTAATGGCCGGGTTCTTAAATTTTTTTGTCATTGGTATGGGGGAATTTTAGTATTAGAAAACTAACTTGGGATGCCCGGGTGGCTCAGCAGTTGGGTGCCTGCCTTCGGCCCAGGGCATGATCCTGGAGACCCAGGACCAAGTCCCGTGTCAGGCTCCTGCACTGAGCCTGCTTCTCCCTCTGCCTCTGTCTCTGCCTCTCTCTCTCTGTGTCTCTCGTGAATAAATAAAATCTTAAGAAACAAAAACAAAAACAACTAACTTATAGGTAATGTCCAGTGCTGAACAACCTACGCAAGGTTTTTCATGGCCTAAGCAGGGCTTGTACAGGAAGCAGAGGTATCATTTTGCAAACTTTTGAACTAAGTTTTTAAAATGGGCCCTCATACTTGAGTCACCAAGCGGGGGTGGGGGGGTGGGGGGTTGTCTGGCCTGAGGGCTCAGTCCAGGAATATTATTTGTCTCAGAGCCACTACTACTTAAAGGCAGCTGTAGCCTGGCCCCGTGAGCACACTGGGCTGAAAAAGGTGAGCGGGTTTTGTGATTTCTCCTGAGTTCACCCTTTGAGAGGTATGGACAGCACGTGCAGAATGTGTCCGCTGCATTTACCTTCCGTCATCTCAGTTCATCATGGGACCACATGCTATCAATGCCCACCGCCCCCACAAGCCACTTATCCTCGCCTGGAGGACTCTGCAAAAGGGTCATTGTGTCTCTTCACCTGGAGGCCTTTCTGGGACATGAGAGCATGCTCAGCCCAGGCACAAGAAGTGCTGGGAGGTTAACATTCCAGGAGCAACACTCAACCCGATAAACAAGGTGGATGATGCCCTGGTCTCCTCACTCCTGAGTGGGATGGAGCTCGGTGGGCCACAGTGGTAACCTGCACCCTTTCTCGGCTTTCTTCCCTTTCCTGCCTCATGCCCCCATGCCCTTACCATGCTTCCTGGGGTCCCCTCCCAAGTAAACTACTTAAACCAAAACCCTTGTCTCAGGGTCTGCTTTCAGGGGAGCCCAGCTCCTGGACTTGGATGCCAGCCAGACAACAGGATCCCGTCAGACGCTGGCATGCTGCTGGGCCAGCTACCAAATTCCGACCTGGGAACGACTGGGGTGAGGAAGAGAGCATCAGGCTCTGGTCAACCAACTGTCACCACAGGAGATGCCAGGACAATTGGAATGCCCCATGGCACACTGAAAGAGACCCACGTCTCCTACATGCAGAGGATGGAATGTGCTGAGGATCAGGCCAGGATGGTATCATGAGTGGTGTGACCACGAAGTGGACCAAATTCACAGGCCTGGCAAGTCCCCTTGGCTCAAGGCAGGCTCTGATTAGGAAGGACGAGGACTCTGAGATGTGTGATGGGCCCATGTGAACAGATGCCTTCAAGAGCCTTGACACCCCAGACCTCCCTGAATGCTTGGGTCTAGCAAGCAGCTCATGCCCGGGCTAGTGAGCAGCCTCCCCTCACCTGGAGATCACGTAAGGCCTCTCTTGACAGAGAACGCTGGCAAGATAACCTCTGTCTTCCCCAAGATCTGCCCCCACTCACGCTCATTATTCCTAAATCAGACAACATGGAGGAGTACAAGTATGGCCTGCGTAGAGAGAGACTGTCCTGCTAGGAAAGGAAGTGAACATGACTGGCATGAGCTGGAAGAGCATGTGTGGGCACGGATCTTGAGGATGCTGGTCCAGTGGATGATGGAACAGAAGCGGCTAAGAAGAGTTTATCAGTGTGTGGGTTCTCCTCTGTGACTCAGGAGTTGGCACCTTGGCAAGGACACACAAAGCTGGTCCTAACACACTGCTGCAATGCCTCCTGGGAGGTTGGAGACCATGGCATAATGGGGATGGAGCCAGAAGACTCAGAGGGATGGCCCACCGGAGTGGATACCAGATGGGAGAGCCAGCCCATGGGCGGAGAACCCTCCCTTTGCTGAAGCAAGGAGAGAGGTAACATTAGTGCTGATGAGCAGCTCAGTGGGGGCTGTCCTCCGTGGGCCACAGCACACAGTAAGGGATGCTGCTACACAACTGGGCTCCCTAGGACTTCTGATTCTCCAATGGACAGGATTCCAGACCAAGAGTCTGTCCGCAGCACATGGCCCTTCCTCAGTTCCCAGCAAGGCAGTTGGGGAACCTCCATCTGATTTCTGGTACACTGTACCCATCTCACATCCTACTGTTACTTTGAAAAAATTATGAAGGATTTTCAAATTCCAATTTTGCATTGTTTTTTAATCTGTAAAATATTGCAATCTTTTTTTTCTGCATGGTGTTGAAAATTGTTATTCAAATAGTATTGTCGGGTAGTCCCAGTGGTGCAGTGGTTTAGCGCTGCCTGCAGTCTGGGGTGTGATCCTGGAGACCTGGGATCGAGCCCCACATCGGGCTCCCTGCATGGAGCCGGCTTCTCCCTTTGCCTGTGTTTCTGCCTCTCTCTCTTTGTGTGCCTCTATGAGTAAATAAATAAAATCTTAAAAAAAAAAAAAAGTATTGTCTAGGGAGGCCTGGGTGGCTCAGTGGTTGAGCATCTGCTTTTGGCTCAGGGTGTGATCCCAGGATCCCAGGATCGAGTCCTGCATCGGGGTCCCCGCAGGGAGCCTGCTTCTCTGTCTGCCTATGTCTCTGCCTCTCTGTGTCTCTCTCATGAATAAATAAAATCTTAAAAAAAAAAGTATTGTCTAAATACTACTATTTTGCCTTTTAATTTTAAAAGACTTGCTTACATGAGACCGATCAGGTCTTGAACTTCTAATGGCAAAGCCTTAGTATAATAAGCATTTACACATGAGCCAAGGAAATCATTAATGCCAAATGTGTGCGATCCACTCTATCTAAAAGCACCTAGCATTTAAAAAATGTAAGCACCTCCACAGACCATTTCACTCATCAGAACAGAAATAATAGCAAAGGTTTTATGAAACAGGATTACACATTCAATTCAATGTGGAGCAGTATTTTCCTAATAAAGAATCCTATAAGACACAAGCAGATGATCACCACTTAGTTAACAGAGACTCAGAACGTACCACATAATGAGGAAAAAATACATGCTTAAATGTGGAAGAGAAGAAATTAATAACAAAAACCCTTTATATTTATTTTTGTCAACAAAAGGTCTGAGTCATAAGTTAGCAGGAGCCTTGAACTTTGAAGTTCAACCAAAGGTGCATCATGACAGCCAGGAATGGTACAGTGAAAGTTCAATCAAGACTTGAGCCAATACTCTTAGGAATCCAAAATATACAGACCAAAGAGGCTTGCTTTCTTATTCAAATGAGATAAATCTTAAAACTAGGAAAATATGCAAAAAATAAACATTTAAAACTTCATTTTGCTAGAGTCATGAGTTACACACACAGAAACAGGGGCAAAAGCAGAGAACAAAGTATTCAGATGTTGATAAATCATGTTGATTTATGTCAAAGGATAGCATATTTATCTTCACATGGGGCATAGTTAAGTTTTAAGGTTCCAGAAACACTTCCAATTTTTTTATTGAACTGGAACACACTCTACCAAATATTTCAAAGTTGCTACCAAAAAACAAGTTGAAATTCTATTTAGCGATACAGGTTTCCCAACACTTCCTCCTTCCCTGTGGGCATCAAGTTCAGAAAGCTTCAGGGCGGGAATGAGGGGATAGTCTCTGATGGATATACCAGCATATTCTATTTCTGAATTGTGTACAATACCTGGTCCTTAAGTAATGGAAGAGATTTTTGGAGAGAATATCCATCTGGGGCTAAAGAACTAGGCGGGTGACAGCTCTAGAAGGAACAGAGAATGAGTGACCTGAGCAGTGAGAGGGATTTGGGAGAGGATATGTGATAAATGCTGGCTAGTTTGATCTCCCCTCCCTCCTCAGACTCTTTTCATCTTTTTCAGACTGTCTTCTGTGTCCTTTTGGGGGGACGTTGTCTGTTTTACCCTTTATCACTTGTTCCTCTGATATTGTAACATAAAGCCTCTAAGAAAGACAACAAATTCAAGGCTAGTATTAAAAGCTTGAACAAAAATAATAATGAGCCTTATCATCTGATCAGTAAACACTTCCTGGTGAACAAAATCTTCATTTGTGCAAGTGGGATCAACTCTCTAAGCAGGCAGCACTCAGGGTGTGACACTCTGCTTCTGGAAATGCGAACAGTTACTAAGCGATGTGATAAAAGTCAGTCCTTTCTGATGCATTACTGTTTTGTGGACCTTATTCATCCTTACGGCATACCGATGCATTACATGGCTGTAGAGATTGAGGCCTCATTTCTAATGACTTATCCAAAATCACTCAAGAAAAAGCAGAACCAATAGAAATATAATCAGTACCCCTTGAAAATGGGGTACATTTTACGTTTATGTTTATTTATTTATATGCACCTGCACCAATTGAATCTTAGGTCTGATAACTGATTTTATGTTGAATATAAGTCATCTTAAAGTGTTATTTTTTTAAAAAAAAATTTTAGTTATTTAAGAGAGAGAAAGATAGTGAGAGATAGCATGAGTGGGGCAGGGGGTGGGGGGAGGAAAGGCAGGCTCCCCCAGAGCAGGGAGCCCAATGTGAGGCTCGATCCTAGGACCCCAGGATCATGACCTGAGCTGAAGGCATATACTTAACCGACTGAAAGACCCAAGCACCCCAAAGTGTTATTTAACATGTAATTTTTTTAAAAAAGATTTTATTTATTCATGAGAGACAGACAGACAGAAAGAGAGAGAGGCAGAGACACAGGCAGAGGGAGAAGCAGGCTCCACGCAGGGAGCCCAACATAGGACTCGATCCCGGGTCTCCAGGATCATGCCCTGGGCTGAAGGCGGTGCTAAACCACTGAGCCACCCAGGCTGCCCCTTAACATGTAATTTAAGAGAATATTCTGGAACATGGAAGTATAAAGATTATATTTATTCTCACTCTGGGTACTTTCTCAATTGTAAAGTACCGGATGGATCTGACTTCTTCATCCGTGATCCAGATTCATGATAAGTTGGCTGCAAAAAATGTCCCCCCATCCTCTGGTAATTACAGCATTTAGCTAGAGAGACGGAAGTTAATCAAATCCTCGTGTTTGCTATTAATTTTCCTTATAATGGATATAAATGCTGCCTATAAAAGTTGGTATGCACACTTTCAGTGCATTCATATGTTTTTATGAGGAAACAGAGAAAATGAATCTGGTTTTGAAAAATAGGGTTTATTTTGTAATAACTATCTTTTAATAACTGCTTTTATTTTTACACTGGGGGAATGCACAAGAATAGATGATGCTAGCTTTAACATTTAATGAAACGGTGTACACTCTTTCTACTAATGTAAAAGGCCAAGGCTCTTCTTCCCACTCTAAACATCTTTTTTTACTATAAAGAATTCTCATTGCATTGAAACTAAAACTCTGGAGCGCTCGGCAGAGGACGGCTGGCCAGAATCAGTCAGAAGGTCCCCTCTTCTCAATTACATAACTGAAATAGGAAGTCTAGTTCTAAATATTAGAAGCAAAGTCTATATATTAGAAAAATAAAGAGAGGGAAGATTAACAAACTGCTTCAAAATACATGCCTGAGGTGTGAAACAGCTTGTACTTTCACGTTGTGGCAGCTTCCAGAAGAAATCTTCTTTGAGTTTTAATCTTCAGGTTCGTACCTGGAAAGAGATTAATACTTCAGTTAAGACTGTAAACAGGGGCACCTGGGTGGGTCAGCGGTTGAGTGTCTGCTTTCAGCTCAAGGTGTGATCCTGGGGTCTGGGGATCGAGTCCCGCATCAGGCTCCTCACAGGGAACCTGCTTCTCCCTCTGCCTGTGTCTCTGCCTCTCTTTCTCTCTGTGTCTCTCATGAATAAATAAATAAAATCTTAAAAAAAAAACATAAATGATATCATGATACTTTTTGATGCTGTCATTGTTACCCAATGAGTTTCCTTGAAACCTGTGGGGAAGTTAGAGACGGTCACGACCTACAAGGGGACTCCTGCTGCAGGGTGGACAAAGGACACCTTTGGGCTCCACATCTCTGGATCTGGCACTTAGACCCATGACAGCTCAGGACAATAGAAACTCGGTCATCAACCAAGTTGTCAGATGCGAAGTGCTGAAAGGCCTATGTGAGGACTGGGTCAACAAAGCCCCTTCTCTAAAGACGAACTGGATCTGAGATTTCCTTCCTTGTGGTTTCCCTGGAGCCCTCATAAAGGTAAAATGGCAGCTGGGTTTCCAGACCAAACCGTGGAGGTCAGAAATGAGGCTGAGCAGCACAGTCCATGCGGGCTGGGAAGACTGGCCGAGTGGTGAATATGTGGGCCCACTGCTACAGGCTTTCAACTGTGCGCCGAGTTCCTGTAACTGGACATGTCCCTCCCTGGGCAGCAGGCAGCTAGGGACCTGGTTCTATGTAGAGCACGGGCTGCTAAGCCACGCTGGCTACGGTACCCAGCCACAAGGACCGCATTCTCTAGCACCTAAATTGTCACTGAGGGCAGGCACCAGATGACCAGGTCTTAGGCTCCTACAAGGACACTCCTGAGGAAGAATACCCAGGGATGCCCTATAAGTTTGCTGGGCTTCCCTCCTGATATCCTGCTTAAAAGGATCTGTTGCTAAGAGGAGCCTAGTGTAGCTGTGTGTGCCTAAGTCCTAGCTGAACCCAACTGAAACCCTCGTGGGCAGGATGGAAAAGGCCTGGCCAAAGCTCTTCCGTTCTCCTCAAATGCAGGCTTCTAGACTAAATGACAGCAAGTACCCACTGGCCTGATCTCCCCAGACACATACTGAGATTTAATGAAGAACACACGTCAACCTGGCAGCAAGGCAAATCCAACAGTCAGCAAGGCTTACTTGGCCAGTCTTCTCCTCAGGTCTTTGATTTGGTCATTCTTCCTGGTGAGAATCTCTTTCATGTTTCGAAAAGCTGCTGTTTGTTGGAATTTCTTTTCTAATTCCTGCACAGTGAAAAGTGTCAGTCAGTTACTACGGAACAGTGCAGAGAAGTAGCACATCTCATAAGCGTGTACATTTTTGCTCTAATTTTGCTAATATTTTATATTATTTTCTCATTTCTATTATTATTTTCTGATTTCTTTTTAAAATTTACTTATACAAAATTAAGGCTATGCAAATTTTAAAAATACATTCCTTCAAAGGAGAAGTCAATAAAACAGCAACACTGTCAGTATATAAATACAACATTAGCATATGACCGGAACATATTATGCCCTAGACATGAGAAATCTGTTTGAAACAGTAAACTACTTCTTAGGTGAAATAAACATGATCTTTCCCCCATATCCCAGTGGTGCCAGTACTCTAGGAGGAGGATTTTTTCATTCAGTTACATTTTAGCTCCAATATGCTTGAGAATTTAATCCCTAAACTGCAGAACACAGTTTTCTAATGTTATTTCATAGAAATTAAGAACAAGGGATAGAAAAAGAGAAGTCACCCATCCCTGTGCCAGGCTGTAAGGGGGATGGGCAACATGGGGGGTGCGAGGCAGCTCTGGAAGCTATCCGCGGAGGAGGCTTTTACCATTCATAGGAAGGAGTGGGGATTTTTATTATCCTAGATCTCGCCCAAAACGGAAGAATCTCAATGCCTAGAAATGATATATCTCGAACACGTACTGGCTAATACCCTGAGAAAAAATAAGGCAAATCTGTAGCTGGCCTCCAACATGTCCCTGAATTACACTTGTTCCTCACCTGGGTGGACACACACACACAGATCTGACCTTTTCAGCCATGCTCAGCTGTTCTTGAACCCTGAGTAGGTCATGCTTGGCTGTCGCCAGATTCTCCTCCAGGGACTTCTGACTTTCTGTCTTGTCGTTTAGTGTCTTCTGAAACTCACTCTTCAAAGCAGCAACTGTGTTTTCCAAGTCATTCAAGTCTTGAGCTTTTATAAAATCCTATGAAAGATACATGCACTGACATAATTTCTTGTTGGCATCCTGGCTAGGAGCTGTTTTACAACAGTGGTTCAACATCGGGACATGAAAGCAAGTGTTCCGCTGTGCGCCCCGGTTTCCCCTGCCAGCTGGGGGAAGCTCCTGCTCCTAGAGGGGAGGGGGTTGGCGTCCCCCGCTCTCCCCTGGCCGTCCTGCATGGTGTGCTGCACGCGGCAGACGCTCAGTGGTCACTGATCTCCAAATATGTAAGGTATCATTTATGAATTGCTGGAATTCCAAAGAGGAATAGGAGAAAGGTGAGATCCTAAATTTACAAGGTTGTGTGTCCCAGAGTAGGGATGGCGAACAAGTTTTGTTTTTGAAGTCGGTTAAAAAAAAATTCTAGTGAAGAATTCTGAATGATGTAGACGGAAATATAATAAACCTGATATAATTTGTTATAAAAAATTTAATAGACCTAGTCTTAGTCACTATTTACATTAAGAGAGCCAAATCATTGCTTACTGATTATATGGTTTGGTAAGTTTGTAAAACTTTAAGTTTTTTTTTTTTTTTTTGTATTAATGTGGTATGCATGTTTGCACACACTGTCAGTATAATAAAAACAGCCAGATCATATTTTTAACTAGATAATATGTAATAGAAAAAAGTAATACATACTAAATAGGAAAATGGTCAAATTGCTAAATACGAAGATGAAGCAGTTCTACTGACAAAATTCCTTATTTTTTATTTTTAAAGATTTATTTTTTCATGAGAGAGAGAGAGAGAGAAAGAGAGATTGAGGCAAAGAAACAGGCAGAGGGAGGAGCAGGCTCCATGCAGGGAGCCCGACGCAGGAGTCGATCCCGGGGCCCCAGGATCAGGCCTTGGGCTGAAGGCGGCGCTAAACCGCTGAGCCACCAGGGCTGCCCATCACTTATTTTTAAAATCTGGTCTTTTAAAAAGATTTTACTTCATTGCAGCTAGTGAAAGCATGTATACATTTTACTTTTGCCAAAATCTGAAAAGTAAAATTGGAACAAAGACCAAAATGGCTTTTAAATCAAATTCGTCATCCAAAAATGTTTGCAACTGTTTAACTTTTGAGAAATTATAAAGCTGTTTTCTGGAGTGTGTAACTCTGTGTTTTATAAATCTATGGTCCTTTATGTATGAATGAAAATCATATTTATTTTCCTTTTTTTTTTTTAGCCATCTAAGAATTATCCTCCTATTTAAAAAATACCTATAGATGAAATGATGTAATGTCTGCGATTTACTTCAAAAAACAAGATGGGGGATGCCTGGGTAGCTCAGGGGTTGAGCATCTGCCTTTGACTTAATGTGTGATCCTGGGGTCCTGGGATCGAGTTCCACATCAGGCTCCCTGCATGGAGCCTGCTTCTCCCTCTGCCTATGTCTCTGCCTCTCCCTCTCTCTCTCTCTCATGAATAAATAAATAAAACCTAAAAAAAAAAAAAAAAAAAAACCCAACATGATAGAAAGGGAGAAGTAGAGGTAAACAGGAAACCAGAAGCTGAGTGATGAGTACCAGGGGTGCGTTACACTATTCCCTCTCCTCTTGTATATTAAAAATTTCCATACAATTTTTCCATAAAAACATGTAACAATAAAAGTCTAATGAAGTAAGTCTGGGGACTGTTTAACAGACATTTGCAATGACAGTACAACCACTAGAAAAGCCAATGCTGCATTGAAAATTCACTCTTCCAGTCTGGCTGATGTGAAATCAGTCATAGTATCTAGCATCAGTGGAAAGGCCACAAGGAACAGAATTGTAGACATGATAACTTCCCACAGGTGGAGGGCTACTCAGTCAACTGCTCAGACAGGCCTGGCGACCCAGCCCTGGATTTCAGCGCATTACAGGAATACCACCAGACGTACGTGGATTTGAAGATGCATAGCCGGTAAGTTCATTCTATTTTGTCATACTCACTGAAAGCCAACTTAATAATAAATTCTGTATAATAAAACTGAACACAAATCCAATTAGCTAAAAACTCTTTCTTTCTTCGTTTCCTTTCCCCCATTGTAATTGGAATGTCAAAACCAAAGGGGTAAGAACTTGAAAACAGTTAAACTTCAGAACATCTTATGTGCTAGTGGTCTCTTGGGACAGGTGAAGCATGTGAGCTGTCTACCTGCCCCTGTAGCCGCCCCCCTCCCTGGCCTTTCCTGGAGGGGGATTAGATGGCCAACAGTGGCATCCCTCTCAGGGAGGGGCAAAGACGAGGGGCATAATGAACAGTAATTAAGACTTCTTCTCCTTTTTCTTTTTTTTTAAAGTAGCTCCACGAGGGCTCTCCAACGCAGAGCCCAATGCAGGCCTTGAACTCATGACCCTGAGATCAAGACCTGAGCGAGATCAAGAGTTGGACACCCAACCGTCTGAGACACCCAGGTGCCCCAACACTTCAAGTTTATACCTTTATTTTACTTGAAAAACATGAAAAAGATAGCTAAAACTTATTCCACTTTTTAAAAAAACTTGAAATATAATTGACATGCCACACCCTATCATTTTCAGGTGTCCATCATAGTGACTGTATTTCTGTGCCATACAAAGGGATCCCTGTGATGAGTGCAGTTACCCACCATCACAAAATTCTTACAGTATTATCGACTACATTCAAAACTTCTTTCACCTTTGTATTTCCTTGGTCAAGCTGTAAATCCTGTAGTGCTCTTTCTAGCTTTGACTTCTCATCTAATGCTTGCGTTGCCTATAAACAGATTTAAACAAAATACATTCAGTATTCAGTCTGTAAGCAACTCTTTCAATAATTTTGTTAAAGTATTTCTCAGTTACCTGTATTTCAATGGTCTTCAGCCTTGACTTCAATTTCTCGTTCTCTTCCTGAAGTCTTGAAATTTCCTTTGTGAGTAAATTCGAGGTTTATTATTTTAACTACAGTGTTTTTAATACTTGGAAGTGTTTCACTCAAAAATTTAATTGTAAAATTAAATTTAAATGACATAACAACAGCTCAGACACCTGCATTCCCTAGTGGCCGGTGCTGTCCTGGTCCCGTCCAGCCCACTGCCCCCACACCTATGAGTCACCTGTGACTCTAAGCCTCTTCTCCGGTCTCTCAGGCTCCCTTCAGGCCTCTTTCCTCAGCCTTCTTCTCAGTCTCCCTCCCCTGCCACCTCTCATCTAGCTGGTCTTGCAACTCTTGGGTCTTTTCTGGGCTGACACAACATACCACCTGTACTTATCCCCAACATGGGTCTTTATCAGTGCCACACTCTATGCCCAAGCCCCTAGATGCTTCTGTCTGAGCTGAGGCCAAAGGCCTTTGCTCCAAGCAGCTCCTTAATAAGAGTCAGCTTTGAGCCCAGTCCTCTTCCTCTCTATGGCTCCAACACACATATCAGCCCAGTCAGACAGCACTGCACTCCATGCCAAATCACACCAGCCTTCTGCCTCTCACTGCTGCCCATGCCATTCCCCTGTCTGCCATGCCCCTCTTCTTTCCTCTGACAATTAAATGTCTTTAGCCTTCAGCCCAGCTCAGGGACCACCTTCCCTCAAAGTCTGTCCTCAGTCACTCATATCCATGCGGAAGGGTGTCTTCTCTGCCCCCCTGGGGCACACGGGTTGGAATTCCCCTGTTTCCAGAATATTAATTCTCCCTTCTCAACGAGACTATAAGGCTTTTGAGACAAAAAGCTAAGCATTACACTGCTTTTTTTTTTTTTTTAATCTAGTAACATCTAGCACAATGTTGAGAATACAGGAGTCATGAAAAATATGTGCATATGGGTAGTTAATCTTTATAAATCTAATAAAAAACTCTATCACTGCTATCTTAGATCATAAACTTCAAATAGCCAGCAATAAACACTGTCCAAAACACCATGCCCTTCCTGTCACCATGAAACAATGCAATTAAGACTGGCTTCAGACTTTCTGGAAGGTGGGTGCCCTCTTTTTGGTCCATGGGAACCACAGAGTAAAAGGACTACCGTGGACTGATTAGCCTTGGCGGGCCAAAGCCTGAATCGGCCACCTCCTACCTCAATT
Organism: Canis lupus dingo; assembly: GCF_003254725.2. Classification (NCBI taxonomy): domain Eukaryota; kingdom Metazoa; phylum Chordata; class Mammalia; order Carnivora; family Canidae; genus Canis; species Canis lupus. Next base: position 42,924,067 of record NC_064262.1, on the reverse strand, counting down.
TCTCCACCCTCCGGCTGTGCAGGCCATGAGAGGGCTAAGTTAGAGGGTCTGCCTTTCTCACAACAAGCACAACGTTTACCTTGTTCAGGAGTTCCGTGGTTCCACCGTCGTTAAGTGGAACAAGTTTTGGCTTCATGGTATCTATGATGGGCTGACACAAAATAAAGAAACCAAACCAAATTCACCACAGAAGAAAACACACATTATCACTCCACACTTGTACTTTCTAAGTAGAAAACACTGTGTGAAAGCATATCCACTGGGATGCCAGCTCCATGGGGGCACTTCTGGCGTTGGGTTCTCTGCAATGCCCCAGGGACTAGGACAGTGCCTGGCCCATAGTACCTCCAAACAAATTAGAGATGCAAGTGAATCCATCCTCCCATGTCTTTTTAAATAAATTCAGATGGAAGGGAAAGGAGGGAACAGAGGCAGGAGGCAAGGTGCTCGAAGCCAGAGCAGATCTAGATCCCAGCCTCTAGGGACAGGAATTTTAATGTATGGGGTGTGAAACAGACTTCCTCATGAACCTGAGCCAGGGAAAGCTGCCAGTGAGGCTACACTGCAGGTGAAGAGGAGCTTGGCTAGGCAAAATACTCTAGCAGTTCAGTGATATGTGTTAAAACAGGTGAATCCATGCCCTCTGACCCAGACACTTCTTAGCTAGAAATACATTCCAAAGGAATAACTGGAAAAATGTTTTGTATGTGTATGTGGACTCAGCATCATTTTTCTCTCTGACACCAGGGAGCGTTTGTGGTGCGTCTACATGATGCCATGTTAAGTGGTGACCACAAATAAGGAGAATGATTAAAAAGAGAAGCAGGTCACTAGTCACCACTAGGATTGTCTCCATTTGACAGATGAGGCAAACAAGGCTTGGCTGTCTCTGGCAACCCGCTCAAGGTCACAGAGTGGGAGAGACCAGGCCAGGATGGATGCCCATGCTGTGCATCATCTGAGTAAAGAGTTTATATGGCAGGGAGTGGGATGAACTATGGGGATTCTGTGTGTGTGTGTGTGTGTGTGTGTGTGTGTGTGAGAGAGAGAGAGAGAGAGAGAGAGAGAGAAAGAGAGAGAGAGAGAGAGAAAGAGAGAAGAGTGAGAGAGCACGTGTGCATGAGCAAGTGAGGAGACAGAAGCATTTTTTCAGTTCCTTCCACAGTTTTTCTTTTTTGCCTGAAAATATGAGGTAATTACTGAATTCTGCTCTTGAATTGAATGTCTTTCCTTGACTTTACCTCTTTTCATTTTACCTCTGAATCCTCTTGGCAACTTGAGGATTTTAAATACTGGCTATTAAGATATGGACTTAGAATGACCAAAATTTACCTTTTTATTTGAAGATGTAAATTCTGCTTTTTCAAATTCTGCAACTTGTTCTAATAATTCTCTTGAAAAATATGAAAAAAAATTCATTAGAACAGATCTGTACCACTCACCACACACACACACACACACACACACACACACACACTCTCTCAAGAATAAGGTCACTGGTAGTGATCTACTACAACATGGCAGGGAGGACAGAGCACAAGGAAGGAAACCTCACCATCTCAGAAATGGTACTTAGTTACTGATGGCCTGGAATCCTGACCACAGGGACCAAATTTAAATATTCTACAGCACCTAGTACCTTGCACCTACTGAATGCAATATAATTGTTAGAGCTAAACTACGGTGTCCATAGAAATATGTCTGAAATTTGTCATCAACTCTGTATTTTTGAAGTGTAAGAGACAGATTGCTCTATGACATAATATACATCCATCATTAGCTAGTGGATGTTCAAGAGAGGCAAACTGGTTTTAATAGAGTGGCCTCAGAAAATTGAATTTGTTCAGGTTATCTATGAAAAAGAGTATCATGGCTGCTGAAAAAGAATATGATCTACTTTGAAGGAAGAAATGCGGGGACCCAACCACCCGATTATAGTCCCTTTTCCCTGCAAAGGTCCATGGGAACTGACTACACAAAAGCCCGTAGAGGGAGTGGCAGTAACCACTCTCCTAAGCTTCCTGGGTCTGTTTCTCAAAGTTTTCTGGGCAGCGGGTGGAGTAAACTGGTTTTCCTGCCACCTTGTGCTGTTCAGCTCCCTCTGCCTGGGCCAGCATGCTGCGCTCTATTTCAAGGCTATGTCAAGCTTCCCTGGTTTCTGGCCCGGTTTCTCTTAGACTAAGTTTTAATTTCATTTTACTTTTTTTTTTTTAATTAATGAGCTCTTTGATACTGTCTAGATTATAATCGTTTTTTACATTTCTTATTTTAAAGGTAAGTGTATAATTTAAAATGTAATTATTGAGAAATAAAATTCCTATCCTCCTGGTCTGAATCGATGGCATTTGAATTAAATTTTCATTTGCTTCCTACTCTTCATTCTTTGTTGACCTGTATCTCTAAAGATTCATTATAATATAATCAGGCTGACCAAGAAATGGGCAGGAATAATAAGAGCCTATGAGGAATTTCATGGATCTCAAATGCATCTATAACACCTGACAACGGGAGAAAACAGAATTTTGAAGAGGTCGCTGAGTAGCACCTAAGAGCTCATTCAGTGATCAGATGCTTTGCTACCGACCTCCCCAAACCTTCTCATACCCCAGTTGTAGGAAAAGAAGCGGCAGAGACACTCACTAACTTTTGAGATCATGCCTGGGCCTCTCTCGTCCTAACTGCAGGTACGAATGTGAGTACCTGTTTTCGAGTTCAGAGATATCTGTCTGTAGCTTGAGGTACCACTTCTCGGCCTGTGAGAAAAGCTGCCGCAGAAGTAGCACGTTGGTGTGGGCCGTGTTGATGAGTTCAGACTCCACCTCACTGTAGACCACAGCCTGCAGCCCACTCAGGACCTCGGAGACCTCATCTACGGTGAAGGTCTCCTCCACTAGCCTGAAAAACAACCACAGTCCCAGACTTCTGGATAAACAACCCCGACCATTGACAAAATAAAAACAAAACTAAGAAAACCCACATTCACGTCATCTGAGGGCTTAAGGGTTTAGAGTGAAAAATCTCTCTGGGGGCAGCCTGGGTGGCTCAGCGGTTTAGCGCTGCCTTCAGCCCAGAGCCTGATCCTGGAGACCCAGGATTGAGTCCCATGTCGGGCTCGCTGCATGGAGCCTGCTTCTCCTTCGGCCTGTGTCTCTGCCTCTCTCTCTCTCTGTGTCTCTCATGAATAAATAAATAAAATATTAAAAAAAATATCTCGGGGAATTATCTTCTTTATTAATAAAATATACCAAAAATAATTTAAGCTCAGCTAATATTTGTTGAAGCTCAGGTGATTTTTGATGTCTAGTGAAATGAGCAAATGGTGGGAGTGCACATTCTCTAAAAACAGGTACATGCTCAGAAATAGTCCTCCCAAACTTCCAAACTTTTGACTTTTTTCTTAAGTTTTTCAGTTTAATTTTTTTTTTTACTTGAATTTCTACTACAATTACTCTTACCATATTTAGTAGTTTCAAAAGTTACCTGGAAGGTATTATTTCTCCTTTCTTTCTTTTATTTGTTTAGCATTTCAATAATTGTATGAACTATTCATGTGAGAGTCAAGTGGCTATAAGAAAATCAGTGGTAATTAGATGTTAGCACTAAGGCCCAAATGAAAAAGAAATGGACTTAGTTCAAGTTCCTCTGAGCACTGTCAACTCATCATCATCAACAATAGCATTAAAACCCAGTCTCCCACAGAACATTTGAGTCGGGTGGGAACTTCAGAGTCATCTTCTTCCACCCTCTCATGTGACAATTGGGAATGTAGGCTCAGAGTGGGGAGGTGACACATCTCTCATCCCGCAGGGCGTGACTCAGCCCCACAATCATTTCCAGCAATCTCAGCAACAGGCCCAACTGCTGAATCCTGGGAAAGCGTCTGTGCACGGCATCTACTTTCAAGGGCAGTTTGACAGGGAGAAAGCCTCTCCTCGCCCCACCTGCCCCCAGCTGCTCAGGGGGTGAGGACCAATGGGCCCCAGCCCTGGCTTCTCTTCTTCCAAAAGGAGGATGATGAAGAGAAGGGCGACAAAGTCTTATCAGAGTTAGTCTCAAGTAGATAGTATTTGATTTACTACTCTTCAGAGTTTCATTTAACTAGATTTTAACCAGTCTAAAAAAAAAAATCAAAACTTAACTATTTTTTATGAAAATCCTTATTCGATATATTAACAATCTTCTTGTATGTTTTTTAAGATTTTATTTATTCATTAGAGACACACACACACACAGATAGAGGGGGGCGGGGGGAGAGACACAGGCAGAGGGAGAAGCAGGCTCCATGCAGGGAGCCCGACGTGGAACTCGATCCTGGGTCTCCAGGATCACGCCCTGGGCTAAAGGCGGCGCTAAACTGCTGAGCCACCCAGGCTGCCCAATCTTCCTATATTCTTTAATAGAACATACCAAATCTCCTTAGAACTTTTTTTTTTGCAACACAAGTTTATGAACATTTAAGGTACTCAGTGTATAAAGTAAGCACTGAAGTACCTTCTCTGATTTACAGTTGGGCCAGTGAACCTGCTGCTTTCATCTGGGGAAACCAGCTGACCAAATTACATTAGTGGGTTGAACAGATAACAGTGGACAGCTGACAGTGTCTGCTACTGAGTGCCATGGATGGCTTTATGACACTTGTAGCTCACCTGGAGGCCTTGTGCATTTAACTGTGCCAAAGTCTGATCCCCAAATAATCTGATGTCTCTTGATTAGTCATTTTCTTTTCTTGTTTCCCCTATTTTTCTCTAGATTAAACATGTATTTTGCGTTTTCTACAGACTTTAATTATACTCTATGACTGGTTCAACCAAACTAGTTATCTACTAACAATTTGTTAGTTATGGATTTTCATGGTTTTCTACTGTCCCCCCCCCTCCCCCCCCACCGCTATGATTTCTTCAATATGAACTGTAGGGATTCTCTCACTAAAAGCCATGCCTTATGGCTCTAATCCTTTAACTAATAACTCAGGTAATTAAAGTTCTAGGATCTTTAATACATCAAGCCAATCATTAACGTACATGTACTTCACTACTTCTGGACAGCTCTTCTGAAACTCTGCAATCTCATAATTCTCATATGTGTATGTTTGGTAATAGATTGCTCCCACCACAATAATCCAATTTCTTGAATTTCTCCTATTCATGAGGTGTGATGTGGCTACTCTCAGTGAGTAACTGATCAGGATAATCCCAGCAACAGTTTGTATGGGCTCTGCTACAGCATCCCCATTACAGCTCCCAGAAAGGATGCATGTTTCCCCTTGGGTGTCCTTAGACTCCTCTGATACCTGCTCTCCTTGAGGTCTTGGAAGCAGGAATCTACAGTTTTGAGTCTCAGGCCTCTTTTTGAACGAGCAAATCGCATGTAATTGATAACTTCATTTTGATGGTGCTCATTTAGGCCCAACTCTGCCTAAAAGAGAGAGAAATAATCGTTAGTCTTTAAGATGTGATGAAGCAACTAACAATGAAAATATACAAGATGTCCAGTGGTAGTGACTGCTAGATGTTCACCAGATTCTGTTCTTCCCTTCTTCCCAGTTATATGGCTGCCCAACCATACTTCCCAGCCCTTCCTGCAGCTAGGTGTGGCCACATGACTACTGATCAGTAATGGATGTGAGCAGAAGAGATGTGGGCCATCTCCAAAGCCTGAGCCTTAGGATGTGGCCATGTCTTTGTCACACCTATTTCTCTGTTACCTGGAGGGGTGGTAACTTTGCTGAACCTTGAAGAGGATAATTCCCTAAGGGTTCGACAGCAGGATGAAAGGGATCTATATCCCTGACTGATTCTGTGGAGCAGCATTGACCTACAGACTTCAGATGAGTAGAGAGATGGCCGTTAACTGAGAGAAATACCCTTCTGTATTCTTTAAGCCACTGTTTTTTGGATATCTACTACACCAACTTAACCTTATCCTAGCTGATACAGCTTTAAAAAATATATTTGGTTTTGAAATAGTTATTAATTGGGTCTTTATTTTAAACCAGATGAGAGCTTGACAACTACGAGCTAGAGATTAATGAAGTTTTCATCTTATAGCTATGCTGAAAAGGATGTTATACAACTGAACACGTAATGCAGGGACTAAATGAGTCAGGAATGATCTTTATTTTAAGAATAATGATCTATCATATCTTATGGGCTTCCAATGGGAGACTAGGTCTAGCTTCCGAGCCTCTTTTTTTCAGGCTTGTCACTATGGGTGCACGGGGTTGGGTTGTCTCAACACCAACACTAACACAACTACCAACAGTAAGGCCACCGGGCCTGATCTCCTTCAGCTCCCAAAATGTTCTTGGGGGCTTTTCTGCATCCACACACTTCCTCCCTGCAGTCTCAATTTCCTTAGGACATATGTCTCTAAAGGCCAGGACCTTGCCCACCTGGTTCCCTGAGGTACCCTGTTCCCAGTACTAAGCACAGTGCCTCACAAGCAACAGACACCTGCCAACAAATGAACTTAAAGACCTCCTTTCGAAGGTCACTTCTTCTTCATTGGGCCTTAATGGGTTCTCTTCCAAACTCCGGGAGGACTTGACTAACCAATTATTCTCCCCTCTCAACATTCTACAAGTTTCTTCTTCCTTCAGACTATAGGGAAGACCATATATATAAACCTCATTCTTGCAAACAAAACAAAACAAAACAAAACAAAACAAAAACCACCTCAAACCTGAGAATCCCTCTAGCTACCCCAGTGTTTCTCCAGGCCCCTTCCACCTTTCCTATCCTCATGCTATCTCCTACTCCTTAAACCCATATGCAACTCAAATTGCTTTTGCAAAGCTCCCCAGTAACTTTTTTCTTTTTTAAAAAATATTTTATTGATTCATTTGACAGAGAAAGAAAGCACAAGCAGGGGGAGGGGGGAGAGCAGCAGAGGGAGAAGAGAAGAAGGCTCCCCACTGAGCAGGGAGCCTAATGTGGGGTTCAATCCCAGGACCCCAAGATCATGACCCGAGCTGAAGGCAGATGCTCAACCAACTGCGCCTTTTCTTTCTTTCCTTTTTAAAAAAAAATGATCACCTGAGAGCTTTTATTTATTTAAAAAATATATACATTTTTTAATACAGGTGACCCACAATGTTCCATTCGTTTCATTGCCGATGTATTTCAGTGGCCCATGTCAGTGGTGCCCCCAACTCTGGCTTCAGTCCTTCTTCTGAACACTATGCACTGGTTAAGTGGGGCTGCTATTTAAGCTGCCATTCTACATCTGCTGGAAAGATGAACGGAGACGTTTTAGCATATGGGACAACTGGCCTTTTCGGAACAGGTCAAAACAAAAGAAGGATCGCCCAAGTTTCTTGGGCTGTAAAGCGGCTGGCGTGGATTTTTATAGTCGCCCTCGCATCTGACAGCCGGATTCCATCACGTTCTCCCTCCTCAATCCGTTATGATACGTAACTGTTCATGCTGCCAAAGGGTGTGTGTGTGTGTGTGTGTGTGTGTGTGTGTGTAAAAACTTGGGAGTTTTCGGAACGGAATGAGAATTCCGCCCTGCGCCTTCTGCCGGTGACCGTTCCCTCCAGCTCCCTCCACCAGCCATCTTCGAGGTGAGACTCGGGCCGGCCGGCCCAGGCAGGAGCGAGGAACGACACGACGCGGCGGGGAGAGGCTGCTAGGAGCCGGAGGGGCTGCGGCCGGCCAGGACGGCCCAGGACGGGCTCCGCCCGGCTGCAGCCACGCCCTCCCACGGCCCCAGGTCGGAGCCTCCTCCGCGCGCGGCGGCGCCCGGCCCGCTACTTACCATGGCGGCGGCGGGAGTCGCAGCCCAGGGGAGCGGGAGAGGCCAGGCGGAGATCCACCGAGCCCGGGGTCGCCGAGGGCGGTTGGGCCGCAGAAGATGCGGCGGGAGGGCAGCTTGTTTAGAAGCCTCCGGTTGCTAATGGGAACGGAGGCACGTGATCCGAAATGATGCATTTTTATTGGTCCTCAAGATCACGCGACAGGAAGCTCCGTGTGACCTGCCGACCGCCGCATGCGCACTGGCTTCCAGAGGCCGGAAGTCCCGCCTACCCGCGCCACGCCGACTAGGGAGCCGGCCGCCGTTGCCAATGGTAACGGGAGGCCGCCTGGACCCCCCGCGTTGGGGCGCGCTCTGGAGCTTCGGTGTCTGCGTTGCTCGGAAGGGGTGTCCGTCCCTTCCCGGGTTTGGTGACCCCCACGGTTGTGGCCTGGACGACTGGCTCCCCGACTTTCCAGTGGTTTCGGGGGACCTGGGCGTGGGCGGCGGGGACTGCTCCTCTCTCCAGCGGTGCCTGGAGATAGGGACCCGCGTGATGGGCCGCATCTCCCGCGCTGCCACGTGCCGCGGTAGAGTTTTGAGTGTCCTCCCTCTGCCCCGTTTTTTTCCTTTTTTCCTCTTATACTCCTGGCAAAAGTCTCTAAGGCTACCTGTAGCCTTAAAAATTAAACCCAAAAGGAATTGGTGAAGGAGCAGTGAATTTCAAACTATTATGCTTAGAATCATCAGGGAAGCTTGGGGGGGCCTCAACCCCCCCCCCCCCATTCTGAATTCTGAATCAGGGAGTGTACCTTGGGTGCTTGGAATCTACAGTTTTTATCACACACCAGTCGGGGACCCCTCTTGAAGAAACATTGTCCTGAATCATGGTGGAAATGCAAATCAAAACCGCACCACCACCTACACCTATCGGAGTGGCTAAACTCAGAAACAACAAACGTGGAGAAGATGTGGAGAAAAAGAGCCCTCCTTCACTGCCGGTGGGGACGTAAACTGGTACAGTGGAAAACAGTATGGAGGTTACTCAAAAAGCTAAAAACGGAACTCTAGGAGCCAGTAATTCCACTACTGGGTATTTTAACCAAAGGAAATGAAAACACTAATTCGAAAAGACATATGCACTCCTATGCTCACTGCAGCATTATTCATAACAGCCAAGATCTAGAAGCAACTCAAGTGTCCACCAACAGATGAATGGACGAATGGAGCCGGAGAGCTTGGTCCTTGCCTCGTCCAGTCGAAGAATGAATCTCGTGGACAAAGGAGAGTGTGTAAAGCTGCAGGAGTTTATTAAGTAAAGATATAGAGAAGGCTGTCAGAAGTGAGAGGGGTCCGGACAGGGTTGCTGCTGAGGGCTTTTTTGGCTGGCCTTTTATAGAAAACCTGAGTAAGGAGTTGATGGCCTTGAGATTTTGGTTTGAGTCTTGGTGATTACGTGATGGGAAGATACTTCCTAGTATTTTGGAGGCAGGGGCCAGAAGTACTTCCTTATCTGTTTTTATTGCCTTATCTGTGTTGCATCTCAGTGTCCTTGGGATTTATGGGAGCCCAACCCTGGGGCCTTTCCCTTATCTTTCCCTGCCTAGCCTTATCTGTCACTAAGTCATAAAGAAGGTAGAGTGTGTGTATACACACACATACACACTGTGGAATATCATGCAACCATAAAAATAAGATTCTTGCCATTTGGGACAACATGGATGGAGCCAGAGGGTATCATGTATGCTAAGCAAAATAAGCCACAAGAGAAAGACAAATATGGCATGGTATCGCTCATGTGTGGAATTAGGAAAAAAAAAAAGTCAAACTCATAGAAACAGAATAGAAAAGTGATTGCCAGGGGCTTTGAGGTGGGGGAAATAAGACGCTGGCAAAAAGGTACAAACTTTCATTTACAAAATGAATAAGTTCCAATGATCTCGTGTATAACATGTGACTGTAGTTGATAACACTGTATTGGATACTTAAAATTTAGGAGTAGAGCTTATGTGTTCTCATCATTAAAAAAAGGAAATTTAAAAAGGAAAAATAAATATGTGAGGTGATGATGGGGATGGCTGTGTTAATGAACACAAAGAGGGAGGTTTTTTTTTTTTTTAAGACAAGGGCTTTTTTGAAAAAAAAAAAAAAAAAGATTTTATTTATTTGAGAGAGCACAACAGAGAGAGAGGGAGGACAAGCAGGAGGAGCAGCAGAAGTCATGACCTGAGCTGAAGGCAGAGGCTTAACCAACTGAGCCACTCAGGCACCCTGAGGAGAATCCTTTTACAACACATATATATATCCAATTATCATGTTGCATACTAAATATATTAGAATTTTCTTTGTCAATCTTCTGTCCAAAAAAAGCAGAAAGAAAGGAAGGAAGAAGGAAAGAAAGAGAAAGGAAAGAAAGAGGCTGTCCTAGAAGAGGATGAAACAGATTATTGCAAGTACCAGGGACTTGGGGCTGGGTGGGGGAAAGCCGTAGAGGGGGCGTTTCAGCAGGCTCAGAACACAGAAGCATAAGCCAGACACACTGACAAGGGAATGAATAAGCTACAAAGTGAGTTTGGCACGATAAGAAGGACCACAGAGTGGGGGAGCGTCCTGAGGTTCTGGGAGACTGAAAACTCGGGAGAGACTATTTGGCATTACTTAGTCCTGACTCATGAATACATAAGCCAACTTAGATCATGCTTTTGGGGATTGTGTTGATTTTGGTCACTACACAGTGCAATTTAAAATGGGTCCCAATTGGGACCTAAATTTCTAGAAAGGGTTTTATGGTCCAGGTTCTACCTGCTTCATTTATGGATGGGGAGATTGGGAGCCAAGGTCAGGTGTCCGGATCCTCAGAGGACTGGGTGGAGGCATCTGAAGTTGGAGTCCATGATGAAACTAGCACAAATATGTTTTCAGGAGAAAAACCAGAAAGCAGGTGTGAACTCTTCTGGTACAGGGGGCGGTAAATCCTATTCTGGTTTTGAGAATTTCATTTTTCTTTTCATTTCTTGTCACATTCATTTTAATTCAACATAAAGCATATACCACATTATGTTCCTGGCTTAGGAGTTGTCCCAAGAAGTGAGCTCAGTGCTTTAAAAAGTAAACGTGAAACTTCCATTGCTAGAACAAGGTGGTAGCAGATACATCCTGTACAATTTATGAAGGGATGATGGCTTTAGAAAAAGAGGCACAGCGATAACCACACGTTTGTTAAGTTAAATGGCCAATATGGTAAAATGAAAATAATCTAAGTAAGTTTTAATTCAGACAAAATAAGAGCTAGGAGGAAACAGTATTTTCAGATGAGGAAAGACAGTTCAGAAAAGTAAAGGGTCTTGCCTAGTAACAGAGGCAGCAGAGCCAGGTCTGGAATCCAAAGCTCATGATCGCTGGTAAGAGTTTCTCAACCATTTAATCCTACCCAAATATAGGTGCCAGGGCTTTCTCTTTCAATTTTATCCCCACTTCTGTGAATGTAAGGCCCCTTGCCTTCTGCTTAGGGGAGTTTATGAATGTCCCATGGCTGTTGAAAAGTGTGGGGAAAAGGTGTAGATTTCCCGTTTACCTGAGGCTTGGCAAAGTCTTGGGGACACAGTGAGGAATCCTTCACTTAAATGATCAAGGGATGATATTATGCATGCAGTTGCCCATGGAAGGACCTTGAGCCTGAGGGACAAGAAGAACAGTAGGCAGGGTGCCCCTGGAGCACCCCCAAGGCATAGAAGAATGTTCTGGAGGCACTGGCTTGGCTGCTGTTTTCACCATTGTCTCCCAGTGGCACCTGGGCAGAATTTCTGTCTCCCTGCAAGGCCCATAGGTCAGGTTCTCAATGCCCACTCCCCGCAACCTGACCCCCTCCAAGCTCAGGCAAATGTCCACTTTATCATTGTCATCTTTCTATTGGGTGTGTTGAGTTTGATAACGGTTGCCATTGCTTGGTGCCTACTCTGGGCTAGTCATACTCCAGTGCAGTAGTTAATCTTCACAGTCTTGGGCTCTTAGTACAGTGGACATTCATGAGTTTACGCAGAGGGGAGGTCACTTTACTGGGTGCCGTGTTTGCGAGATAAAGAATAAGTTTCATAACCACTTCTATGACATTTAGGTAAAGTTGTTCATCAGTGTGCATAGCTAAGGAAACTTAAGTCTCTTTTCCCCGCAGGCAAACTCCTGTCTGGGCTTGCTAAGTGTTATTAATGCCGGGGGACAAAGAGTGTGGGTAGAGAATGCAAATCTGTCATTCATGAGTATGTTTGTGGCTTGGGGATTTTTCGAGTTGTTCTGCAAAGCTGCATCAGGTAGTTGTATTAATTTAAAATTCCATCTTATTATAAAATCTTTTCTACCAAGGTGCTATAATAATTACGGTTAGCCCATCTACCCAGCTGAGTCAATGATTGTTACATAAGCTATCTAAATAGTGTCAGCAAATATGAACATGTATTTTTGGCCTGAAATTGATGAATTTGGCTCACAAAGAGGCTGAACTTGTGCTTCGGGTTGTTTACTAGGTTGGGTTGATTACCAAGGCAAACAGTTTGAGCTGTAGGGGAGAACAGCTCCACCCTGTCTTAATAGCAAGCTTCTTAATCTCACACTTTTTTTTCCCCAAGTTTTTATTTATTTATTCGCAAGAGACACACACAGAGAGAGAGAGAGAGAGCAGAGACATAGCAGACGGAGAAGCAGGCTCCATGCAGGGAGCCTGATGCAGATCTCAATCCTAGGACCCCTGATCATGACCTGAGCCAAAGGCAGATGCTCAACCACTGAGCCACCCAGGTGTCCCAGTCTCACATCTTAAAAAGAAAAATTGCTGTGACCATTTAAAAAGTTGTGTGTGTGTGTGTGTGTGTGTGTCGTATGTATGTGTAAATTTGGAAGGAGTAGATGGGAGGCACCCAAACGAGGCCATTATACACTTCTTAGCATAGTTCAACATAAATAAATCGAAGATCAACTATCTTTTCAGATTATCAAGAAATGAGACTCCTGTGAGTTCATAGATTACCAGTCCTAACACCAGCAACCCCCCCCCCCCCGCCCCCCGCCATGTCAGGGCATTTGCAACTAACACCAGGTAAAAGGAGGAAGGGGAAGGTCATTATGCGTGTCTCAATCTGCCACTATTTACAGAGCCCTCCCCTTGTGTGTGCGAGTTTCTGTGGCTGTGATAGAATCTGAGGAGAGATATGGGGGACTCAGGAGGTCCCAGCTTTCCCTACCCTGCAGATCTTTGGTTAAGGTTGGGCCGGGAGGGGGGCACAAATAACAGAGAAAGAGATTTCGTAAAAAATGGTATAGCTGGTACACAGAAAAGGTACAAATCTTGAAGGTGATGTGGGGAAGAGGAAAGTTGGAGAAATACTGAACTGGTGGGAAATGGTTAGGGGAAAATCAGGGGATTCTCCTGAGTCTTTGGAGTATAGCTTCTTGCAGGTAGTACCACCAGGGTTCTCTCCAATTCCCCAAGCCCTACCCAGTTACAACTGAGAAGGTAGCCAAGACTTTTTTTTTAAGATTGTATTTATTTATTCATGAAAGACACAGAGAGGCAGAGACATAGGCAGAGAGAGAAGCAGGCTCCATGCAGAGAGCCTGATGCGGGACTCGATCCCAGGACCCCGGGATCACGACCTGAGCCGAAGGCAGATGCTCAACCACTGAGCCACCCAGGTGCCCCAGTAGCCAAGACTTTAAAGATGGGAAGAAGCCAGGATTGAAAGAGTCTCTACAGGAGCTATGGCAGCCGAGTGGGTCTCTAGTGGGCAAGAGATTACTTTCAGTTCCTCTGTTGTTTACTGCCTCAGTCGCTTGGTTTCAAAATGCTCCAGTGACCAGCAGACTATCACAAATTCGCTCAGTGAAATTACTATCACAGGCAGTAAAAGAGGTCAGGCAAGGAAGTGGTTCACCATAAAATACTACAACTCCCTTTAAGATTATGTAGATGACAGCAATTTCTTAGCCCAAATGATAGCTTTGTTTCCGTGATTATCTCCATATATTAAAACCCCCCAAAGGAAACAAACACCTGAACCATCAAAAAGTGAAGTCTATATAAGAAAAATGTTGGGAAATCAATGGTAGGGAAGGCCTTCTTATGAAGCATGAGAAAAATGAATATGGGGATATGCCCCGAATCCTTACCCCACATCCTCACATGTACATAGATCTGTTTGCATTAGATCTACACGCGCAGGCCTCGTCTCCAGTGATTCTTCCTGCAAAATGGGAGGATATACTGTGGAGAAGGGAACAGTGAGCAAGGTGGGGTTTGTACCTTTTAAGTACAAGTGGGGAAGAAATGTGGAGGTAGGGGCAGCTTTATGAAATAGTCCACAAACAAACCTGTGGGGGGGGGGGTAGAGGGTAACTTTGAATATCTAATAGACGTAGGCTCAATACCTTTATGATTAGACTGGAGATAAATGGTCCTTAATTGTTCTTATCTGATAAAGTTGAATCTTGTTTTAAAAGTAAGACGTGGAACACCTGCGTGGCTCAGTGGTTGAACATCTGCCTTCGGCTCAAGGTGTGATCCCTGAGTTCCGGGATCGAGTCCCACATCGGGCTCCCTGTGGGAAGCCTACCTCTCCCTCTGCCTATGTCTCTGCAGCTCTCTCTCTCTCTGTCTCTCTCATGAATAAATAAATAAATAAATAAATAAATAAATAAATAAATAAATAAAATCTTAAAAAAAAAAAAAGACATAAGCATAAACCCAAAGACAATACCAACTTTAGTATCTCCCTGTAGAGGTCAGAAACAAGTTTGCCTTTTAAGAAATTCAAGGTATGAATTTCTGTATTTGATTTTGTGTGAGAGAAACCATGAATAGCATGGAGTTAGTTGTGTGTTTTTTTTTTAAACTAGGATCTCTGCTTGTATCTACATAAGAAGGCTCTGTCTGTGTGTTGAGAGACTGTCCATATGCTCAACATGTCTTGCAAAGACTTAGAATTTACAATATTGTGAAGATCTGCTTCTTTAAAATGGATGTATGTATTTAAGCCATCTGTGGTATGAGTCATTATAGCCGTCGTTTGTTGCATACTTGCTGTGTTTCAGTAACAAATGCTTCCTGTTTAAAATGCAATATTTAATTTACCCCTCAAAATAACCCCATGAGATAAATACAATGATTACTCTCATTCTTGAAGGGACAAAATAAAGGCTTGGTGAGTGTGGGTAACTTTTGGAAGGTCGTGGGGTAGTTGATGGTGGGGCTGGGGCATGAATGACTATGTGGAGTCCAGCAGCCGGGAGCATGGTCTCCCAGCCCCTCCAGAACAGCCTCAACCGTCTCACTGTCTCACCTCCTGGCAGCAGGGCTACAGCAGGGCCTTTCCCTGGAAGCTCCACATGGATGGTTCCTTCCTTCCATCTTATATTCTGATGCCCTGATTCCTAAACCTGTTGGCCCACATTGAATCAACCATTCCAGGGGCCCTAAAGAGCTCATTAGCTCATTAGCTCCCCCGCCTTCCTCTGTGCCTTGTAGAATACCCGTGCTGTTACTTGATGCCCTAGAGCCTCAGAGTTTTCCTTGAGCACTCCTCATCCAAGAGGGAGCTTCCTCCTTCCCACCGCCCATCCCCTCTACTCACACCCGTGGTAGGACAGGCAGTCTGTGCCTCCTTCATGGTCACCTACTGACTGACCCTTGAGCTAAGCTTCCCCCAACCAGCTTTTGTCTCCAAGGACCCCACCGCCACCTGTCTTCTATCAGCCACCTTCCTCCAACCTCTGGGTCATTCATTCACTCACACACACTCCTTGAGGCCTGTGACGTCTGGCTCCAGCCTGTCTTGCCGTCCCCGGGCTCTGCGAGCTGCGGGCCGGCAGCCTTCAGCTCTGTGTCGCCTTAGCACCTGCTCTGCTCCCACACCCTCTGAGAGCCGGCAGCCGCCCAGGAGCCCTGAGCTCACAGACATCCTTCTGTGACCATCACCAGCCATCCGAGCGCTGCTCCTGTTCCGTCACTGTCCTCCAACCTCGCCTCAGACCCGAGTGTGACCTGTGATCTTTCCAACCGTCGGTTTTCTTTTGTCCTGTCATCCCTTGTCCTTGACCCCTTTGCATCAGTCCCAGCTCAGAAGCTCCATGTCGTCACTCGAGCATGAGAAGTTTCTGTTTCTCACCAGTGACTCACCATTAACACCAACCCAAGTGATTCCAACTTTAAATTCATCGAGTCACATAACTAACTGTATTGGCTTCATAAAAACCTTTTCACTCCCCTCCCTCCATACACAATATCCCCTGGGCAATACACCTGCTGAGACATTTAGGGTCCGCTCCCGTCCCTCTTCATCCAAGGGGCCATCCCTTAAAGTTTTCCTGGTCCCCAAACATTCTTCCTCTCTCCCTGTCTAGTCCCAAAGGATGATTTCCCTCCTGTTTTTCTAGAACGGTAAGCTCCCTTGATGTCTCTGCATTTCTGTTCCAAGTGAGTTCCTTCATCGATAAGTGAGGACCTACTTCAGGACTATTAACACTCGATATTGCCTACGGCATAAGGGAAAAGAACATCTTAAAAAACTTTGGTAGGAGGATAAAGTAGTATGACTTTTTTTTTTTTAAAAGGCGTACTGGAAATTAGTATCAAAACTGAAAATGCACACGCCCTCTGACCCAATGATTTGCCTTCACTTCTAAGTATTTAAGAAAAAACAAGAGCGCCAAGACGTGTGTACAGAGATGTTTACTGTGGTTTTGATGTGAATGTTTCTCTTTTGGCAAAATGACCAAATAAATTGTGCTGTAGTGAAGGGCAATTTTCTATAGCTGTCACAAAGTAGGAGGAAAAAACCAAGCACGCTGACATGGAAAGATACCCACGATACACAATAAAGTGAAGAAATCAAGTTGCAGAATGGTAATTAGTTGGGGGGCGAGGGGATGCTTGCTTGGAAATGCACATACAGACCAATTTAGAAAGGTAAAGTGATAAACTCTTTATGCTCCAGTTTGGGCAGGGTGATCGGTGTCAAGAGGTGGTCAACCTCTGCTTTATTCACGCCTGTAATTTGAATTTTGTTACTATGTGGGCATTACTTTTATCATTCACTGATATAAAGAGAAAATAAAAATCACAGCCCGCACAGACACAGCCTTTGCCACATTCGCCAACGTCTTAGTGCTCACCACAACCAAGGCACCTTCCTTCAAAGGGCCAGGCCTCGTTTCTGTTCCCTTTAAGTAAGCAATTTCAGATCAGAAATTTCAGGTCACGGAGAGACCTGGATAGAGACCATCCAAAGGAACATGCACGCCCTTTCATTTTTATTCTTTGCACCAAACGCTATTCCTCATGTGTAGGTGTTTTCACTTTGGTTGGGGCCCTATGAGTGAGCTTTCTTCCTTTTTCTCTGATGTTGGCTGATGGCCTAGCAGGCCCTTGGCCTCTCACACTGGAGGTGGGATGAGTGGAGCCAACGGGAGGACTCTACTTGCTCAGGATTGATTGTTGCATGACCTTGTTCATGACCTCTCTGAGGGGGAATATCAAATTTTTTATTTGAATTAGGTTCACCGGGCAGGTCCCATTCAGATATTTTATAGCAAAACTAAACAGGGAGCTGGCATATGTCTCTGGATACAAAGATTTACCCTATGGGAATATTGTAAGCATTAGGGTCTTTTTTTTTTTTTTTTACTGCCTTACAGGGAATATCCTTTATAGGAAAGGTGTATTTCAATTTTGCGTGGCTTGCCTTGAGAACGATTATCAGTTATGGTTTATTATTGTCAGTCTTTTTCCAGAAATAGAAGATAAACTTAGATGTATGGCAAGTACTGCAGGGACCACACAGAGAATCCAAGCTTTCATCGTGTCTTCTAGAACACTCATGTACTTCTTCCCCTGGCCTCCCTGATTTTCAGAGGGCCTCCTGTCCAAGGCTAACTATGATCCACTTCTTGTGGCCCACGCCACCCCTTCTACTTCCGCGGGGACCCAGGTCCATCCATTATCCCTTAATATGTTTTTTGTGGAAGCTCCTATACTTTCATTCTCTTCCCCCTGTCTCTTTGACCTTTCCTCAGTTTAAAATCAGGCTCCTGTCTCCTCCAAATTAAAAACAACCCCAAATAATGATAAACATTACTCCAAACCGACCCTTCCATTGTTCAAACTCTTCCTATCATTGGCTGCCCTAGCATATTCCTTCCGTTGGCTGAGCTCCTGGAGAGGGGCCTCCCTGTTGACTGTTTTCACCTCACCTGTCACTCAGTCACCCCTGAGTCTGGCTTTCCCCCTCTTCTCCTTCCTGACACGATTTCCTCCAAACCCTCAAAGGATCTCCTCCTTACTAAAACTGATGCCTTGTCTGGCAGCTTCGCAGCACTTCAGAGTGAAACCACCCCCTCTTCCCTTACACTTCCCTTGGCTTCCTCTGCTTTCTCCCTTCTGTTCCTCCTCACTCTCAGGGTTGACTCCTCCTCGGCTCACCTCTGCCTAGTGGTGACCCTTGGAAATCTGTCCTCAGGGGCTCTCTCTGCCCACCATTCCTTCCTTGTCTGGGCCACTGCACTAACTCCCAGGTTTCATCCATCATCTATGTGCAGAGGACCATCAAATCTCTACCTTCAGGCCACACTTCTCCCCTGTATGCTCAACTCATAGTTCGAGGAGCTGCCAGCCTTCGAAGTGACAGGTGAACAACATGATGATATCCTTGCTTACATTTTCACCTGACATCACGGAGATAACTTTCCAATATCCCTAATATCTTTTCTATCCTGTGTTAAAGCTACCATCACATGCCACATTTTGTAGGCTCTACCTGTATGTGATAGATACCATAGAAACAAAAACTTAAAAAAAAAAAAACCACCACCTCAATTAAAAAGAAATCGAAATCTTGAAGAGGTACAGACACTACTTCTTTGATAGAGCTTTTGTTTAGATCCAAGGGAAAAGGATAGGGAACTTTGTTAAATCTGGACTCCTATTTATTCTCATTCTCAAAAGGTTGAGTCAGTCTTTGCTAAAAGGCAAAGAGTTTTCTTGTAATGCTATCATTAAAAAAATAATTCTAAGAATTGTTGATTTGAACCTTGAGGTTGAATATGTTTTTTATGGGATGTTTACTATAGAAATCGACACTTGTTCACCTAAACTTGTAAATTGTGGTTTTCAGAGGAGGTTGATTTACTTTGTCATCATTGAGATGAACCCACTGACTATGAGCCTCCAGGAAGCTCTCTGAGAAGTAGGGATGCAGGTGGAAATATTGTTCCTTGTAAAGATAATTTCCAGGTAAGCATAAACAGCATTCTAA
The DNA here is from genome assembly GCF_003254725.2 of Canis lupus dingo. Taxonomy (NCBI): domain Eukaryota; kingdom Metazoa; phylum Chordata; class Mammalia; order Carnivora; family Canidae; genus Canis; species Canis lupus. The sequence continues at coordinate 42,905,036 of NC_064262.1, read as the reverse complement.
TAGTTGAACCAAAAGATAAAATGCAGAGTCATGCTTCTTTGGACAGTGCAAAGTTGATGATTCAACGTGCAGGACAGAAGTGGGAGCCGATCTCTTCCTGTATGTTATTTTTCTAAAGTTTTAATTTAAATTCCAGTTAGTTAACATACAGTGTAATAGTAGCTTCAGGTGTCTTCCTTCCTGTATTTCAGAAGCAATTGCTGTGCAGAAAGAATTTCTCATTTTGTAACTAACTTGTAACTTGGGTCTACGTTTTTTTTTACTCTGCTCACACCTATCAGAAGGACGTGTGACCAAGGGCCCCCAGTTGATGCAGATGCTTTTATCTAGCACTGATCAAAGACACTGATGGGACTAAGTTCTCATTCCCAAATGGCAAAAGGTAATAAATGAATGAATGTGGATCTTTTGCAGAACATTACATGGAATACTTATTCAGTAATGTACAGGACTGAAATAAATTCACTTCCTTTTTGATACATAAGAATTTGGGAAATAATGACATCTTGCCATTTGCAACAATGTGGATGGTGCTAGAGAGTAATAGGCTAAGTGAAATAAGTCAGCCAGAGAAAGACATGCCATATGATTTCACTCATATGTGGAATTTTTTTCATATGTGGAATTTAAGAAACGAAACAGATGAATATGGCTGGGGGGATGGGGTCGGTGGTGAAGAGATGCAAACCGTAAAACATAGTCTTTACCATAGAGAACAAACTGAGGATTGATGGAGGTGAGGAGGTGGGAGGATGGCTTAAATGGGTGACGGGTATTAATGAGGGTACTTGTTTTTTTTTTAACTTAATTTAATTAAAAATAATTTTATTTAAATTCAATTTGCCAACAGTTAGTATAATACCCAGTGTAAGGAGGGCAATTGTGATGAGCACTGGGTGTTATGTGAGAAAGTGATGAGTCACTAGATTTTGCACCTGAAACTAGTATCATACTGTATGTTGACTAACTGGAATCTAAGTAAAAACTTGAAAAAAAAAAAAAAGAATTTGAGAAACTTCACATGGAAAGGCATATTATATATATATATATATATATATATATATATATATATATATATATATACTGTGTGTGTGTGTGTGTGTGTGTGTGTGTGTGTTAATGGAGAAGAGCAGAAGGGAAAAGTAAAGGACTTTGGAACCCTAAAATAAATCAGATGGTGGATGAGCATTTGTCACAAGCTTATCCTCATACATGCTTTTTGTGGGCAATGAACACAGTAGCATCTGCAAATGTAAATAATCTACTTTTCTGGTAAGAGAGTTGTGGAGGTCTCTCTGGCAGGCAAAGGTTTTCTTTACCTGAAATTAGTCTTTTATTAGTTTAGATTTTGGCAACATGCTCAGGCCAGGCTCCTAGTCTGTAAAAAAAAACAAAAACAAAAACCACTCTGTTTTTTTGCAGTGCAAGTGGAACACATGAGCGATTTTGGAAATGGACCACAGAGCCAGATGGAGTTCTCCGGGGATGAGGGGTCTGTGTGGCGCAGGGAAGGCCAGGTTCTCATCTGGTCTCATAAATGCCAGCACAGCATGGAGACCTAGAGACTCGGCTCAAGGGGTTTACCTACTAAATCTGAAGTAGCGGAGCTAGTTAACCACATGCAAACCGGTTTCATTCTTTTCCCACCTTAATGTTAAAAATCACCTTTTATTCTGCTGCTGAGACAGATTCACAGCTCTGTTTGTCTCTCCTTTAGGCGGATTTCTTCTGGGTCTTTTTACTGGGCACTGTTATTAGAAAGAAAAGGAACTCTATTTAGCACAGGGCCCAAGCACGCTGGCCTGGCAGGAGTGTGCCAAGGCTGGAGAGGCAGACGCCACTTCTGGGAAACTAGAGAGGACCCGAGGGGAGCATTTATTCCAAACCACTTAATCTCAGTACAGATACCGCTTGTGGGTATTACAGTTATTTTGAAAGAATGCAAAGAAGCAAAAAAAGGGGAAAAAAAAGAAAAAAGAAAAAAGAAAAAAACACCCTTCAGAGATCAGACCCTCAGAGGGCAAAAGTTCAAGGGAGGATTTATTTTAATGTTCAAAGGGAAGATGGATGGTGAGTGAAATCGAGAGCACTGATAAAAACGTGAAAGCTCAGAAAGCCCAGAAGTGCCGTTTGGTTTGCTAAGTGTTTGTTTCGCCCGAGCCAGAAGCTAGTCAGGCAGATCTGCCCGATTCCTCAAAGGTTTTTCTAACTGGCTGCTAGTCTCAGGTAAAAGCCATATACTGCAGCCTCAGAAGCGTGCATGTGCATGTGTGCATGTGATGCCTGGTTCTTTGTAGATACAAGGAACAGAATCATAGATGCGTAGGACCTTGGGTGGTGAGCACTAGTGGCATTTTATTATAAGCTAAAGCCTACAGCCGATTTTAGGCCCACCACTTTCTGAGGCTTCCCCGATTATCTCTCTCTAACCGGAAGGATTTACCCACCCCTTATCTAGGAAAGACATTTTGCAGAAGCTGAAAGGAGTAAGGGACATTCACGTCATTTATTATGAGCCTGTCTCAGGGACAGCTGCTGGCTAAAACAGCGACACGACCTGCCACTGCCAAAGCATTTCATCTCCCAGCTGGTGGTTATTATGATCATCGTTGTTTTGTGAAGCTCATATCCAGGGAAAATATAAAAATTATATATGGCCAGCTAGCTAGGGGCTTTTGGACGCCAACTTCATTTATCTGTTCATCATATGTATTTTGAGACTCAATATATACATCAGGCAAACCTTAGGCTCTGAGGTCACATAAGGAAAATAGATACGGTCTCTGCTCTTGGGCAGTAAAGTGGGTCTTAGCACTGTGTGTGACTTGGTGCGAAAATTTTGCTCCTCTGCTGGAGAAACTTGCAGGTTAATTGCAAGCTCTGCGGCCTCCATTCGGAGAGGCTAGGACATGAGCAACAGCCCGGGAGATCGTCTCAGTCGCTGCTGAAGGGTAATAAAGCATGGCCATGCACACGGTGAGGCTCTGGGATGCTTGACTTCTTTTCAGGTGGCTCTGCTCCCCAGGAGGGACCCAGGACAAAATGAAAAGGCAGACCATGCTGGCCATCGAGAAGAGAGGGTTCCACAATACACCCTCCCAACAGTTATTTTAACAACAATAACAACAACAACACTTGGTGCCCTGTTTCTTGTGCAAACTGTGGTGGGGAAACCATAACTTGGTGAGGATGGGCTCTCATCCTCTTGTTTCTACCATCTGTTAGGTGAGAAAGAAACAGCCTAGAGTGGGTGCAGCTAAGAAAAAATTTAGTGACTATTGTGGCTTGGACATATCTTAAAGTATGGTCAGTCAACTAGTTCTTGAATATATCTCTGAGCTGAATTATTAACAACATATGTCTAAGTGAACATAATAGGTACAGGCTTGCAGCCCTCCTTCAGGTACACATTTGGGATTTTCCCAGATCTTGAGGAGGAGAGAACATAAATGTGAATTAAAATGATAACAATAATTTATTAGATTATCTTGCCACTCTTCTCTTAGAAAGTAGCGCTTCCTCTTTCCAGAATATGTGAAGGTTATATTTGGAACCACCCTTGTTTTGAAACTTTGTTTTAAATTAAGCTTAGTTTGGGCTGGGTTGGGTTCTGATGAGAATAGTCTTATCACAAGAGCCAAGAATAGTTCCATAAAAAACCCTCAGTAAATACATGAAAATTCATGAGTCCGTAATGATACTCAGGAGAGAGCCAGAAGAAACTCATTTGAGGTAGCTAGTACTGACTCCTTATTTGGAAGCTATGTAATTGAAGGGGAAATAGGTTTAATGTCTTTCCAATAGGAACTCTATGTCAGGGTAACCAAACAGCTCCAGTTGACAAGATACAACTATTTTACAGAAGAATGCCAGCTAGATGTAGAAGGATAGGCGTAGAAAAATCATAATCTTGCCATTCCAATGAGAATGTAGATCCAAGAAAGGACTATCAGCTTGTGGAGGGACATTTGGTAGATAGTGGATGGGACCTGCACCATTTACGTTGATCCAAAGCAACACCACAGTGATGAGGTTCTGGTCATCAGGAGAAAAAGTAATCATACAACGGATGGCTCAGATTGCCATCACCCTAACTAATGGTAGATCTAGCATCAGAAATGGTGGGACAACCCGATAGTACATGTTCTCCTGGTATCGTGCATTCTGAGGTCACAGAACCCTTGGGATGCAATCTAGCCAACGATATTCACTTGGGGTCTAATCATCCTGTAAATGTAATTTCTGGGAGAT